>NC_143020.1:116816076-117130540 GCF_055824585.1 Amblyomma mixtum | reverse complement strand
TCTCAGTCTTCCCTTGTGTCCTCAAATCTCCCCTAACACGGAGAGGGGAATTTAATACTCTCCAATTTTATACCGACCATCTAGGGCAGGTGACGGCCAATGAACTGAACTTAAATTACGAAAATAAATGAAATCACTTAAGTTATGCGAATCCAATCAGCTCATTAATTAAGGCCTTACGGCTAACGCTGGGATACGATGGCACAATGCATGCCTGTATAGGTACACCAACTGAAACAGCCTTCGCCTTTAAGGAATAAGAATATAAGCACATGGCAGGACCAAGTGATCATGATATTTAGACAATGCATAGACGTACCACATATTTTTACAGGAACACGTGAACGACACTCAGTACGGCACCATCCTACTCCGGTGAAACAAGCACGTCGCTCAAGCGCAGGAAATGCCTGATGCGACGAAGGCAAAGTTCGGGCAGGTCAGCCAGATGCGTCTTGCCGTCATCCCTGGCGCTGCACTCTACGCCGTCCCGCACTACGCCTGCGAGGCGCATGAACTCTGTGAAGTCTTGCAGTCCGAGCACGCACCGAGCAATCAGCTTCTTAGCTTGAGCTTCGTCGACAAACGCCGTCGCCTGAAGCTCGTCTACCAAGGTCGGAGAGGTGGAGACCTTCTCGAAGGCCTCTGCAGTGTACTTCACATGGGTGCCGGCGACGAAGCGAGCAGCGCGCTTTGCCAAGGCTCGGTTCCTGTGTAGGATGTCATGGATGTCCAGGCGCTTTCTAATCCCATCAACGCCACCACAAAGACAGCGTAGGTCCTGCAGAGCGTAGTTATCTGCAAGCTCCGGCTTTGAGAGCTCCGCGATGAACGCGGTGGAAGCTCTGAGACTGGGAGCGCGTAATGTGAAACTACGCAGGGCTCGACTTCGGAGCACGAGGCTGGCGAGCGGTGCCATGTCACAGGAATTCTGCCTCGAGAAAGTGAAGTTCATGCTTCTGATGCTCGTGTTTCGGCACACGGCGTCGCATATAGCGGGCCCGCACACATTCCAGCAGTGGTCACGGCGCGGCAATTCCAGACACAGCGCCAGGTGTGTGATGCTAGTTGCGCTCTGGATCAGCTGAACGATTGGCGTTGAGGCTGGCTCTGTCGCGCCGTTAAAGCTCGAAATCGAGTACACCCGTAGCGTGATGTGCGTGAGGTTTTTGGACACGGTCGCTGTGTCCACAGCGGTCTGGAGCAGGCCGAGGGGTACTGCGTACGAGGGGCAGCGTGTGTCTGGGTAGTACACCAAGCAGGGGCTCTTGACGACGACTCTGTCTTGCAGGCCACATTCAGAGAGCATTTTGCAGATTTCCCACCTATGGCGACTGAGGTCTTCGAGGTTGATCTTCTTCAGCGATTTGTTCGCGGTCACCGCTCGACAAAATTTCTGGCACGCTAAGAGGCTAAAGCCGCACATTGAGAATGTCAGTTCCGTGATGGAGGTGTCATTCTCGAGCAGAGCGGAGATCCAGGGCTTTACAAAGTCATCGTTGTGCCGAAAGTGGCACCATCGGCATTCATGCCAATGGAATCCTTCAACTAATTCTTCATCATGGCTGTAGCTGCACGTGAAGCTGAAGTGCCTGAGTGTCTTGTTGGTGCGCAGAAGCTTCTCTATCGCTGTGGCGTACTGCAACCTGAGCGTGCTCACCTCTAGCTTGAGTCTAACGAGCACCTTATGAGTAGCCAGGGCATCGCAAATAGTCAAGACGTCCATGCACGGGCCAAAATTAGGGTCTTTAATAAACACCGATCTCAGGGACGTATTCAGCCTCAGGTACGTTTCAAGAGCGACATGCGGGTTGCCTATGCCGCAGGGTGTGCTGCCACAGATGAGAATCCTTGACGAGAGTGACAGGTCTCTGATGCTCCTGTTTCGCGACAGCCCTGCTAGGAAGGTGCTGGCGTCCCTAGGGAGCACACGGACCTCCAAAGCTATGAGCGTCTCCAAGGTAGCTGTTTCCGCGAAAAGAGGCACAAGATCGGCAATCACGGGTCCGTGGAAGCCCACGGACAGCTCGAGCGATTTGAACCGTGTGAAGGAAATTAGAGTCGCTGCAAGCCATCCGCAGATAACGACTCCCGGCGACCTCAAGTCCAACGAAAGCCTCTTCAGCCCCAGCGCGTCGCGAACTGCAGAAGAGATAATTTCTTCATGGCCGGTGAGGATATGGCCATTGATGGTGACTTCCGCAACGCACCGGTGCTTAGTCAGCAGATGGTACAGAAGTGTCGCGGCTTGGCGCTTGTCTTTCATCCTGATGAGGCTTCTCGTGCATGCGCTGTCACTCGCCTGAACGAGGATGAGCTTCGAGGCAGCGTCCTCTTGCAGTTCCAGCCCGACGGCCCAGAAGAAGCTGTTCCAAGCTTTCATGTTGGTTATGATGTGGCACGCATGGCCTTCCCGGCTCGTGCATGGTCGACGATGATCGACTCTTAGACCGCCGTACCGGCTGCAGACTCCGTCCATCTCTTCAAGTGGCAGTGACGAGGCCTCTGTCGCGTGAACGTCTTCGGGTACCTCAACGCTGTCGGGCGCTTCCTCGTTTTCGCACACCTCGACGTCTATGAATTCCTCGACGTCTATGAGTTCCTCGACGCCTGGGGATGCCCCGACTTCGGCAGGCGCCTCGCCGTCGGCGGGCACCTGCTCGTCTGCGGGTACTTCTTTGTGCTTGGGAATATCAGCCACCTCGGGAACTTGCACCTCCACAGGAACGTGAATCTCTTCGGACTCTGGAATCCTTTTGGGCGCCACAACCTCCTCTTGGTCAGTTTTGATGGCAGCGCTTTCATTTGGACGCTTGCGTTTGGGCATGATGGCAGTCCCGTCCGGATGGAACTGACCTGCACGAAAAGCATCACTAAACACTAAAACACTAAACACGTTTACGACTGAACTCGCCCAGGCTGTTGACATGAGGAAACAGGGAAACGTGCTTAGTGGCATGGGTTGTGGCGAAGGCCGTGCTCAAGTTTTTATGTGAAACAGACCTGGATACCCGTCTGTGCACTACCTACACGGTTTACACAGTTTAGTCTGTTTATGGTTTGACATGCATGAGAGTGCACATTTGTGTTACTATGGAGTTCTACTGCAGTATGTGTTAATGACATACGTCGGTGTGTGTGTTCAAGACATGACTTTCACGCGCGTCTACTCACCGCGATGCGCATGCCAACCAGTGTGCGTGTGTGTAGACATCACCCATGAAACTCGCTCTTTAGTATCATCATCAACCTTCATTCGCAGTTTCCCTTTCCTCCCCTTCGCTTTCCCCAGTGTGGAGTAGCAGACCAGGCCCATGTTACCATCGGCTGACCTCTCCACCTTTCCGCATTAAAATTCCTTTCCCCCTCTCTGTACAGCATCTTGAAATAAATCATGCAGCATGCATGTTTTGCAGTAACGCGTCCGCAGTTGCCATGATGTCCTGCCTTCATCTGATTATTCAAACAGGCGTGTCCCACAACGGCCTAGTTGGAGTGTAACGCTGCCTGTAAAACATGTTGGCATCATAATCCTAAACATGGGGCAAGCTAAGAGATTTCTTAATTCGTTCAGCGCCTTCTTCCCCTACCCTGTGGAATAAGATCTATCCCTGCAGTACCAGCATGGAACCGACGGTGTCACGGGCAAGCCATTTATCCATCCAGAGAAGAGATCAGAGAGAGAACTTGAGACGATGCTTAAAGGTGCACTAAAGAGGAATCTGAACTGGTATTTTTGCCGCTGGAATTCGATCTACATGTCCCGAGCGCTCATAGAAAATGAAAATTGTTGCTCTCCACGGCCGATTTCCGAAATTTAAATCCGATTAAACGTGCCGGCTCCCGCCTTCTTTTTTTTAATTCCCCGTACACGGTGGGGGGAGGAGTCTAGCAACTTCTCAAACAGACCCTTGGCCGCTCTTCCACCGGCGCAGTGATGCGTAGCTATCGGCGAAATCAGAGTCCATGCGTATTTTTATTTCCATGGGCCTAATTTGCAGCTATGTAGTCTCTGACTGGGTTTATTTATTCACGGTAAGAGGAAAAACAAAATAAAAGCGAAAGAACAGACCGCACGCGACTGCCTGAAGGGTACTCCAAGCGTTGGTAGACCCCTCCCAACGTCTGCGGAAAATCAATATATAAAGGCAGCAGTCGGACGTTAATCCAATTTAAATTATAGAAATCGGCCGCTCAGGGTAATAATTCGAAGTTTCTAAGAATGCTCGGAATGTGTAGATCGAGTTCCCGCGGTAAAAGACGAGTTTAGATTCCTCTTCAGTGTACCTTTAAATATCATTAAAAAAGTGTCACAAGGATGCGTTCATAAGTAAACAAAGGAACAGAAAAGAGGAGAAATCATAAATGAAGCCAACCACACACGAGTGTCACGGCGTCGCGCAGAATTTATAATCATCATCATGAGACTACGTCCACTGTAGAAGAAAGGCATCTCCGATGCATCTTCAATTTAAATAGTCGTGTGCCAACTGCGCACAGCTTTTTCCTGCAAACTTATTGATGTCTTCGACCCATCTATCTGACTGTCTGCCGTACCGTGCTACGCCTGCATTCGCTTGGTAAACAGTCCGTTACCGGCAAAGACCCTCGGTTATCCTGCCTTCGCAGTACATCTGGTGAAGTCCACTTCTCTTTCTTGATTTCTACTGGGTTGTCACTGGCCCGCGTTGGTTCCCTGACCCATTCTGCCCTCTTTCAATCTCTTAACATTACGCATTTCATTTTCATAGCTCGCTTAGTTTGCACAATTTAAGCTGAACCCTTTTCGTTAGCTTCCACGCCCCGGCCCCGTAGGTTAGTACCGGTAAGATACATCCATTATTGAATTTTCTCCTACGGGGTATTCACGAACTGAGAGAAACTACCAAATGCGCTCCACCCCATTGTTATATTTATTTCCTTCTCGTGATCCGGATCCGCGGACACTACCTGCTCTAAGTAAACGTACTGCCTTACCACTTCCAGAGGCTGAATACTAATTGTAAGCTGTCGCTTTCTTGCGAAACTGTTGAGTATTACTTTGGTTTTTGGCGCACTAATTTTCAGACCCACTGTTCTGCTCTGCCGGTCTAAGTCATTGATCATAATTTGCAATTCATCCCCTGAGTGACATAGCAAGGAAATGTCATCAGCGAACCGTAGATTACTAAACTATTCATAAATTCTTATCCCAGCTGTTCTCAATCCAAGCCTCTCAATACCTCTTGTAAATGGGCGGTTAACTTCATTGAGAATCCATAAGTGTTGGGCGATGTTAAATGTACACTGATCGCAAGATTAAGGATTAGTTTAAATATCACAAATGAACAAAGACTTATGTGAGACCGAAAAAACAATAGCGCGAAATGGAAACAAACACAAGAAAGACCGACGCAGGACATGCACTAACTTCATCTGACTTCATTTCGTGCCAAGCCAGCAAATATATAGCAAAATAAGGCATGCGGAAAAAACAATAACAGGGTGCATAAACAAAACCGTTCAAGATATGACATTTCGGCCCTGAAAAGTATCGCTCAGACAATCTATTCCCCTCTTTTTTATGTGGAAAGCTGCCAAAACCTCCCGTCCCTTCGTATCTCTACTCCTGCCGAGAATCATTATCTCCTGATGTTGTCGTTCACACTTCTTGCAGTGCTTGCATCTTTCTTTCCCCGGCACATGTTCTGCCGCACGGTTACATACGAAGCATTCGGCACAGTGCTGAGAAATATGCGCACCTCCTAGTTCTTTTAGCGATCGTGCATGCTCAGCAGCGCGGTCAATAATGCACCGCCGTGTTTGGCCCACATAGGCTTCTGCGCACGTCACTGGTATCTCGTATGCCACACCTGTGCAGCACAGGAGTGGCATACGAGATACCAGTGACCTGTGTCGTGCGGGTTCACGAGCTGCGTAGCAACGGTAATGAGCGGAACAAATGAAATAGCAGGAGGGGCACATTCAAACATTTTCCAACACAAGAAATGACAAGCATATGCATAGAGAAAAAAAAATAATAAGTCAGACAATCAATCAGAATTGAAGATAGACAGGCATCACAACACAAAACAAACCAAACTCATGAAATAAAGAGATGACTTTCCAACTCTGCTACAAAATTGCTGGACAGAAAAATATGAGAAGGTAATGCATTCCATTCGGACACAGTTCTAGGGAAGTAACTATGTTTAAATGTGTTTGTGCGGGCGAAAATTGGTGCCAGTGAGTGTTCCTGCGTATGTCTGGCTCTTCTCGTACAATGAATGAGCTTTGAGGCAATTACGCAACTTCATTTTTGTTTTTCCTTGCAGGCAGTGATGAAGCAAGATGAGGCGACTAACCTTCCTTCGGGATTCTAAGGTGTGAACGTTGTGTTGTTTCGTAAGCGTAGATGGTGAATCGTGTCTTCTATATTTACCAAATATAAATGGAACAGCTTTTCTTTGAACACGCTCGAGTTGTATATCCTTTTCATTATGGGGGTCCCATACAACCGCCGCATACTTAAGTTTAGCTCTTAGGCAGTTGTTATAGGCAAGACGCTTAGTACTGGCAGGAGCATTCCTAAGTTTTCGCTTAAGAAACCACAGTTTGCAAAGTGCAGCAGCAGACGTTTCTGATATGTGTTTTGACCAAGTTAATTTATTTGTACACGTAACCCCTAAGTATTTATACGACTCCATCTCTAAGATATTATTGTTGTTAAGCTGATATGTAAAGGAACACGGGTATATTTTCCTTGTTACTCTTAAAAGTATCGTTTTATCAGTGTATAACTGCATACCCCAAATTTGGTCAAATGTAATTGTACAAATTTGTAAATGTACAATTTTGGTAAATTTGTAATAAGGGAGTAATTACTCATTGGCATCCACCCAAGCGCAGCCATACGGCTACAAAGGAAAGCTATACAGCTTTCTCAGAAACTTCGTACTTAAAGAAAATTCGTATAGCTTTCCTGTGTAGCCGTATGGCTGCGCTTGGGTGGATGCCAATGAGTAATTACTCCCTTATTACAAATTTACTCCACCTTCGGGGATTCCCCTAAACATCTGACCAACACTGTTCCCACTTCGAGTTATTGATCAATTCGCTCTCGCCCTAACATGATCTTGCCGTCCCGGTTAGCTCAATTGGTAGAGCAACTGCTCCGGTGAAGCGGTGGTCCCGGGTTCGAACCTCGGAGCAGGAGGAATTTTTCTCTAACTACGAAGTTTCTGAGAAAGCTGTGCAGCTTTCCTTTGGAGCCGTATGGCTGCGCTCGGGTGGATGCCAGTGAGTAATTACTCCCTTATTACAAATCTACTCAACCTTGGGGGATTCCCCTAAACATTTTACCAATCGCATGTTTGGGTACCATAAGTGATTCTTACGGCGGGTACTTGAGGAAGCTTTGTTTCATGTACAGTGTATTACTGGGCAAGTTGAGTTTTGACAGTTTTGTTGGATCTCGTATAATTTCATTTCCAATATGTGTGACAAGTTGCAGCTAGTATAACTGGTTAACTTTAAGCACGTTATGTCTCAGTAACACCGAGGCCGTGTGTTCGAGCCGCTCAAGGGAATAAATGTTATCTGACCTGACAACGTCTTCGTGTGTGTGTAAGGTTATATCAAAGAGAAAACGATATTGAAAAAGAAATGCGACAGATAATATTATCAACAAAGGTGACGGCTTGTTCGCGGCAAGCAATCTATCCCGAAACCTAAAGTGACACACAAATGTCAAGACGTCAGTGCCAACAGTGGGGGCACTGAACCGAACTTCAAGTTTTCGATTCAAGGAAACAAGAGTTACCGCTAAGTGACGTCAAATGTCTGCTCCAAGAAACCAACTACATAAGGGGCCAGCACTGTGGTTTGCGCGTACGCACGGAAGACAATGCAACTCATCGTCTTGGCTCTGCTCGTGACAGTGCCCGTGAAAGGTAAGGCGACATTGCCGGACGAGCAGGGACGTGATCATGAATTAAAGGTGGTCGACGCTTAACTGATAATTTTTAGCATTACCCTTTAGTTTCATTTTAGCATTAGCTACAAAGGAATAGCCATACGGCTATTCCTTTGTCGCCATATGGCTGCGCTCGAGTGGATGCCGATGAGTAATTACTCCCTTATTACAAATTTACTCCACCTTGGGGGATTCCCCGAAACATTTGACCAACACTCACTTCGAGTTATTGATCAATTCGCTCTCGCCCTACCATAAGCTTGCCATACCGGTCAGCTCAGTTGGTAGAGCGACTGCTCCGGTGAAGCGGTGGTCCCGGGTTCGAACCCCGGACCAGGACGAATTTTTCTTTAACTACGAAGTTTCTGAGAAAGCTTTATAGCTTTCCTTTGTAGCCGTATGGCTGCGCTTAGGTGGATGCCAATGAGTAATTACTCCCTTATTACATACCGCAATTTGTACACATGTGGAAATAGCTTCTGAAGTATCCTGTAATATTTCTTGATCCTTTGTGCACGTAATTTCTTTAAACACTACGCAGTCGTCAGCAAATAATCGGGCAGAAACCTGCGCAGGAATAACATCTAACAGGTCATTGATCTACACAGGTCTAACAGGTCATTGATCCCGACGTACACATGGGCGCCGCAATATTCCTGCACTACGGCTGCTCTTCTCCTTAGGAGAGTGCAAGCCAGCCAAGAACTCGTGCTGCACTAGGTTGGCACCCTTGCAAAACGAAGACGGCACGTTGCACTGGCAAAAGGAATGCGAAGGTGCTGCACTCGCTGAACTGATGCAGAAAGTGCAACAAAACAGAAGAAACCGTTCATTGCGAGAATAATGTGTTGTGCCGCCCATTTAACGCTATCAGCTTAAAAACCGGTGAATAGTCAGCGCTTGTTTGTGTCATTCTTTCGTCTCGTGTCCCGTTGTGTTGCGCAGTGAGCAGAAACATTTGACGCTTCCAACGACACAGCAGCAGTAATTTTACTGCCTATGGAGCAGTGCGAAAGGCCGCCTGCGTGTATATGTATAAAATACTATCGAGTCCAGCTCCGGCCGCCAATGCCGATGCTACGCGCTAAACAAAATGGCAAAAAAATGTGGCCAAGCGCGAACATCATCTGTTGGTCCAGTACACAAACATCATATGTCCGTGAGAAACCTTGGATGCTACAAGAAAATCTCTTAACCACTCAGCGCTACAAAGAACACTTTGGCAGGAACTTGTTTTCGCTTACCGTGGATGTCTGGCAGGCAAGAAGACGTATGCCGCGGTGTGCCGAAGTCTTCAAGAGTCCCCGTGCGAGCGATGTCGCGTCACTGTGCGGCACTGAACACCGACTGGCCGTCCGCGCAGCACTGCCGACAACCTCTGGGCGTGGAAGAGCGTGTGGAGAGAGGCCTCCGAAGACCAAACAAAGGGGACCAAGAGGGAGAATGTGCGAGGAGGAAGCCCCACGTGCAACGCCATCCGGGTATCAGCATGGCTAGCATGGCTCGTCTCGTCTCGACGCGCGCTCTCCCTCTCTCTTCTTACGGCCTGAGCAGGCGCCGAGGACAAAGCATTTTTTTCTGTGCTGCCCGTGAAGGCGCTGCGAGCCGACCCTTCCTGGGGCAGCGCGGGAGCAGATTTTGGGCATTCGCCGCGCGCGGGCGCATTTTTTCACGCGTTTGACGGCGTTGGTTTTGTCGCTGTATTCAGCACGTGAACGAAAGGTCTGCCATGTGCCTCATGCTCTCGGCAAGTTTTCTGCATCAGATTTTTCATGAATATTCGTCTCAGAAACTTGTGTAGTGAAGCTGCGCATATCAGTTTGTGGCTATGGTGCACTGTTGCGTCGCTTTGCTTAAACGCGTGAACGAAAGGTTTGCCACGTGTAGTAACCTATGCGGCTGCCTCATGCTCTGCGCGCCTTGCTTACATGCTTGTGACGACGAACAACACTAGCAGTGATCTGTACAAACTTCAGTGTACTCAAGAGAATGGTGAACTTCACTATCCAAAGTCGTTGTTTCTGCCTCTCCTGGAAACGATTTCGGTGTTTTTTGAAAAGGCGGTAAGTATCTCCCACGATCAAAAAATTGGCGGGGGCTTAGCTTTGGTTAAGCCTGGTAGGTTGCGAATGCAAAAGCGCAGCGCCTCCAACTGAAGGAACGCAGTGCGCCGCGTCTACAGGTCACGCGTGGCTACCGGCCGCCGCTGCGCGACGACTCAAAGCGTCTTAGGTATCTTTTTATATTTTGTTTTTGATGTTGCGACTGAGAGAAAGAAAAAATTACCGACGATTACGTTACTTCCTAATGCGAAATTTGAGCGCAGCAAATAAGCTGTTTCACCTTTTCTATAGATTGAGGCAAAGAAATCGAGCAACACATGTATGCGCTATCACAGAATTTTTTTTTTAGCAGACGGAGGACTTCCATCGGTCGTCTCGCTCATGGCTCAGAAAGAACTGGCAGATAATTTCGCAGTGGCGAACGGCAGCGGCAATTTCGGCTCGGGCGGTGCACATATACAGATCCGCCGCCACCGATCTGGCTCTCTGATTGCCACCGCACAGGGCGAACGGCAGCGGCAATTTCGGCTCGGGCGGTGCAAATATACAGATCCGCCGCCACCGATCTGGCTCTCTGATTGCCACCGCACAGGGGTTGCATTGGAGGAGGAGCGAAGAAAGGAATTAAGTTCGAGCCGGCGCTTTGACAACCGGAGACTCGCAGGAAGAGGGGGGCGGCGTGTACACCCAGCGGCAAACGATGGGGGCAGAAGCGCGAGCAGCAAGCGGACAACACGATAAAGGGAGGAGGGAAGAGATAGCAGCGACTGACTGATGCCGCTGACGCCGATAGTGAGTCAACCCCAGCTGCGGATGAAAGGGGGGCGGAGCTGGTTACGAGGCCGACGACAACGCCGACGACGACGCCGACGCGAAACCCAGGAACGGACGCCAAAGAGCTGCACTCTAAAAAATAATCTACAGCTGGTATGACGTCACAGCGGCAGTAGCGCCACAGGTGCGCAGCGTGGCAAACACACACCGTAACTGCAGCCGGGCGAGGGCCGAGTATGTGGAGAGAACGCTAGCCCAGTTAGACAACACCGTATACACGGACGCTGCCGTATATCCGCGCGAGAGAGAACGCGTAGCCGCGACGGTAGTGGTAAACAAGGAAACAAGATCAGGTGTGCCACGGCAAAGGTCGCCGGCACAGCGGAGGCCGAAGAGATTGCCGTTGCGCTGGCGGCAGCAGCAGAACGCTACAGAACGGGCCGATCTCTCAACATACTGACGGATTCGAAGGAGACGTGCAGGAACTACACGAGGGGCGGGATCAGCAGAACAGCCCTTAAAACACTCAGCGGGGTAACCTCCGCCGAGGAGAAACCCAGGCATAACCTAATCTGGATCCCGGGCCACGCGGGCATAGTGGGGAACGAAAGGGCAGACAGCCTAGCTCGAGGTAACGCATTCCGAGCAGGGCAGTCAAATGCTCCGCAGCTCCGCCTACAGGCTTGCGAGGGGGGATACGCAGAGACCTTGCACTTGCATAGGGGAGCTAGAATTAGATATCCACCACCACACAAAGCCCTAACAAAGGAGGAAGCGACCGGCTGGCGCAGATTACAGACCAACTCCTTTCCTAACCTACACATACTTAATAAGATGTTCCCGACACAATACAGAGCCACCTGCCCTTGGTGCGATGCCACACCTACACTTTATCATATCACGTGGGAATGCGAACGCAACAAAGCATTCCACCAACACGAACTCCCGAGTGCGGAGCAATGGGAGAGTCGGCTCACCAGCGGCGAGCTCGCGACCCAAAGGGCGTTAGTGCAGCACGCGAATGATGCAGCACGACTCAGTGGAGCCTTGGAATAGGGGCCCACCCTTGCTGACGAGAAGCCTCAAGTCGCCAGCGCCAGAGAAAACGACGGAGACTTCACAACCGCGAAACCCTTGAAAGATCCAATAAAGTTTTCACTCACTCTCTGGAGGAGCAGTTGGTCACCCATAATCTACAGCTGGTATGACGTCACAGCGGCAGTAGCGCCACAGGTGCGGAGCGCGGCGTAACAGCAGCCGGGCTATCTGAAGGAGCGAGTTGGTCGCCCATATTCACTCCGCTAAAGGTCAAACGTAACTGCGGCCGGGTCACGCGAAGGCTTGAAAGTGCGAGTAGTATTGCTTTCGCAATAAATTTTTCGAAGCCTTGCAACTAATCTTTGAACCTCATCTTGAAGATTCCCCTCCTATGTTGTCCGGAAGGTGTTGACAGAAGTCTACCAAACGCTCAGAACATCTGATTTCTGAGGAGTTCCTCCGACCTTTCGTCAAAATTAAGCAAGGCTGTGGGAATGATAAACCGATGCCGCCTTTTCCTTCCAACTGCAGTGAAACGTGTTATTTATTATGCTCTTTTCCATTCCCACTTGTGTTATTGTGTTTTAATATGGGGCAACACCACTGTAACGAACATGCAGAAAATTTTTGTTCAGAAACGAGCCCTACGCGCTGTTGCAAATGTGCCATTCTTCGAACACACAGCACCACTTTTTATTGCGCATAAGATCATCAAAACACAAGACATATATATGTATAAATTACTTTCCACTTACAAAAGGGCCCTTAAAGGCACCTTAGATTTGTTTTTAGACTTCGCACAACTAAAACCTCCTTGGAGTAATTACTGTCTTCGTAATCAGTCACCTTGGTTGATTCCAGCATCACGAACTAATTACGGCATAATGATGACTCAACACACGTTACCAACAATACTTAATCACTGTGATACACTACAAATTGATATTGCACAACTGCCTCATAAACGTATTACCGAATTATTCATACAAAAGTCGTTTATTACCATCGTTACATAAGTATTAATGTCTTATCCAAGTTTGTTTTCCAGTTATGGTATTTCTGATGTGTGCATTTTTGTTTGTTTCTCCTGTATTTAGCATGTTTATTTTTCTCACTACTATGTGCCAAACCAGTTTTTGTTTCCGCATGCAAGTGCATCGTTCGTCGCTGCTAATGGGTGATGGGTGACTGGAGCTCAGTCAAGCCGCAACGAAGCGGCTTTTTCTCCAGTCACCTTTTTTCGCTGTACAATGTATGCGAAAATAAAGACTGATTGATTGATTGACTGAGTGATTGATTTCTTCTCGTCAACTACGCAAAGAAATTGACAAACCAAAATTACCAGACTTGCTTCCTCCACAAGCCAACGCGACAGCATATTTCAGGCTATAACGGACAACGTTCGGAACTGTAAGTCGCACGACGGTGATGTTTATGTCATTATACAAGCAGTGCCTGTTATTTTCTGTTATTTTAAGTATGTGAAACGATGTCGGCGTTTCAAAGAGCACAATATCTTTTTGATCTGGCGTGTTTCGCGCAGTGAGAACAGATGGCACAGATACATTTGAACGTTTTCAAGGGGCAAGTGCAATTGTTTTCTTCGTACATTTCCAAGTGCCGACAGAGAGTCTGCCAGGCTTGAAGATAAACATAAATTTTTCATAGCCCTGGTTTCTCAGTGAAATATCTTGCCTCCATTTTATTCTTGTTCAGTGCTCGGAGCAGCCGTTGAGCAACGTGTGCAAAGTAAACGAACTAGTGCGCGCCGAGGGGCACATTTCAGCGGGTCCCTTCGAGCTGAGAGGGTTAGGGTGCCTCTAGAGTTACTGTATATGCTAGGTGCCTCGATGCCCGCGCGCCCTCTCTAGGGTGAGTCACCCTTTGGGAGGGCGAGTGCCGCCTCGTCTGCAGTGAAGGCCCGTTCACACTTGCCCAAAAATCCGGCGAGCGAAGCGGATTCGGCCGCTTTTGACGCCGAGCGACGCGGAAAGCGGCGCGGCGAGGGCGATCGGGCTGGACCCATTTCCGCCGCGCGGCGACAAACATGGCGGCGCCCTTCGAAGCCGGACCCCCCGCTTCGGATTGAATTCTCGTTGTTGCTGCCTTTTTCAGTGCGTTCACTGGCCAGAAATGCGGCACAGGTCTTTCGCTTCCTCTCACCTCGCCTCTAAGAAAACGGATAAGTGATAAATTTGCTTTCTTTTTTTATTCAGAGTGACGAGTCCGCCGCTTCTAGGCTTAAAAGCAGAGTCGGCTTGTTGACAGTAATGGTTCCCGCCCTGAGAGCCAGATGGCGCCACTACAGCTGAGTTCCTACTAGGATGTGCCCTACTAGGATGTGCTAGCCAGGGCAAAGGGACGGCTACATCATCATCATCATCATTTTTGCGTTTGTGCTAGCATACGCTGAGCTAAAAGTAAGAATGCGCCTGCGTTTAACGTACGTAAGCATGCATACGCTTATGGTACGTAGACAGCGTAAATTTATGCTCTTTTCTCACTATATCTGTGAATGCCGCTAGCAGTTACGCGGTGTGGAAAAGCGAGAAACAGCAGTGGCGCGGCGGATCCGCCTCGCCCGCGCGTGAACAAGTGAGAACAGGTCCTTGTTTTTGCGGCAAGCGAATCCGCTTCGCTCGCCGAAGTTTTGGGCAAGAGTGAACGGGCCTTGACAGTCCACCGGCGGCCATTTTCGTGCCTTTCTCGCGGCGGCGGCGGCGTTCGCTTTGTCGCCTTTTGTCTTGGTGCTGACCGGGCGCACATCGAAAAATTCCCGGTTGTTGTGTGCCGCATTGCACCACCACCTCCAAGAAGTGTTGCTGGGAAATTAGGGGTACGATTTTTTGCTTACCAGCAGACTCTTACAGGACTGTCTCGAGAACCTCTTTTCGGTGTTTCGACTGAGAAAACCTGTGCCCAGTGCGTATGACATGAAATGCGCTCTGAGGCTAGTGAGCGTGAGCCAGTTTTTATTTACTCCACGGGCGACGAGCTACGATCTCGATGACCGCGAATGTCTGGTAGACCTTCTCTCCCAGGCAAAGAAAGAAAGGACAGAAGTGGAAGCTGATGAGATAAATGACGCAAATTCTGTTCATTGAAGAACTGTCCACAAGAGAGTGCAGCATTCTGCACTACATAGGAGGCTTCATTTTGAAAGGAATCTTTCCGTCTGTCAGCTGCCAGCAATGAAAGGATGCCCGACTAGGATGTGCTAATGATAAACATGCGCCTCTGACTGCTCTGAAGGAATATTTTTCACAAGGTGACAACCTAATTTATCCCAGTAATGACGTGATGCACATGCTCAAAATCTACGAGGAGCACTTTGTTGGAATAAACTCATAGTGCACAGGCAAACTAGTGACAATGAAGTCACCTCTCCACTCACTTACAGCATACCTAGGAAAGGCCTGCTGCATGCAAGCATACCGACCACGCTTGAAGCTCTGCGCAAGCCATGACGAAGAAATCCGGAAAACGCTGACCGACGGGTACGCAAGACTGAGACTGCGCATCTTCCTCAGACACCTTCTGAAAGCTCGTCTCAACGTTTTCACCGGAACAGCGCGCACTAAGACACGGACAAGAAGGGAGACACGACACACACGAGAGCTTACTTTCAACTGGTGTTTATTGTTTGGAACGAGGCATATACCGGGTGTCCCAGCTAACTTGAACCAAGGGTTTAAAAATGAAATATTGGAGTCAGGAGAGTGAAACTACCTGCATATTGGTGATAGGCATTTGGCGCACCACGGGAAATTTTTTGTATCGCAATTACTTAACTAGTAATTAAGATAATTTTTTTAAATTTTTTAATATTGACTTTAGACACTAAATGTGATTCGCAAAGTTGGAGAGCACTTTCAGAAACCCGCATTCCATTATTCGCCATAAAGAAAACCTTACGTGTACCTCTTTTTCCGAGCTCGAAAGAAAGCCCGCGAAATACAAAAAAAATCACGTGACGAGCACATTTGCGCGTCGCGATCGTGCTGCTCTCAACCGTGCTTTCAGTGAACGAAATCAGCTCCGGCCTTTATTCGACGGCCCCGTTGCAGCGGCAGGCCGATATCTTGGCGGGGGTTTTTCGTCCGCGTCAGCTAGTTGGCACCCGGCGACGACGACTTAGTCCCAATCTGATAAGATACTGAGATGGCGAGTCTGCTTTGTCACTCAGAAGCAAAAGAGAAATACAGGGAATAATGTTTCGCCGCGAGGTGTTGGCGGCTGTGTGTTGCAGTTTCCTAATGAGGATTTTGAAAGCTGGAAGCAGCGGTGAAGCACAGTTTGTCGTGTGCTCTTCTTATGCCACTCTCATGCGAGACTGAATCTTTGGTGTAGTGATTACTAGCACTGCAGACATGCCGTTTACAAATGAAGAGAAAGCAGACATGGTTCTGGCTCTAGGTGCATGTCATGGGAACAGAAGGCGCGCTGCAGACCTTATGCAACAATGGCACCCAGGCAGGCGGCCAAGTTCAGTAACGATCCTGCGTGCCTTCGAGACGCTGCGACGGATGGGCAGTTTTACGTCCACACGACACAGAGCACCTGTTTTTGACGAGGACTTCGAGACGCATATTTTATCGCTGTTCGCTCTGGAACCCCAAGCAAGCGTGCGCAGCGTGAGCGAGGATACCGGAGTCTCCAGGTCATCAGTTTGGCGAATACTGCGCAAACACCGCCTGCATCCGTACCACGTACAGCTTCATCAAAATCTGTTGCCACGGGACTTCCAAAACAGGACCGATTTTGCTAATTGGATTCTGATAAAGATGCAGGACGACCCGGATTTTTTGAACAAAGTGATATGGAGTGACGAAGCTAGTTTTTCGCGCAATTCACAGGTGAACCTGCACAATGCTCATTACTGGAGCGATTCAAATCCCTACTGGGTTTTACAGACGCAGCACCAGTACCAGTGGTCATTTAGTGTTTGGTGTGGACTTTTCGACGGTAGTTTGATCGGGCCTGTGTTTTTCGACCAGACGCTGACAGCAGATCGCTACACCAATGATATCCTCAGAGGACCCGTTGACGACTTCCTTTCGGATCTACCGCTCGCCAGGGCCACAAATGTGTGGTTTCAACACGATGGCGCCCCCGCGCACAGCAGCGCCAAGGCTCGGACCTGGCTCGACGCCGCGTTCCCGCAGAAATGGATAGGACGACTAGGTCCCGTGAACTGGCCAGCCAGGTCTCCTGATATGACACCTCTGGACTACTTTTTGTGGGGTCATATCAAGGACAAGGTGTACAGCACACCAACTTCCACACCGCAAGACCTTAAAGACAAAATAACGGAAGTCTGTTTAAACATGCCTGAGGCTGTCATACGAAATGCAACGGCTGATTTGGTTACAAGATGCCATAGCTGTATCGTCGCACAAGGTGACCTATTCGAGCACTTTTTATAATTGGTAAGAAACCGAAATGAAATGGAGTCAGGACAACCGCATGCCACGGCTGTCATCGCCGCACAGCCAAGCCATAAACCGCCACTTTTATTTTCTTTGCAACTGGCAAATAAAACTCCTCTCATTTGAAAACTTCGAGCTTGGCAGTCTTTATCGCGACTGCAAAGCGCAGCGCACTCGCTGCAATTTACACCGTCACGCGCGAACTGGCTGACACGGCCGAAGAAACCACCACCAAGATATCGGCCTGCCTCTGAAACGGGGCCGCCGAATGAATACCGGAGCTGATTTCGTTCACTGAAAGCACGGTTGAGAGCAGCACGATCGCGGCGCGCGAATGCGCTCGTCACGTGGTTTTTTTTGTATTTCGCGGGCTTTCTTTCGAGCTCGAAAAAAGAGGTACACGTAAGGTTTTCTTTATGGCGAATAATGGAATGGGGGTTTCTGAAAGTGCTCTCCAACTTTGCGAATCACACTTAGTGTCTAAAGTCAATATTAAAAATTTAAAAAAAATTATTTTAATTACTAGTTAAGTAATTGCAATACAAAAAATTTCCTGTGGTGCGCCAAATGCCTGTCACCAATATGCAGGTAGTTTCACTCTCTTGACCCCAATATTTCATTTTTAAACCCTTGGTTCAAGTTAGCTGGGACACCCGGTATACACAGTTCCAACAACACAAGGAAAACAACCATCCATTCATGGATTCATAGTCAAATCATGCATGTCACACTGAACAAGAACGATAACAACATTATCATTTTCCCTTGACTAAAAATGCCAATTCTTTTGTACTGATCGATAAAGAGGGGCTACTGACGCATGCGTCTTTAGACCAGGCGATGTGCGCTGCTTCGATTATTTCGCGTGTTAATTGGTCACTGTGTTTACTTAAAATTCGTGTGCTAGTGAAGTCAGGGTGGCAAGTTTTGTTTTCACAGTCTCTACAATGAATCCCGAGATGCCCTTTTACTGTGTTATGCACGTTATTATTGTGCTCCTTCAGGCGTTCATTGAGGCATCTCCCCGTCTGACCCACATACAGCTTGCCGCATGACAAGGGAATGGCATACACTACACCTTCTTCACATGACACGAATCGATTTTCATGCTTGATGTCGCAATCTCTGGGGACGAAATCAGCATTAACCATTTTGCACATCTTCCCAAGCTTATCTGGAGCCGAAAATATAACCTTAACTCGTGCTCTATTCGCTATCTTTTTTAGTCTGTGGGAGAAATGATGAATGTAAGGTACAACAGTAAATTTTTCTTTTTCCTTCCGCGTCTCTGAATCTGCCTGCTTCCCTTTTCCATTTTTGCTCAAGCTACTGAGAATAGATTCGGACACTGATACTAGTAGCTGCTTGGGGTAACCAGCCTTAACGAGCCGATCGGTTTGGAGAAGGAAACTATCTTGCATGGAGTGCATGCAGGATTTGTTAAGCGCGTTGTGATAGCATGACTTCACCACGGCACGTTTCACCAGCTTAGAATGAGATGACGTAAAAGAGAGCAATGGCTTCCTGCTTCGTGGCTGGTAAGACCAACACATGTGATGGTGCATTAATCTGAGTTTGAGGTCTAAAAATTGGATGACATTGTTTTCTGGCACTTCAGTAGTTAGTATCAGGGGATGAAGGCACTCAACAAAGTTAGCTTTGATCTGCGTAAAGACTGCGTCAAATTCTTCCACATTAGAGTCTATAAGAACGAGAAAGTCATCTACATACCGAAAACATTGTACAACCTTTGACCCTTTCAATTTTTCTTGAAGCATTCTACCCTTTTGTGCTAACAACAAGTCACTAAGCACGGGAGCTATGCATGACCCGATGCAAACTCCTCGTTTTTGCAGGTGTGTCGTGTCTCCCTTCTTGTCCGTGTCTTAGTGCGCGCTGTTCCGGTGAAAATGAGTTACCAACTTGCCCAAGCATCTGTTTTATCGTCTCAACGGTCACGCAAGCAAGACGTGTGCAGGAGTTAATAACCTAAGCTGCTATCCACACTGATGTACACCCATGCTGCTAGCATTAGCACAGTTATTATTTTTACACCTAATAAGTGTCCTAAATTGCACTGTTTGTTTTGCATTGACTCCAGGTTTTGAAGACAAGGTTGATTGTGCAGACATGCCTTCAAAGTACCCTGAAATATTTTTTTTTTCAGGGCGAATAAATATTTTTCGTTGTTGTAAACACTATTAATGATTGTTTGGTTTCAACTAACCTCTGATCGCGGCAATATATTGTTACTTTGTCTTTAAAACACTGTCTTCAGTGTGCATTGAATTATACTAATGCAGTCGACTCTCATTAGTTTGTCCTATCAATGAAACCAAAATTTCAATTCCATTCAAGTAGAAACGGATGTATTTTCACTGCGCGCCTAATAACTTTCCTCATCATTTGACCAATATACAGTGGTCCCGCCAAATTCGAATGGCCGACTACACGCGTATAAAAATACCTGGAGATATCTGAGGTTTTCAGTGCACAATGCATGCATTCGCGGCCCAGGTACTGCGATATTTGGTTCGTGTACTATCGTGCGCAAAAGTGGAGAGACCACGGCTTCGACGGCAGGAGCGGCTGCGGGGCCGCACCGCGGCGCTGCTATCTCGCGCTGCGCGCTCGCTGCGCGATTGCCTCGCGTGACGCAAAGCATTTCCCTCGCTCTCGGGCTGGTGCTTACCATGACTGACAAACTTCTAGTGCGTCGTTCGGCTCTTCTGCTGGTGACGATCGCGTCGAAGGGGAGCGTGCATCGCAAAGAATTCAGGAATAGCGCAGTGGCGCTTTAGTGAAGCAAGCGGGCGGTGACGTTGCGTGCACTCACTTCACTCCGCAGCGGCAAAGGCCATTCTAACTGTAGTTGCAGCGACGTTTCGTATTTTCTCCCCACAGAAAGAAAGAGTTGTGTGTTTTAAAGCAATGGCGTTAATAACCGCCCGTCGAAACTAATGGTCATCGGCGTGGGTCGTGTCGAGCGTTTCAAGCCTCGTCAGCATTCTGCATCTTTCGTATCCAAAACTCCGTGCTTTATTGAGACGCTTTGGTGAACAGGCCAGCAAGTTTAGGACAGACACATTGCACATTCAGGCACACGCCGTCCTATGGCGCTGACAAAAGACCTGGTCACAGCGCGTGGGATCTCTCCACTTTTCCGTACTTCCGATCTGGAGGAACTCACCCACCGGATGACAAAGCGCAAAATGCAACACTGCTTCACGGTAGCCATTCATGACTGAAGACCCTAATAGAAATCATCTTTTGAAATTCGCTTTCCGGTTCATGGAGAAAAATCTTGTTCCATATCGCAGATTTGACTACGCTAGCACCTCGATTAGAAGGGGAAAATATCGTACAGTCGTGTTCGCAAATCAACGTAAAAACACACAACTCTTCTTTCTGTGGAGAGAAAATACGAAACGTCGCTGCAACTACAATTAGAATGGCTTTTGCCGCTGCGGAGTGAAGTGAGTGGACGCAGCGTCACCACCCGCTTGCTTCACTAAAGCGCCACTGCGCTATTCCTGAATTCCTTGCGATGCACGCTCCCCTTCGACGCGATCGTCACCAGCAGAAGAGCCGAACGACGCACTAGAAGTTTGTCAGTCATGATAAGCACCAGCCCGAGAGCTAGGGAAATGCTTTGCGTCACGCGAGGCAATCTCGCAGCGAGCGCGCAGCGCTAAAACCCCTCGTGGTCTCTCCACTTTTGCGCACGATAGTACAGAGGGCAAAATGCATGTCTAGAACACCTTCTGAGAGTGTTTCGGGCTGAACACGCGATAACTAAAGATAAGATTTGTTTAAAAGTGGTCTGGATGTAAACATGTTCAGTTAAACTCATCGAATTTCATCGTCATTTTTTGCATGCTTGCCCGCAGCGGCTTTGGGAGCTGCGGAACACACAGTTTGGTTGTTCTAGGCATGTGTTTTGCCCTCTGTACGTGTGGCGAATGCGCTGGCTTTCATTTCTTAGGAAAAGGTACGTAAAGCACATTAATCTTTTTTCATCTACAAAAAAACTGTCATGCTAGTATTGAGGTTGACAATAAATGTGAGTAAGAAATTGGAGCGTTCTTAATTAGTTACACAATTGAGTGATTGAATGCAATCTACCTAATTATGATATTGCTGTTATTATTAAGTTATTTTAATCCTGAAGTTAGGTTCCTAGTGCGCTCTATGAACTCTTTCCAATCTAGCACCCGAGTCGTCGTGTACGAGGAGAAACGACCGTCCAAATCTTAAAATATTTGGACAGTTGTCCCTTAAAGCCTATTCTGTTTACACTTCATTAAAAAAGGCGTGAAACACAGTTGTGTTTTCTTTTGGTCAAGAAGACAAGCGCGCTTTTGCGGCAAGTGCACAAAGCCTGTTGGCGCACGCCCCGCGCCTTTGAAGTAGGCATGGCAATGGCGGCCGCCGTAGCAGACGACGCAGTTGTCTTCACCCTCAGCGCGCTCATCGAGACACCCGCAGCGCACCCGGAGAGTTGCGGTGATAGGCAGCAACTGCCCCTCATGCGCAGGCCGTAAGAGAAAGCGAGCGAGCGCGTCGAGACCGACCGTAGGCTGACCTTGCTCAACTCGATCCACCGCAGTCGGGTGGATACAATAACGCTCACTCCCCCCCCCCCCCCCTCCCCCCTCCCGCACCTAAACACGTCTTAGCTGGATAACAAAGCAGACTTCGCCCAAGATGGGGGCGGCTGCACCCCTCTGCTGGGAGCAAGGGGCGAAGCGTCATCGTCCAGCCAGATTTGATGCCGTACGTGCAAACAATGCGCATTGGATCCGCGAGATACGCTGGGAGGTGCGATTCGCTACTGTCACATACATGCAAATGCGTTTCGGGTCTACGTCCCGAGGAATGAGCATGTGAGGCCCATTGTATCCGATAAAGACGCATAAATTCGTTTCCACGGATCGCACCTTTAAAAACTGTGTTTCAGAGTTGAGATCTTTTGTGTTAAGTATGAGCCTGTGCGTTCGTACATTACTATTTCAAGAACTTTCGCAAAAGAACAAATCAGTGAGACAGGTCCAAAATTATCCCCATCACAAGCATCGCCAGACTTGAATACAAAAACTACTACTGACGGCTTCAAACGAAAAAAACACTAGTTCACAAGGTTAAGTTCAACATATATGCCGAAACAGTATCAAAAATTCCAGCCGATCCATTGATTATGAAGCTGCGATTTTCATCGACTCCCGTTGAAAGTTTTGACTTAATTAAGCTCATGAACTGCCGAAAGAACATCATGCTCAGCGACGCTCATAATGCCAGGCAGTCAGCGCTGTCTTCAAAAGTGATAACAGCACATGTGTTATCAGGGCGCACAAAACAAGACTTCAACGATCAGCGAAAGCTTGGTATACGTCTTTCTGTTTGAAACAGATCCCATCATGTATCTTAAGCACCGCACCTTATCATTACTTTACTTCCACACTAAAGCACCAAAACTGTTAGCTTCTGTCTTAGTGTTCTGACCGAGAAGTTTGTGTACTAAGCTTAATCGCGTGCAAATGATTCTTTCACAATTGGTCTGCATAATGAATATATTTGATATAAATACTCACTTTCTAATCTTACGAACAGTTTGTAACACCGCTGCTTTTTCTTCAAGTAATGTCTCAAATCGCAAGAAAACCATGAAGGGAATCTAGAATTCCTAGGATGGCTTCTTGGCATTTATTTCTTCACTATTCCCTATAAAAGTGATGCCAATAGCTCAACGACTGATTGAACATTCTGGATCTCAAAGAATCGAGGCCAGTCGCAAATCTGGAGTTCACTTTACAGCGCACCTAAATTTTTCTGGTAAGCACATCATGCACTGGACGAAAAGACAAAAAGAATGGCAGATGTGAACTTTGAATATTCAGAAATCAATTTTTCCCCCTAGTATCGGAAGAATTATCCGTGAAAACGGCAGGATCCGTATTTGGCGCAAAGTAATTCCAGCCGACGAGATAGTGCGAACTGTCACGTGTTGGAAGTTCCAACCACAAACATTCTTCGTATATCTCGAGGTCTGGTCTTCTAAATGCGCTTAACAAACAACGGAAGCTATCAGAACACCACCCACCCACGTGTTTAACCAGCTCAGAATGCATTCTGCAGGCTTTGAAAACAACTTGCTCGTCAGAGAAACCAGAGGCACTTGCACTCGATGAGTCTATAGCCATGTTTCCGTCACGCATATCAGGACTCAGATTAGTATGCATTTAGTTCGGAGGATTCTTAGGAGCATTTTAGTTCGGAGCATACTTTTTTTTTATATTTGAACTTAATTTCTTGTGCCATTTTTGGATATGGTTAGATCATCGTTAGGATTACTCAAAGAGCCGAGAGGAATACAGGTCTCCACCGGAAGGTCGAAATACTCAACCAAATAAGGACACGCTTGATGTTTGCTCGCAAGTTAGAACAAATTCCCATCCCCAGAAACATGGAAGAAGCAATACAAAGTTCCTGTATGTCCGACGCTGTTGAACAGCTGGATTCAGGCAGGAAAGAAATCGTTTTTTTTTTTTTTTTTTGCCGGTAATTTGAGCGCTTCATTGAGCATCGCTGCTTAGCTGTGCCAAATGACGCTCGATGAGGGGAAGGCTGGCTCACCGTTTTGGTCGGCCGTGGCAGATGAGTACGTTGGTACTGAGAAGGAGGCCTGGGACGGGGGCAACTATTCGTGGCAGCGAAGTTTGTCACCGCAGCAGACACGTACTAGTTGCGACATTCCAGACAGTCGAAGAGCGAGCACTCAGGCCACTCACAGCCTCAGGCAGGAGCGCAAATCTCGGATCGAAGCTGTCGCACCTCAGCAGCCAAAGCATCCATTCGACTAGCCATTTTTTTTTGTGCACCATCACAACAACACTCGATGAAGCACTGACGGAAGCGGTGTCTTGAAGATCACGGGAAGAGCGAAGTGCCTCGTGACGCGCTCCCGCGTCGCCGGCTTTGCAGATAAGCTCTGTGGTCGAAGTATCGCGCTGTATCACGCAGGCAACACATTATCCCTTGTTAGTCCCAGATTCCATGAGCTGTTCTTCGGCATGCACGTTGATGCATTTGCAGTGAATAATGCTGCTTACAACACGCGCACGGCAATAATTGCTGCCTACCACGAACGGGCTGGGAGCAGCACGCACATGTTGTCGATCTGCGTCGGGCTCCATCTTGTTCAGTATGAACGTGAGCAGCCCTGCATAGAGCCTAGAGCGCACCGACGGGGCTCTGCGAAGCAAGTCGCCGCCTTAGGCTGTGGGCACCTTGCTGTGGGTTTTAGCAATGCGCCCCGCGCGCATGCGCGGCAGAAACAGAGGACTGCCTGCTCATCGCTTCCTTGATCAGCCCTCGCCTTGCGTCATCGTTTCGCGCCGCCACGGCACGCTGCCTGCATTTGTGCCGCTATGACGGTGGCGAGGGCGCGACATGACGCCGTGTTTCACGGGTGTGCGGCCTAGCAAGCAAGCGCGGGTGATAACGGATGACCGCGCGTAAAGCCCCAACCGCGCGTTCCTGCATGCGCCCCACTCGCAGCGGCCATAATGTCTTTCGGCGCGTATCTTCCTTGCGTATTTAGATAAGAAGGACGATGCATTTCGCGTGTGGTCCAGAGCGGCCAACTTGGCTGCCTCTGAATCTCAGTCTTATGCCGCGGCGAGTGTAGCGGAGTGAATGACTCCTCAACGATATTTCGATTGACGTCTGTAACACTCTTAACTCACGTGCGTTTTCTCTGAAATTACGAAAAAAAAAGCCGGAACGTGGCTTGAAGAAAGAATATTCCATTTATTCCAAACCAAACATCCAACTAATCCCAATTCTCGCACTCTTAGCTCGGTACGTGTTTGAAACGTGCAATCACCCGCTATCACTTGCACTTGCTTGCCTAGCTGTCTCGAGATTTCAATTTAAAATTTCACCAGCGCTGCGACTAGGAACAAGAACAGAGAAGGAAGACAAGGACAAGCGCTACTAACAACTGAAAGTTTATCTGAAAAAACACAGATTATATGCACACAAATGACAACAAAAAGCGCCTGCGCTTCCCGCAAAAAGCACGCAAAAGAAACTTAAGAATCTAGATACAGAATTTCACATTCATGTAAGTTTACAGATGGTGTGCTAACGCACGTGTCGCTGTTCTTGTGAATGTGATAGGCTTCACACAACTCCCTAGTCAGCTGATCTGGATGTCTGAATTTAATCTTTGCCCTGTTAAGCAGTGGAAAGCATGCTTTTTTATTAGACACACCGGGTTTGTTCAGATGACAATCTCTGTAATGAAGGGACAGATTTGATGAAGGAGCACCATTCAAAGAGGTTTTATGCTGACGTAAGCGTGTATTTATGCATTTACCGGTTTGACCAATGTAATTCTTGCCGCATTTAAAAGGTATGTCATATACCACTCCCTCTGCACATGGCACAAAGGGTGATTCATGATCCACCTGGCATGCATTTTTTCTTTTGCCTCTTATATGCTTATGTTCCCGAGCTCTTTTGTCAACAATAGCACAAACCTTGCCTAGTTTATTAGGGACCGAAAAGAGCACTTTAACCCCATATCTAGTGCCAACCTGCTTAAGCCTATGGGATAACTGATGAATGTAGGGTATTACCGCATACTTCGTTCTATCATTACCGGAGTTTTCCTGTGCTTCATGTCTACCAAACGACTTCATCTTCTTCAGGACCTTGTTGCTAGCAAGCGTTATCACATCTTTGGGGAAGCCCGCTGACCTTAGCCTTTGAACCTGCTTATCGAAACTGCTGCCTAAAGTATGAATACATGATTTAGTAAGTTCAGATCCTAAAGCCTATCACATTCACAAGAACAGCGACACGTGCGTTAGCACACCATCTGTAAACTTACATGAATGTGAAATTTTGTATCTAGATTCTTAACTTTCTTTTGCGTGCTTTTTGCGGGAAGCGCAGGCGCTTTGGGTTGTCAGTTGTGTGAATATAATCTGTGTTTTTTCAAATAAACTTTCAGTTGTTAGTAGCGCTTGTCCTTGTCTTCCTTCTCTGTTCTTGTTCCTAGTCGCAGCACTGGTGAAATTTTAAAGATGTACCAACCAGCTCAAACCACCATTTTGCTCCAGATTTCAATTTCAATTTCGCCTCCATCGGCGGTCGAATTTCGATGGAGGCGAAATGCTAGAGGCCCGTGTACTGTGCGATGTCAGTGCACGTTAAAGAGCACCAGGTGGTTGAAATTACCCGGAGCCCTTCATCACGGCGTCCCTCATAGCCTGAGTCGCTTTGAGACGTTAAATCTCCATAAACCACACCAAACCGACTCGCGTGAAACGGGATGGTCTTCCGGCCGCTTGTGCACATCATTCAGCGCGTCTCTGGCAGAGTGGCTTTTAAATAAAATAAATGAATAAACTCTAAAGACACTGTGGGTATCGCGCATATTTGTTAATTTTGTTGGAATTTTTTAACACTCATGGGGCCCGAGTTTCAATCCAATACCTGTAATCGTACACATACGAAGCGGTGACGATGTGGTTGAAGCTGTGTTGGTCATATGGCGTTTCTTCCGCCAAACGGAGCTGAGCGAAAGGTGCAGTAGATAACGGTTTGCCATCCACTTCCGGCTCAACAAATGGAAGAAACGTTTTACGGAACCAATTCACTGCAATATAATAGAGTTTCTATTCCACCCTGACTGCCTTGAAGGCGCGGTAAGTTGGAATAAAGAGTCTCTGAAAAGGGCGCTCGAGGTTGCCTATAATGCGCGTGCATTATGTAGAGTACAGGCTACCGAGTGGTGTGCCGCGTAGAGGGCCTCAAAAACGAGCCAATCATTTGCAGTACATATTTTAAAACTCTCCCTTCCACGCTTCGCAGCGACCTGCGGTGCAGAGCTTTCGCCCGAATCTGTGCGCAATGCGCCACGCAGCGATCGTTGCGTCGCAGCGAAGTGCTGTGATTGGTTCGCCGTGGCGTCTCTTTCTTACGTCACGCAGCTCCCATGGCCGCGGCCGGAAGCTCCGCCCCCTCCCCCCGCGCGCTTCGCAGCCGACGCAGGAGTGCCGATATTTGAGCGCGCAAATAGTAACGAGAGAGAGGAAGGCACGAATACGCGTTAATTCAGATTTTGACTACAATTGACTCAGCTTCCACAAATCGACAGCTTAAGAGTTTCCAGTAAACATCTGCACACTAGCTGTGATCGTTTGAAAGTTTATAAATTATTATTTTATCACTACGTTAACGGCAATCTTTAAGTAACTTTTTCTGTCCCTTGTCACATTCATAAAAAGCGAAACACAAAATAGCTTTCCATAAGCTGCGCGTTGTCCATCAGATGCAATCCAAAGTAGAATCATTTTACGTTTAAATTACTGCTCGTTTATGGCCAGGAAAATCGCGCTGTATAGTAATACGTATTGGTTTGATTGTTTTTTTTTTAGCGTGTGGTTTCTTGCGTAACATGCCCCCGAAAATATTCGCGGGCACGTGCACACCACACGTGCACACAAGCTGTAATGGTTAGAAAGTTTAAGATTGGTTTATGGTTTATGTGGTTTAACGTCCCAAAGCGACTAAGGCTATGATAGACGCCGTAGTGAAGGGCTCCGGAAATTTCGACCACCTGGGGTTCTTTAGCGTGCACTGACCTCGCACAGTACACGGGCCTCTAGAATTTCTCCTCCAAAGAAATTCTAGCCGCCGCGGCCGGGATCGTACCCGCGTCTTTTGGGTCAGCAGCCGAGCACCATAGCCACTGAGCCACCGCGGCGGCAGAAAAGAGAAAGTTTAAGAATCATTTTAATTAATTGCTCGGTTAATGTCAATTGTCTTCCCGCTTTTTCTGGGCCTGGTCACATAAAAAGTGTAATAAAGATAGGTTTCGTGTGCTGCATGCAGTGCATCAGATGCAATACAAAAGCAAGCACACTAAATCAAGGGAGGCCGGCGTCACCTGCTGACTCTATTAATTGCTCCCACCACCTGTCGGGGAGGTTGCCGCGCTATCAATGTGCGACGCCTACGGCTGATCCAGACAACAGCCACGATCCGGACCATATCCAAGATCTTCAACTGACTACGATGCTCACATCCTTTATGGATGTCCTCCGTGTTCTGCTTTCTAGCCTGCGCACGCCAGCAGCGCACTGCAAGTAGTGGTCGCGCTACATCCAATTCTTGCGGCTCAACTTAACTGCAGCCATCACCCGAGAACCTACACATGAATGGACACTGCGGCAAGGAAGGAAACCGCAGTTTTCCTACCTGACAGCGACTGGCTTAAGGGACAGACTGCAGTCCTTGCCCCTTCTCTCTCTCCCTTTAAAAATCCCCTCATCCCTGTTGCAGGGTAGCCAACCGGAACGCCCTAGGGACTTCACAGGAGCTGCGTTTGAAATATAAGCGTGTGGTTTAAACGTTCCCTTTTGCGTCCTCTAGCACTGTTTGACCCGCGTCCTCCTTACTGCGCTGTTGCGACCACTATGAAAAAGTTCCAAGCCCGGACATTTATTTTAGATTCCTTTCTGCAATTTCTGGCCAGTCAATGTGCACTTATTTACTCAATATAAATGCATTCGTTAATAAAACAGACTGAGAGGCTGGGGCACGCAGCAGGCAAATACATTCTTTTTTATTCGTTGTTTAGACGTTCGCGATAAGCATGCGTCAACGTGTAGCTGTCTGGCATGCTGGATCACCCTGGGGATCGAAAGTGCCTGCTTGAAAGATGGACGAATCGTGTATTGCGACCTCTTTTGACGCACCTGAAGCCAACGGTTAGAAATCGTCGAAAAGACCGAGCATCGCTCTAACTGGTGCTGAAACATTATTCAGAACAGCTGCTTTATCTTAAGTGGGGAGAGAGCAGATAACGAAAAGAACTCCGATTGCGTGAGGTATATATAGGCATCACTTCATTGGTATCACAAAATGATCATTACCACAGCAGGCATGTTGCCGGTTCCTTTCCAGGATATGGTACCGCAAAAATTTCTACAACTAAGCCTAACGGCAAAGCGCATTAATCATTGATAGCTGTCACAGCTTTGGTTCAGCCATTTCTTACTGCATTGGGCCGTTGATTCTATATCGTCAGCCGCAAGAGAAAGCCTCGGCGTGCCAACGTGAATCAGAGAAATATGACCTGGCCACACGCCGTGTTCCACCCTGTCTCAATCTTCCCTTGTGTCCTCAAATCTCCCCTAACACGGAGAGGGGAATTTAATACTCTCCAATTTTATACCGACCAACTAGGGCAGGTGATGGCCAATGAACTGAACTTAAATTACGAAAATAAATGAAATCACTTAAGTTATGCGAATTCAATTAGCTCAGTAATTAAGGCCTTACGGCTGACGCTGGGATACCATGGCACAATGCATGCCTATATGGGTAAACCAACTGAAACAGCTTTCGTCTTTTAGGAATAAGAATGTAAGCACATGGCAGGACCAAGTGATCATGATATTTAGACAATGCATAGACGTACCACATATTTTTACTGGAACACGTGAACGACATTCAGTACGGCACCATTCTACTCCGGTGAAACAAGCACGTCGCTCAAGCGCAGGAAATGCCTGATGCGACGAAGGCAAAGTTCGGGCAGGTCAGCCAGATGCGTCTTCCCGTCATCCCTGGCGCTGCACTCTACGCCGTCCCGCACTACGCCTACGAGGCGCATGAACTCTGTGAAGTCTTGCAGTCCGAGCACGCACCGAGCAATCAGCTTCTTAGCTTGAGCTTCGTCGACAAACGCCGTCGCCTGAAGCTCGTCTACCAAGGTCGGAGAGGTGGAGATCTTCTCGAAGGCCTCCGCAGTGTACTTCACATGGGTGCCGGCGACGAAGCGAGCAGCGCGCTTTGCCAAGGCTCGGTTCCTGTGTAGGATGTCATGGATGTCCAGGCGCTTTCTAATCCCATCAACGCCACCACGAAGACAGCGTAGGTCCTGCAGAGCGTAGTTATCCGCAAGCTCCGGCTTTGAGAGCTCCGCGATGAACGCGGTGGAAGCTCTGAGACTGGGAGCGCGTAATGTGAAACTACGCAGGGCTCGACTTCGGAGCACGAGGCTGGCGAGCGGTGCCATGTCACAGGAATTCTGCCTCGAGAAAATGAAGCTCATGCTTCTGATGCCCGTATTTCGGCACACGGCGTCGCATATAGCGGGCCCGCACACATTCCAGCAGTGGTTACGGCGCGGCAATTCCAGACACAGCGCCAGGTGTGTGATACTAGTTGCGCTCTGGATCAGCTGAACGATTGGCGTTGAGGCTGGCTCTGTCGCGCCGTTAAAGCTCGAAATCGAGTACACCCGTAGCGTGATGTGCGTGAGGTTTTTGGACACGGTCGCTGTGTCCACAGCGGTCTGGAGCAGGCCGAGGGGTACTGCGTACGAGGGGCAGCGTGTGTCTGGGTAGTACACCAAGCAGGGGCCCTTGACGACGACTTTGTCTTGCAGGCCACATTCAGAGAGCATTTTGCAGATTTCCCACCTATGGCGACTGAGGTCTTCGAGGTTGATCTTCTTCAGCGATTTGTTCGCGGTCACCGCTCGACAAAATTTCTGGCACGCTAAGACGCTAAAGCCGCACATTGAGAATGTCAGTTCCGTGATGGAGGTGTCATTCTCTAGCAGAGCGGAGATCCAGGGCTTTACACAGTCATCGTTGTGCCGAAAGTGGCGCCATTGGCATTCATTCCAATGGAATCCTTCAACTCCTTCGTCATCATGGCTGTAGCTGCACGTGAAGCTGAAGTGCCTGAGTGTCTTGTTGGTGCGCAGAAGCTTCTTTATCGCTGTGGCGTACTGCAACCTGAGCGTGCTCACCTCTAGCTTGAGTCTAACGAGCACCTTATGAGTAGCCAGGGCATCGCAAATAGTCAAGACGTCCATGCACGGGCCAAAATTAGGGTCTTTAATAAACACCGATCTCAGGGACGTATTCAGCCTCAGGTACGTTTCAAGAGCGACATGCGGGTTGCCTATGCCGCAGGGTGTGCTGCCACAGATGAGAATCCTTGATGAGAGTGACAGGTCTCTGATGCTCCTGTTTCGCAACAGCCCTGCTAGGAAGGTGCTGGCGTCCTCAGGGAACACACGGACCTCCAAAGCTATGAGCGTCTCCAAGGTAGCTGTTTCCGCGAAAAGAGGCACAAGATCGGCAATCACGGGTCCGTGGAAGCTCACGGAGAGCTCGAGCGATTTGAACCGTGTCAAGGAAATTAGAGTCGCTGCAAGCCAGCCGCAGACAATGACTCCCGGCGACATCAAGTCCAACGAAAGCCTCTTCAGCCCCAGCGCGTCGCGAACTGCGGAACAGATAATTGTTTCATGGCCGATGAGGATATCGTCGTTGATTGTGACTTCCGCAACGCACCGGTGCTTAGTCAGCAGATGGCACAGAAGTGTCGCGGCTTGGCGTTTGTCTTTCATCCTGATGAGGCTTCTCGTGCATGCGCTGTCACTCGCCTGAACGAGGACGAGCTTCGAGGCTGCGTCCTCTTGCAGTTCCAGCCCGACGGCCCAGAAGAAGCTGTTCCAATCTTTGATGTTGGTTACGATGTGACACAGATGACCTTCCCGGCTCGTGCATGGTCGACGATGGTCGACTTTTAGACCGCCGTACCGGCTGCAGACTCCGTCCATCTGTTCCAATGGCAGTGACGAGGCCTTTGTCGCGTGAACGTCTTCGGGTACCTCAACGCTGTCGGGCGCTTCCTCGTTTTCGCACACCTCGACGTCTATGAATTCCTCGACGTCTATGAGTTCCTCGACGTCTATGAGTTCCTCGACGCCTGGGGATGCCCCGACTTCGGCAGGCGCCTCGCCGTCGGCGGGCACCTGCTCGTCTTCGGGTACTTCTTTGTGCTTGGGAATATCAGCCACCTCGGGAACTTGCACCTCCACAGGAACGTGAATCTCTTCGGACTCTGGAATCCTTTTGGGCGCCACAACCTCCTCTTGGTCAGTTTTGATGGCAGCGCTTTCATCTGCGCGCTTTCGTTTGGGCATGATGGCAGTCCCGTCCGGATGGAACTGACCTGCGCGAAAAGCATCACTAAACACTAAAACACTAAACACGTTTACGACTGAACTCGCCCAGGCTGGTGACATGAGGAAACAGAGAAACGTGCTGAGTGGCATGGGTTGTGACGAAGGCCGTGCTCAAGTTTTTATGTGAAACAGACCTGGATACCCGTCTGAGCACTATCTACAAGGTTTACACAGTTTAGTCTGTTTATGGTTTGACATGCGTGAGAGTGCACATTTGTGTTACTATGGAGCCCCTACTGCAGTATGTGTTAATGACATACGTCGGTGTGTGTGTTCAAGACATGACTTTCACGCGCGTCTGCTCACCGCGATGCGCATGCCAACCAGTGTGCGTGTGTGTAGACATCACCCATGAAACTCGCTCTTTAGTATCATCATCAACCTTCATTCGCACTTTCCCTTTCCTCCCCTTCGCTTTCCCCAGTGTGGAGTAGCAGACCAGGCCCATGTTACCATCGGCTGACCTCTCCACCTTTCCGCATTAAAATTCCTTTCCCCCTCTCTGTACAGCATCTTGAAATAAATCATGCAGCATGCATGTTTTACAGTAACGCGTCCGCAGTTGCCATGATGTCCTGCCTTCATCTGATTATTCAAACAGGCGTGTCCCACAACGGCCTAGTTGGAGTGTAACGCTGCCTGTAAAACATGTTGGCATCATAATCCTAAACATGGGGCAAGCTAAGAGATTTCTCAATTCGTTCAGCGCCTTCTTCCCCTGCCCTGTGGAATAAGATCTATCCCTGCAGTACCAGCATAGAAGAGATCAGACAGAGAACTTGAGACGTTGCTTAAAGGTGCACTGAAGAGGAATCTGAACTGGTATTTTTGCCGCTGGAACTCAATCTACATGTCGCGACCGCTCTTAGAAAATGAGAATTGTTGCTCTGCACGGCCGATTTCCGGAATTTAAATCCGATTTAACGTGCCGGCTCCCTCCTTTCTTTTAATTCCCCGCACACGGTGGGGAATTCTTTTAATTCCCCGCAACTTTTCAAACAGAGCCGTGGCCGCTTGCCGCTCTTCCACCGGCGGAGTGATGCGTAGCTATCGGCGAAATCAAAGAGTCCATGCGTATTTTTATTTCCGTGGGCCTAATTTGCAGCTATGTAGTCTCCGACTGGCTTTATTTATTCACGGGAAGCGGAAAAAGAAAATAAAAGCGAAAGGACAGTCCCCACGCGACTGCCTGAAGCGTACTCCAAGCGTTGGTAGACCCTTCCCAACGCGTGCGGGAAATCAATATATAAAGGCAGCAGTCGGATGTTAATCCAAATTAAATTATAGAAATCGGACGCTCAGGGCAATAATTCGAAGTTTCTAAGAATGCTCGGAATGTGTAGATCGAGTTCCCGCGGTAAAAAGACGAGTTTAGATTCCTCTTCAGTGTACCTTTAAGTATCATCAAAAAAGTGTCACAAGGATGCGTTCTTAAGTAACCAAAGGAACAGAAAAGAGGAGAAATCATAAATGAAGCCAACAACACACGAGTGTCACGGCGTCGCGCAGAATTTATAATCATCATCATGAGACTACGTCCACTGTAGAAGAAAGGCATCTCCGATGCATCTTCAATTTAAATAGTCGTGTGCCAACTGCGCACAGCTTTTTCCTGCAAACTTATTGATGTCTTCGACCCATCTATCTGACTGTCTGCCGTACCGTGCTACGCCTGCATTCGCTTGGTAAACAGTCCGTTACCGGTAAAGACCCTTGGTAATCCTACCTTCGCATTACATGGCCTGGTTAAGTGCACTTCTCTTTCTTGTTTTCGACTGGGTTGTCACTGGCCCGCGTTTGTTCCCTGACCCATTCTGCCCTCTTTCAGTCTCTTAACGTTACGCATTTCATTTTCATACCTCGCTCAGTTTGCACAATTTAAGCTGAACCCCTTTCGTTATCTCCCACGCCCCCACCCCGTAGGTTAGTACCGGTAAGATATATCCGTTATTGAGTTTTCTCTTACGAACTGAGAGAAGCGACCAAATGCGCCCCACCCCATTCTTATATTTATTTCTCTGTCGTGATCCGTATCCGCGGTCACTACCTGCCCTCAGTAAACGTACTGCCTTACCACTTCCAGAGGCTGAATACTAATTGTAAGCTGTCGCTTTCTTGCGAGACTGTTCAGTATTACTTTGGTTTTTGGCGCACTAAATTTCAGAACCACTATTCTGCTCTGCCGGTCTAAGTCATTGATCATACTTTGCAATTCATCCCCTGTGTGACTTAGCAAGGAAATGTCATCAGCGAACCGTAAATTACTAAAGTATTCATAAATTCTTATCCCTACTGTTCTCAATCCAAGCCTCTCAATAGCTCTTGTAAATGGGCGGACAACTTCATGGAGAATCCGGAAATGTTGGGCGATGTTAAGTGCACACTGATCGCAAGATTAAGGATTGGTTTAAATATCACAAATGAACAAAGACTTATTTGAGACCGAAAAAACAATAGCGCGAAATGAAAACAAACACAAGAACGACCGACGCAGGACATGCACTAACTTCATCTGACTTCATTTCGTGTCAAGCCAGCAAATATATAGCAAAATAAGGCATGCGCAAAAACAATAACACACAGCATCAACAAAACCGTTCAAAATATGACATCCCGGTCTTGAAAAGTATCGCTCACACAACCTATTCCCGTCTTTTTTATGTGGAAAGACACCAAAACCTCCCCTGCCTTCGTATCTGTACTCCTGCTCAGAATCATGACCTCCAGAAGTCGTGGTTCACATTTCTTGCAGTGCTTGCATCGTTTTTTCCCCAGCGCGTATTCTGCCGCACGGTTACATACGAAGCATTCGGCACAGTGCTGTGAAATATTTGTACGTCCTGGTTCTTTTAGCGACCGTGCATACTCAGCACCACGGTCAATAATGCACCGCCGTGTTTGGCCCACGTAGGCTTCTCCGCACGTCACTGGTATCTCGCATGCCACACCTGTGCAGCACAGGTGTGGCATACGAGATACCAGTGACCTGTGTCGTGCGAGTTCACGAGCTGCGTAGCAACGGTAATGAGGGGAAAAAAAGAAATAGCAGTGCACAAGAATGTATGCCGTCCTAAAGCACACAAGTTGCAAGGATTGCAATGGTCATGAAGCGTCCACTTGAAATGAAAAGCAATTGCTACAAGTGCCCCTCAGGCAGTGCTGCCAACCCTAGGGACATTTCCCTGGACCTACAGAATTTGGACAATGTTTAGTCGAAAAATGATTTTCTGCATAATCTAGGGAAATTTCATTTGTTCGGATAGTTCTTTTTTTCTAATCTCTGGGAAGACCGTACAAGCTTCTCGTTGCCCTTTCTCTACAAGTGACGGAGGTTCGCACAACACCGCCGCGCGCTCGAGTAAAGCCTGCTTCACATGCAAGGGAATACGCCGTGTTGCTGCGGCGCAAAGGCTGTTTAGAGCCATCGCGGCGGCTCTAGAAGTCAGAGCGGCGCTGTTCCAACAAGCTGCTATGCGCTGCTCAATTTTCAGTTGCTTGCATGCATGTGAACCAGCCTTTACTCGGACGTAGTCGGACATGTACGGTCTCTGACGTGGCCAGTGGCACCCGCTGCTGTGATCTGGCGCGCCACTGCCTTTCCTCAACACGCGCGTCCCTTCTTCACGTTGTGTTTGGAGCTCGCTGCACGACATGAAATTCTTATATAGGAAGCATATCTCCATGTTTGTTTTGATAACGTCTGGTTATGGGGTAGCTGCATGATAAAAGTTGGTACTGAACTACGCATAAATATCCATTTTTTCACAATTGAACACTATTTCGTATCTATTGAAATCTAGGGAATTTTTGGTTGCAAATTGTAGGATAAGCGGCTCTGGAGGTTGGCAGCACTGCCCTATACTACTGCCTGCCACTCACAACAACAGAATAATACGATAGTAAATTAGCACCCCACGTAGTGGACAACGCAGCAATGTATGGAAAGAAAAATTATACGTGCGACGTTAAGAGACCGGAAGCGGGCAGAATAGGTGAGGAAACAAACGCGGGTTACTGGCATCTCGGTCGAAATCAAGAGGAAGAAATGGGCTTCGGCTGAGCATGCAATTCAAAGGCAAAAGAGAACGCAAGCGCACCAGAGGGCCACGGAAAGTAAGGTCGGTGGGTGAGAATAGAGATTTATAGCATATCGTTACCCTGTTTAAGTTCCCGTTTACCGTGTTACCGGATGTCAGACTTTCCGGTTAGCGCTGCGCACGCTAGAAGACGTTTTAGCATACCCTCTCTATCGTAACAAGTAACAGTAAGGCGAAAACGAATGATGGTGATGACAGGTGCCCCAGCGTTATTTACAGACAAAAATACGCATGGATTGCAAGCATTTATTTGCAATGATATGTTACATGCTCTTTAATCATCTTTTTCGCTGCGCATAAAGACGTGCACACTACTTTTGTGCTTACGGCCGTCTCAGCGGCTTTAAAAATACCCTGTCCAGTAGACAAGTTCACTCCACAGAACGCACTAAGCTTGCGTACGCTGCGCTTACTGCGCTGCGAACGCTTTAAAAAAACGCAGCTGCACCACCGTCTGTTTGCTGCGCGCAACGCCTCTTTTTTGGATGTTTGGATGCATGATTTGTATGTTAACATAGTGGCGCCATCTGGTGGCAATAAGCCAAAGCGCTTGAACTCTGGACTGAAGAAATTTTTTTTTCCGAATTTAGTGGTTAATATGACAAGCACAGCCAGAATATTTTTGTCTTTCAAGGAACAGAATTAAGAAAATGGAGGAAAATGTTAAACTGGCTAAAAACTAGTGTTGTCGTTGCTACTTTGGCTACGCACTCGGGTAGTCAGTCTTGACTGCTCTATAATCGCTGAATTATCTCAAAAACATGGACTAGTTCTTGCTTAAACCGCAACGTATGAGTGAGAGTATGCGAATTAAGAGCGAATGCCTTCACAGAGCGAGAAATGGCGCCGAAGAATGCGGCGTCGATGCTGTATTTGGTCCGATGTGGCTAGAGTGAACTAGAATATATGTGGCCGTGCAAGGCGCCGCCATGTTTGTTCACAAGCGGACGCTAACTCTGTCCGCAACGTTGAAGGGACAGTGAGGTGACTTCTATTAATATTTTTTTAATAGCAAAATGCGATTGCTCGGCATTTCATGGCTGTGTTGCCACTTGGCCGGCAGCGAAAGATGCATTTATTTCTAAGAAATTTGGATTCGAAGCTGAAAAAGTTTTTCCCGCCGCTCTGATTCAAACTTGGAACTCTCTTATGACGACACAGCAAACAAGGACACAGTGACTGAAAGTGAATGAGAGTGAGTGGACATGAGGGTGACTGAAGGGTTGTGAGCGCGAGTGAGTCTTTGTGAGAGCGAGTGTTAATGAGTGCGAGTGGTAATGAGTGTTACATGCAACAACAACAACAACAACAAGGTCTGCTGGAGCAGGTCGACCTCCTAAAGACTTCTGGGTTGGCCCCTTCGGTTTTGCTGGACGTGTGTGAATCCTTGGGGAACAAAAATGGAAAAGTGTTCAGAAAAGCCCGCATGCCCAGTGGAAGAGGATAGGAGGAAGATCGAAGTGGTCCCCTACTTTCACGCGTTGCCGACTACGCCGACGGCTTTTCGACCGAACGAGCTGTAGAGGCGCACCTGAAGTTTGCTCCCACTGCACCAGCGCCACTTCTCCCCTGCCGGTCATTTTGGCGTTTCCGTCCGGGCACGTCGCGGGCGGAGCGCATTGAGCCAGCAGCCTGTCGACTGGTACGCGCGTGCTGCTCGCGCAGCTGGCACTCTCTTTCATTGTGAGCACGCGCCGTCCTGCTCGCGGGCGCACAAAATTGTTGTTGCCACTCGCTGTGAATTCCGCGACGTTCTAAGAGTGGAGAAACTGGTTGTGTGTGGGGCTGTCACAGTAGTTCTCTGAACATCAACGGCCAAGGACTGCCCGTGGAATTCTACAGATTTCCTGGACATGTCCTACATTCTTGGGAAAAAAAAATTACTATTGGAAAATTGTAACGTACAGTAATGGAAATATTGAAGATAATGGTCCACCCTTTCTATATGTAGCAAAATCTTAAAAATTTTTCATTGCTCGTATCGAGCAGTTGACGATAGGAAAAACGTTAACTCGAAAAAAAAAATGCAAGCCTATCGATGGGAGATTGCTATAGTGAAATCGTCCAGTATATGAAAAAAAAAATGCGTTCATACACTTTTTCCTATTAAAAAATGTTTTTGTCCGGAATTGTTGGGTATGAAATGGATGAGAACGAGAAACGGCAGGCCTCGATAACTGCTATGGGCAGGGGGAAGTAAGCTTTTTCCTGTTGCTAAACACGTTTGGCATGTTGCACGCGTAACATTATTTCTGAGCACTTTTTTTGCTGTAATTCACTAATCATGCAGTGTTTAGTAAAGCTCGCGCTAACGAAACTCATTCCTTTTGCCATATTTTATCTTGGAGACTGACAACAGCTAGCGGCATTATGCAGACGCGTGTGAGGCAAGGTCAGTGATCGCCTCAATGTTCCGACTTGTGACACCTGGCTCAATTTTCGAAGTTGCTTTACATGTAAAAAAGTTCTAAAAACAAAAATAATCAAAACGTTTGCTTGCACATGAATGAGTGTTTGCATATGAGCGATGGCTCTGCAAATAAATTGTTTTGGGGATGCGCGTGCGCTGTAATCGGCGTTAAAATAAATATACCAACCGATTAGCTCCGTTGTAGCGATTGACCAAACTACAGCATTTTTTCTCTTTGCCGTATATAGCAAGAAGCTGGTAGACGCATTTCGTGAGTGTTTTCGTTTTTCTCCTCAGCCTCGCGTGTCGCCTTAAGGCCACAAAGTTATTTTAAGTTAAAATAAAAATTATTTCCAATATTTTTCAGCGAAACACGTAACAAAATCCTTATTATTTGGCCAACAAACCTGCATGCACCTAACTGCTCGCCACCCAACGAAATTAAGCATCTTGCGAAGATGGCCGCGCCAAAAAAAAATGGTATTTACGTCTAATTCCACGTCTTAAATGACCTCGTCATTTACTTGCGATACACATTTCGCCGTTACGGTACCGGCTTTTTCGTCAACAATCTGCTTCACGTAGTGGGCCTGATCCACTAGCAGTTCATTTTTCAAGTTTGCGCTGCGAAAAAAAAATTCACTGTCCACTATTTCTTTTAACCTACATCTCAGAGCGTACTGCCTCCACAGAAAGAAATGCGCACAGCGCAGTGCCTAGGCGCTCCGCTGTTGGAATTTATTTTCGTCACGCGTATACTTCGCTCGCAACACAAATACGCTAGAGACATCCGTGATACAATAATGTACCACTCTAGCGTCTTTTTGTTACTACCGAGATAAAAACGCATTGAAGATAAATTCCGACTGCGCAGCGCGTGGGCGCCGTGCTGTCCGCATTTTTTTCTAGCTCCCCTGTACATTTTGGTAATCTGCTGAAGCTCGTCAGCGTTCAAGCACGAGGGAAAAAGCTCGCGACTGCACAAAGAGATTTGCAGGCTGGCCAACACGTGCAAAGTACGTGCAGAACTGGCTTTTTTTCAGGAGAAAGCGCGCTGCTCGCGCAGCTACTCAATGGGAGGGAGACCGGTTTGCCCGGACAAAAGTGCGGAGTCGGCCGGAGAGGGCGCTTTTCAGTGGCGTCCGCAGCGCCCCCCAGCGAAGCTGCGGATTCAGAACTGGTTCTCTGCACTAATTCTGAAAAAGTTCCGTCGGTGCCGGCGCGGTGCAATTCCAGTTTCTTGGTGCAGCGCGTCAGCACCGTCACAAATCACTGGTGCGGAGATTTTCAATCGAGCGCGTGCACGCACATGCCTTGTCGTCTGCTATCCGGTTCTCGTCCGTCGTGGTGTGTTGTGTTGCCGGGTGCGTCGCGTCGGTTTTTCGTGCCTCGTGGAGTCATGGACTACGACATCGCCGAATCCACTTTTATGGAATCTTCTGAGTCGTCAGACAGCGAAGATGAGAAAGCCGACGTGGTGCTTTCTTTTGCAGCAACACAGTTCGGACAGATCGCAACAGAATCCCCAACTACTACGAAAGCGTACTAGCTAGGTATTTCAGCTTCGAATTCAAGAGGCTGTTCAGGCTGTCGCGAGAAACGGGAAAAACTTCCTTTAGTTGGCCATTGACGTTAACAAACAAAACGTCGGCTGCCCGCGTCGTCTGCTTACGCCGTCAAACACGTGCACCAGTATCCTGCACCTCCGTCTCTGACGGTGCCGCGGTTCTTTGCACCGAAGCGGCACCACGACTGCACCAAAATCAATCGCGGACGGTGGTGCAGGGAGCGCTGTGAATCGGGCGCTTTGGTGCAGCGCACCGTGAACCGGTTCCGGCGGTGCAGAGAACCACGGCTGAATGGAATGCAGCTTATATATATCCGCAGATCTCCCCCGAGCAGGATTGCTTTTTTTTTTTGCTGCTAACGTTCTTGCTGTCGTCGAAAACGTCTAAACTTCTCGATGCTAGTTACGGAAAAAACTTTCGGACGGAGCCTCTCGTTTTTCAAGACTGAAGATACTGGGTTCTTGCTTCTCATCTCTGCAGGTGTCGCACACATGAACCAAAACAACAAGCGAACGGTGCGGGAGAGAAGAAGGGCCCAAAAGAAAAAATATATATAAAAAATAAAATAACAACTGAAGGTAAAAAAAAGAAAGAAAAATGAAACTGCAAGGGGGAGAATAGGCGTCGTCGCCCGCCGCCAACATTTGCGATCGCGGGGAGGAAAGACAGAGGAAGGAAAGAAAAAAAAAAGAGGAAAAAAAGAGAAAGAACGGGAGGGAAGCAGGGACTTAGCCGCCGCGGTGGCTCAGTGGCTATGGTGCTCGGCTGCTGTCCCGAAAGACGCGGGTTCGATCCCGGCCGCGGCGGCTGAATTTCTTTGGAGGAGAAATTCGAGGCCCGTGTACTGTGCGATGTCAGTGCACGTTAAAGAACCCCAAGTGGTCGAAATTTCCGGAGCCCTCCACTACGGCGTCTCTCATAGCCTTAGTCGCTTTGGGACGTTAAACCCCATAAACATAAACAAACATATACGATTCACTAACATGCGCTAAACTGGTGCCCATGTTGCTCGAAGTGAGCGCCTCAGTTTACAGTTATGACGCCGCGAACAGTCACTGACTTCCTCGTTTCATCAAAGAACTGTCAACAATTTATTACGAGATTACTGCCATATTTTCGCTTTTCCCGACCTACACATGGGCGCCGCCATATTACTGCACTACGGCTCATCTTCTCCTTCGGAGAGTGCAAGCCAGCCAAGAACACGTGCTGCTCTAGGTTTTCACCATTGCAAAACGAAGACGGCACGTTGCACTGGCAAAAGGAATGCGAAGGTGCTGCACTCCCTGAACTGATGCAGAAAGTGCAGCAAAACAGAACAAACCTTTCATTGCGAGAAGAATGTTTTCGACCGCCCATTTAACGCTATCAGCATAAAAACCAGTTGATAGTCAGTGGTTGTTTGTGTCATTCTTTCGCCTCGTGTCCGGTTCTTGTTGCGCTGTGAGCAAAAACATTGGACGCTTCCAACGACACAGCAGCCGCCATTTTACTGTCTGTGGAGCAGTGCGAAAGGCCGCCTGCGTGTATAAAACACTATCGAGTCCAGCTCCGGCCGGCACTGCCAATGCTACGCGCTCAACAAAGTGGCAAAAAAATGTGGCCAAGCGCGATCATCATCTGTTTGTCCAGTACACAAACATCACTTGTCCGTGAGAAACCTTGGATGCTACAAGAAAATCTCTTAACCACCCAGCGCAACAAAGAACACCTTGGCAGGAACTTGTTTTCGCTTACCGTGGAGGTCTGGCCGGGAAGAAGACGTATGACGCGCTGTGCCGAAGCCTTCTAGAGTCCACGTGTGAGCGATGCTGCGATGGCGTTAGCGTCTCTGCCGGCGGCTCTGCCAGCGACCCGACCGTCTCCACAGATGTGCAGACAACCAGTGGGCGTGGAATAATGAGTGGAGAGAGCCCTTAGAAGAGGGAACCAAGAGGAAGGAGAGGGAGAAAGCTCTGCTGTGCGAGGAGGAGCGTGCAACGCCATCCCGGTATCGGGATGGCTCAGACAAGAGCGCATGGCCGCCGAGGGGGCGAGCTCGTCCGTTCTCCCCCTTCTCGAAAAAAAAAAAAAACAGGAGTAGAGAAACACAACCACATGGTACAATGCTTTTCTCTCTTCCAAGGCACGGCTGGTGTCAGCTAGCTAACACAAGCGGTTAACATGGGTAGGGATCCCAACCTGCGCCAGGCGGAGCTCCATGCATGAATGGAAGAAGCATACTACATTGATACTGGGAAAGGCAGATCAGAAAGGAATCGTTGTATGATAACTCAAGAGGCAGTGCCCTTCTCTTTGAAGCTAGGGCAGGGTGTCTTAGAATGCGCAGCTACAAAAAGAAATTTAACGAAGAAAATTACACATTTGCTGAGTGCGGCACATTTGTAGAAACAATTGAATATTTCATACTCAAATGTGACGGCATCCATCCGGATGTCGATGCAGGCACAGTCACTCTTCCTGAGGCCCTAGGGTTTAGAGATAACGATGATAATGCAAAGAAATCTACGGTGGAAGTTAACAAAAAGCGTTTGGAAGATTGGTGGCTGAAATGCAGAGAGGTGGCAGAAGGTTAGAAGTGTAGGAAAAATTATTTGAAGAAAATGGAGAATTGTAGTAATTTACGACACAGATAAAAAAATAAATAAGAAAAAAAGCCGAGCATGGTGGCAGCTGCCTCCACTGCGTTTCAAAGGAGACGCTCCAACCTTCCATCCATCCATGTGATTAGAGAATCTAAAGCGCTGGTTTTTGCAACGTGGATTACAACAATGAGCGGTAAGTGCCGCGGGACAACACGCTCGTGCTACGCCAACTGCAGACACGGAAGAGACGGTTTTGGTTGATAGCATCCTCGATCGCCCGCGCAGGTGCGCACCCGCGGTCCTCGATCACCGGAAGCGCACCCTACCGGGTCAGTTTTTCGTTGCCCCGACTCGCACCCGGAAAATCGGCGGTTCGCAAGGGTGCAATCCCGGCAGGCATTGCGGGACGCGGGCTGCGGAAGAGCCGCCTTTACCTGTACACGGGGGCCCATACTATCCTGCTCGTGTCTGCGCACGGACTCACGCAAAGGAGCAGAGAATACGGATGGTTGCCGCTATTGATAAACTGCTGTCAAGTTCGTCTGATAGCGAAGATAACATGATAATCCACTTGATAGCCTAAACACGGTGATGAACGACAACAAATTAGTTTATCGGGTCCTCAGGCACTTCGCCGATACCGGAGTGAGCGTCTGTTTACATTGCACTGCTTCGCATACATAGCTGCAGTGTGCATGGCCTTTGACACGTGAAATATGTGATTTATTTGCAGTTCCGAAAGCATTTTCGGGTGAGCAGGAGTGTGTGACCGGTGTTGTGGTTGACAATCAAATGCACGCGCCAGAAGAAAGGCACCCTAAAGGCGGCGCTGCATGCACGAGCCCCTCCAGGGTGCAGCTTGTCCTCGATGTTGACACTCGCCGGTGCGCCACCGCCGCGGTGCGCAGGGAACCGCGCTGGTTTCGGGGCGCACCTGGAGCGAGGTGATCGAGGATGCTAAAAGAGAGGATGTGAAAGGTGAGGGCACCGCGGGAAAGGGGGTGCGTGCGCAAGACAGAACAGCTAGGGCAGTTTCTGGAAAGCGGCCGCGCGCAAGGAGAGCCAAGCGAAGTGGTAGTCCGCACTGGGAAAGTACGACAGATGGGCATAAAACACTGTAAGGGTGAAGGCCGGTCCGAGGCTGACACCGCGGCACTCCAGATGCTATTGGCTCCGCACGAAAGCCAGATTGACTCGACTGGTTAGCACAAAGCGAAAGGCACCTGCCGCATCGTGGCGACGTTGTGGAAGTGCTTGCAGGATGAGTAAAACTCGCAGTGGGCCCCAGAGCGCCCAGAGAAGCAAGTGCAGCTGTCACTCTAAAGAACGCAGCAGAACGCGCGCCTGTAAAAAAAAAAGGGGGAGGGGGTGGGGGGGAGCGAAGGGTATTCAGGAATCGAGACAGGAGCACATAGGGTGCCTCGATGCGCGCGCGCCCCCTCTAGGGTGGAGTCACCCTTTGGGAGGGCGAGTGCCGCCTCGCCGGCCGTGACAGTCCATCGGCGGCCATTTTCATGCCCTTTCTCGCGGCGGCGCGGCGGCCGTAACACGTGCGTTCGCTTTGTCGCCTATTCTCTTGGTGCTGACCGGGCGCACATCGAAAAATGCCGGGTTGTTGTGTGCCGCAGTGCACCAACCACTCCAGAAATGGATGGAGAATATTTCAGTTCCCGAGGGACCCCAAGAGAAGGCTGCTTTGGACAGTAAATACCAAGCGCGACAAGTGGCAGCAGACAAACACATCGTGCATTTGCAGCATGAGTAAAACTTTCCTTCGTACGCCATAGGATTCGCATGTGCGTGCCGTTGAGGTACGCAATTTATTTTTATTGAGAGAACGTGTGGAAGGTCTGAACAGGGAAATGTAAATATTATCGCTCTGAAATTAAGTGCCGCTGGGGATTAGCAACTTGGTGCACAGGGATTGTGTGGCGAATTTGGGAGCAAATTAGATTGCTCACAGAACAAGTATCACTGCCCGGAAAGTTCCGCACCTTCTAAGAAAACAAAAATGCCCGCATTCACTCGACGAGGTGGACTGCAAAAAAGAAAAAAAAAGGGCGTTGTTCGAGTATTTTCCTTTGAATGAGACTTTCTCGCTGAAAAAAGTTTGAGGCCTGTTTTTGGTGCACCTGCTGTTCTGACTCACTGACTGCATTTTAACTTGAAACAATGAACATGAAATCTCTTCACAATGGCGCAAACAATTCTCCTTCATAGTAAAGTAAAGGAAAAGTGTAGTCCATTTCGATTATGGGGGCACTTAAGCAATCCTTGTGATGTATAAATGCGAGAGCGTTACTTGTCGCTGAATGTAGGGTTGCGGCGAAATGCTACTGCAATGTTTAGTGCGGCTACGTAATTTTTGCGAGGTTCTGAAAGTTGCTGATTATGAGGTCGCGACAAAGCGAGACGACCATGCTCTGCCGCCTACGGCCACACTTTGCTGTCTCGCGTAATGATGTGGACGCGAGTGATTGAACTTCAGATGGTGAAGACGGCATAGTACCGCAACCTCACTCTCCGAAAACTGAAGGCCAGCTGATGTTGGCCGCGGGGATTTTCCTTTTAATGCACTCGGTAGCTGCAGGAATATTCCCGTGTCTGCTCGCTCCTTCCTTCACCATGCCGACAGGTTTAAACTTGTGCATTGTCACCCCCGCGGTGACAATACACTCGTGATAACCCCCCCCCCCCCCCCCTGGGTTAATTGCAGGGAGGGAGCCCTGCCGCGCATTCCTGGCACGCATTCTTGCCACGGCGACGGCGGGCTTTTCGCGCAACGAGCCAAGGAATGCGAGAGCTGCACTCGCATTAAAACGTTTAGCGACAGCCGTAACAGTCTGCCGACTGCAGCTCACATCGGTGATGCCACCTTCCTGAATTCATTGCTCGATATGAGATGCGCGGAAAGCCGCTTATAGTACACATGGCATAATTGTGCCCCTTAGCTTGTTACAAATAAAATTAGTTGTACTCTCCTAAAAATTTTATAACAGCTGAGAAAAAGTGAATTTGGTCGATTAGTCATCCATGCGAAAATAAAGCTTCACTTTTTCAGTGCATTCTGCATAGGCTTTTCTTGGTACCTACTATCACTTATTGGAGCGTTCTTAATTATTTGAACAATTGAGTGATTGAATGCAATCTACCTGCTTACGATATTGCTGTTATTATTTATTTTAATCCTGCAGTTAGGTTCCTAGTGCGCTCTATGAACTCTTTCCAATCCAGCACCCGAGTCGTCGTGTGCGAGGAGAAACGACCGTCCAAATCTTAAAATATTTGGACAGTTGTCCCTTACAAGCCTATTCTGTTGCCACTTCATTAGAAAAGGCGCGAAACGCAGTTGTGTTTTCTTTTGGTCGCGAAGACAAGCGCGCTTTTGCCGCAGGAAGTGCACAAAGCCTGTTGGAGCACGCCCCGCGCCTTTGAAGTGGGCATGGCAATGGCGGCCGCCGTAGCAGACGACGCAGTTGTCTTCACCCTCAACGGAGCGCGCGCGCATCGAGGCACCCTAGGAGCACACGGAGGCATTTCTTTTAAATCCGATCGTCCCCTCAGGCATTCTTTTGAAGTCCTTCTAAGGCATTGCAGACGGGCAGCATGACTCATTCAAGGGATGCTAGCATTGTTAGGCCACATTCTCACAGCCGGTTTTTGGCTTGCTCTGTCGCGTCCGTCGCGCCGGCAGCCGACGGAGGGTGCTTGTTATGGACCCGGCAGGACCGCCGGGTCCTGCTCTACGTTTCCGTCGAGCGGCGGCGACGGAGCCCGCCCCACGGAGAGCGAGCCAGTCACAGCGCGAGCTCGCTTGACGTCACCCGCGGCTTGCTCGCTGCTACCAAGAGATGGCGCTGGCGAGCGTCGGCGGCGGTGGCCGAATACAAATACCTCGGGATATGGCTAAACGAAGGGCAGATATACACGGAAAAGCATGAACAGGCTCTTAGGGCAAAAGGACGAAGAGACGCCGGGATAATGAAACATAGGGCATTATGGGGGTACAACAAATATGAAGTACTAAGAGGTATTTGGAAAGGAATAATGGTGCCGGGACTTACTTTCGGCAATGCGGTTCTGTGCTTAAGGGCAGAAGTTCAGTCGAGATTAGACGTAAATCAGAGAGCTGTTGGAAGATTAGCACTAGGTGCCCACGGCAAAACCACAAACAAGGCAGTACAAGGGGATATGGGCTGGGCATCGTTCGAGGCGCGGGAAGCTAAGAGTAAAATACTATATGAAGAACGCCTGAGGAAATTGGACGATAACAGATGGGCAGCTAAGGTATTTAAATATTTATACAGAAAGAACGTTGACTCACAGTGGCGGAAAAGAACTAGAAAACTAACCAGTAAGTATGCCGGTCATGAGGACGGAGAAAGAAAGAGCATTAAACGACAGGTCAAAAACGCGGAAGTTAAAAATTGGATGAATTCAATGGAAAAGAAACATAGTGTAGAACTATATCGATTCTGGAAAAGGCAGATCAAGAAAGAATTTTTCTATGATAACTCAAGAGGCAGTGCCCTACTTTTTGAAGCTAGATCAGGGTGTCTTAGAACGCGCAGCTACAAAAAGAAATTTAACGAAGAAGATGACACATGTGCAGTGTGTGGTAGATCTGTGGAAACAATTGAACACCTCATAATCAAATGTGATGGTATCCATCCGGATGTCGATGCAGGCACAGTCACTCTTTCTGAGGCCCTAGGGTTTAAAGATAACAATGGTCATGTAAATAAATCTGCAGTGGAAGTCAGCAAAAAGCGATTGGAGGATTGGTGGCTGAAAAGCAGAGATGTGGCATAAGGTTAGAATAGTAGGAAACCGTAGGCAAAGGTGATGGAGAATCTTAATGAGAATTGCCAACACAGTAAACAAAAAAATAATAAATAAAGAAAAGCTGAGCATGGTGGCAATTGCCACCACCCCGTTTCAAAGGGGGCGCTCCTATCCATCCATCCATCCGGCGGCAGCGATGCGCGGGCAGGGAGAAAAAACAAAAAAATTGCGCCTCTCCCGTAACCGAGAGTAGAGTAAGCATGAAATGTTTACGGGCCTAACACAGGCTCCATTGCTCGGCTTAAGCAGCTGTGACGGTGGCGGCATTGAAATCCAGGACGATGCAGAAGCGTACGCGGACACGACGAGACGCAGGCCTGACAAGAATGTATATGCAGCGCGTTCGAATACTCCGCGAGCGTGTATACATCTGCCTGCCAGAAGGGGAAAGGGCTTGAAGGCCAAGTGGCCGGTCTTTTTCATGCGTGAGTGTGGGACCGCAGCTCCTTCCTTGGGGAGGGAGCGAAAGTTTTCCGCCGAAAGCCCTTCTCGCCCTCCTTCTCTAAGCGGCCTTCTCTCAAAGCCCCTAACAGATCACGTATGACAACGAAGTGTATTGTGGCATGTTTACGCTTTTTCCATGCGTTATTAGAAATCGGAAATTATAATTCCGTGCATTATCAAATGCACAGTTCGACTGATATCTTGATAAACGTTGAGAACACACTGGCAGAAGTTATTTTTTGTGACTCGTTTGGAGAGCAACCGGCGCCTGTATGCCGGCCCGTAGGAGGGCTTAGAGAGTCTCGTTGAATCTCGTTAAGTCTCGTACGGTGCCCGGATGTTCTCGTTTCAGAGCCCGGATGAGTGGAAACCAGTGCCCGGATGATGGCTCTCGGTCTCGGCGTGACGGCACCACAATGCCGACAACGGGAGCTAAAAGCATTTCATGCTTAAAAGCCTGCTCATTTTTTTACTCTCCGTCGGGAGATGCACGTGCCTTGCGCCCCGAAAAGCGCCCGCTGTCGAGGAGCAGAGAGCGGATGACAGTTTTATTTCATATGGCAATATACGAGGTGTTCGAGCCAAAACGGGTCTCCGAATGAACATTATGTTTTCACTAGGCGTGGGATATACGATAATTTTTTTTTTTTTCTGGGACGCTCAAGTATCACCACTGTTATGTATTTGATTTTCAATGCGCTATCTTTTAGAGCTTTAAGAAAAAACTACTCGGACGATACCTTGTTGCGAACACTCTAGCCGGCCGTTTGTCAGTGACCTACAACTTTTAAAGGGGTGGAGACACCAAATTTATGGTTCGCGCGTTCTTAGTTGCAAACGTTTCTTATGGCTCCAGGAAGCATGATACACACTCAAAGATTCATATATTCACAGTGAATAATTTATTATAGCATTTTTAGGTGAACGATTTTCGGTTTCGGAACGCCGAGTTGTACAGTGACGTCACAGAGGGGGAAGATCAACTGCTTCGCTTGGTCACGTGGGCCCACAAAAGTTGTGACGCACCTACTGCTGCATCGTCTGCTTTCCCACACACGTGCTGACCAGCGCATATGAAAACAAACAACTGCACGTCTAGTCCCAGCAGCTCGGATTCTGACAGATCTGATTCCAACGAGTGAGGACATCGACTTTTTTTTTGTTCGCACGCTAATATCGCCTTCGCGGGTTCGCGTGAGGATGCGAAACACTTTGCAAAATGCCAGTAAGCATCGCTGCGCCGCTCTACCCAAGCTGCGCCCACAACCGGTGTCACACTTCGCTGCCGTGCAGCAGTACCTGAGCGCTGCTTGGGATGGTGTACAAATATCACAAGAAAAGACAAGATCGCCTTGTTATCAGAACTGCCAGCTATACTCGAGCAGCGACAAAGCATGTCTGCTTATGTTGGGAGCTTTCGGCAACGGCACCGCTCGCGGGCGCTCCGGGCGACGAGCTCTGCTGCTGCCTGGCTGCCGTGGTCGTCGCTAGGCCTATAGCCTGTTTAGCAAGCGGCCGGCGCTTCGGAAGTCGCCTGCGCTATAATAAAAGGCCTACTTTTCACAAATAGCTGTAGTGTTAACAGAATCATCTCACAATAAAATAATAGTATGGTCAATCTCCTCGACACCTTCGGCAGCGGAGCTAGCGGGCGCCAGGCGAGCCGGACCCCGACGTCGCGCCAGCGGCAGCTGCTAGGCGCGGTTGTGAGAAATTTGCTCATATCACAGTTGTTACCTCTACTAGCAGCTCAGTATTGGTCAGCGATCCTCAAAAATGACACTTTTTTCACATTTCTTGTCCAATGGTTTATTATTTACGTCAAGAACACTCTTTAGCTCGCTTTTATGACGTCGGCAGACGGTATCCAGGCTGACCTACCGGCCGGCAGACTCGGCGTACTTCACGTCCGCACAAGAAAATACAAACAGCCATGCCACCAGAAAGGATGCTTTCTAGATTCGAGATACGACAGCATGCATCTGTGCTACAAGTGGATCTTTCGGCAGCGACACTGCCTGCGGCAACGCCGGCCGACGACCTGCGCGCTGGTCCCAGACTGCCCTAGTCGTCGCTAGGCCTAGCTGCTTTCGATATCGACTCCGCAGCTGAGGGAGCTTCGGGACTGGCCAGCGCTCAGAAACGTGCTCCGCTCGGCACCCCTTTACTGTGAACTCGTCCCATAATAAAAGATATGCTCGATTTCCACGACGTCTTCAGCAACAGAGCTAGCAGACGGCAGGCGAACCGCACCAGGTAGCAGCAGCACAAAACCGGCTATGGGATGAAATTTGCTTGCATCGCAGTCATCACTTCTACCAGGAACTCGGTATTTGCCAACGATCGTCACAAACGATGCATTTTTGATATTCATGTATCCCAGGGTTTGCTATGAACGTGAACAAACAATACTATCGCGTTCTTCAGATGCCGGCGTTCGGCACGAAGACTGGCGCAGGCCGCCCGGCTCCAAGGAGTGCGCCCTATGTCATCATGACGCTGCCGCTCTCCGCGCTCGCATTGGCTGCCGCTTCCCGTCGTTGTTGCCGCGAGCGGCCCGCCGTTGACATCTAGCAGGCCGGACGCAGGCAACGAGCTGCAATCGGACGTTGCGACGCTGTTCGCAACGGCGCGCCGCAAACCGAGCGAGTGGCGGTTAGCAGCAAACGCGGCTCGCTGGTGCGTCGACTGCGCTCACGCGGCTGTGCCCCGCTCATCGTACGTCACTGTATTTTGGTATGACGTCACTAAAACCTTATTTTTCTACACCCCTTGTGACGTCATGGTTGATGGCGCTAGCGAATGGGTCTAGGTCGTGAGAGTGAGCATTTAGGTAATCTTTGGAACCGAATTAAAATATTTTTTAAACGTTTGTTGCGTCCAACACCTGGCAGTGACTGCCCTTGCATACATAGGAATCCCATAGCAGGCTTTTTATAGCTTCAAAATTTGGTGTCTCCACCCCTTTAAGGTGGCGGTCCCACTCTGACGGTGAGCGGGAACCATTTTTGGTGATATTTGTACGTCGACTGTACCTCGCTCGTTCGCTTCATAAATATGGTTCAGATATCTCCGAAAAGCTACTTTTCTCTGCTTTCAAAAGATGCATTTTGTTTAACGGTAGCTGCAAATTTGTTTCAACTGTAAAAGAAAACGCAAAGATGAAAACTGGCAGTTGAGCTCAACTTGTCTCAGGAAATGCAAAATTGTGAAAAACCTCTTGCACCTAGAGAAATATCTTTCGAGATACTTTGAGATCGGATGCTAATCAACATATTTAAGCATTTAGAAGTACGTGTATAGATTAGTTTATTAGCCACGCATGTTTGAAAAGCATAGAAAACAGAACAATGTAATCTGCAATAACTTTTGGGATATGCATTGCACTGCGGCGCCTTTTTGTACAGTTTGAGATCGTCTAATCTCACTTCCATTCTGAAAATTTCATTCGTCTGCCTTGTTTAGTTTAAAAGTTATTCCTGAACAGTTACCGTTTTTTCGAAATAGTCAAAAACGGAATGCAAAACTGTTCAGGTAACCAGCGCGTGGCAGTTTTGAGATTTTGCGTGAAGAAACTTAATACTTCGCTCTACGCGGCTAAGCATCGCCTTTACTCTACGGCTTTTGGGGAATGCGCAATGTCTAGTTGATTTTAGCTACCTTTTTTGTTCTCCTCATGAAGGACACAAGCTCTTGAAACGTTCCGCGGCTTCTTTTTTTCTGGCAAATATACTCTTAAAATGTCGGTCTCTCATTCCTTTAATCAACTTGTAACAATTGCCAAGAGCAAAGTCCACAGAATACAAACAATAATAGCAATAACGCAGCGACATGCGATAAATGTAGATAAATTTAGTAAGTAGCGCCATCTACACACATGCACGTGTACTAAATAATCACAGTTCAAAAAAATAACGAGTGTGGCGCTGCTAAACATTTACAATCAGGAGGTGTTCACGAGAGGGAACGATACCTCTACGATGTTCGCACGTTTCCCTCGATTTTGCCCTATGTAGTGTGTGTCGAACTTCCAAGCAGATTTCCGCCATATTGCTTTGCTGGATTGTTTTGTAGCGTAAAGCTAGTAAAGCCACACTACGCGGGTCAGAGCCGAGTTTTGCGCGAGTGTGCGCCGCCTGTTATGCGCATGCGCGAGAACCGCGTGACGTCACGAGAGGCGCAGGTCCGCCGGTGCGAGCTCCTCGCTGCCGGCGCCGCCGGCGTGCGCTCCTCTCCGACGCGTGACCTCGTGTTTACGACAGTTGCGCCGCGCGCTACTGCGCATGCGCGAGGAGGGTGCGCGGAGAAATGACGGTCGCGCTCAACATGTAAGCTCTGGTAAGCTAAGGAGAGTCGAGCCGCTACCAAACGGCGCAGAAGACTGGAAAATGTCAATTCTTCCGATCCCGAGGTTGTCGCCTGGCAGTTCGCCGTCGAGCAGCCAAGGCGAAACGTGCGGCCGAAACACCGGATCACTTTACGCTACGTATATCCAGCCGTAGCAGAGCTAAGCCACTGCCAATTTTTTTCACCTGCCGCTACGAAACGCATTCTGGGCGTCGTATTATTTTTCGAGGACAGCTTTGGCATTGCTAAAGCGACAGGAAAGGGAAGAGACAGGCTTTCGCTTCGTGCTGCCGGTTGTTCGTTGTTCCGGCTAGCGCTGTGGAGGGGAAGTTGGAGAGCGCTCGATTCGCCTGCACTCAATGCACCAGTTCGGCAAAGTTCTGCGGCAGCGGCGGTGCGGCGGGTGTGTACCGCTAGTTCCGGCACTTTGAGCGCAGTTTGGCACTGTCTGCTTCCAAAACGGATGGTCGAGTGCAGGCCTGGTCGTCGCTAGCCTTTGCGATGCCAATGAATTGCAGCCAGCTGTTTACAGCCTACATCAGCGGCAGCCAACCTCTCGTATCTCATGAAGAAATGTGCAAACCGCACATCACAATAACATGTTGCCATGAACCAGCCTCGATCCGTTTCTTTGGAGAACTCGAGCAGCGTTCTAGCTTGTCGACGAGTGAAAGTTGAGTCTCCGCCGTTTATCACAACCCGCAAACCATCATCTGCTTCCAGCTGCACTATTTCAGCACTAACCATGGAGCAGGTGCAGTTTTCCTGAACTAGACTCGCACTTCTTTCAAACGAATGCCGTGGTTCAGAGGGCGCCACGTTCCACCGCTGAAATGAATCCATGTGGTATATAAGTCGGGTACAACTCAAGAACGAAGCAGCACATGCCCATCAAAGGAGACCGCCCAGCCAAGTGCGTCGACCGAACAGTTTTCTGTTCGGTCTCCACAGGTGCGCCGCGACAGCAGTGGAGACTGAAGCTGCCACGACCGTCTGTTGCGAATATGACCCCACCTGTAACTTTCAGCGCTTTTGAGAAAAAGACGCTCTCGCGCGGATCTATGCGAAAGGTGAGCAGCCCAGCCCTCTCCCCCCCCCTCCCCCTTTAGTGGCCAGTGCAGCTGAGACAATAAACGGGGGCACCACACCTACTAGTACCTTCGCCTTTCTCCCTGTCTTTTCCCCTGCTCCAGCTCAGGTGCTCCTAGAGACGATGGCGGATGCCGGGGCAGCAAAATATTGTCCTTTCTTTTTGCGTTATTATTCTTTTAGCCTTATCCCGAACAAAGGACATCCATTCTCGGCTACACGGGGACAAAATGCCGTCTCCTTCCTTCTCTTTCGCAGGCTTGGCTGCATGCACAGCCACAGAAATCGACGTGACTGGCTGGAGGGCTCCCTCTGAGTTGCATGTGCCGCTTCGTTCTTTAGTTGTAACCGACTATAGTGCTGTGAGGTCCCCTCTTCCGGAACTGGCACAAAGGACCGCCCCCTCCCCTTGCTGCGCGCCCCTCCTGCAGGCGGGGTAGACTAGCGCCGCAGGAAAAGGAATTCTCGGAAAATGATTACAAGCACGTTATAAGCGGTGTTTACATGACGGGTTGAGTGGAGGATTTGAGCTGAAAACCGGTTACTGGGTTCATGTAAACGAGTCGGGTCCGGGAGTCGAGGGAGCGAGTCCAGTCAACTCCGCTGCAGGGGGTGGGTTGACTCACTCGACCCCAACAGCAGATAGCACGTGAACCGGTCTGAGTCGGGTTAGTGGAAGGAGAGGTGATAAATGCGAACCTGTTATTCGCTTGCGCCGTAGCGCCTGCGAGGCAGCCGTGCATGCCGCAATCTTCCCGGCTGCCACTGCCCTTTCCCGCTGCGCCGTTCGACGCTTGGTGCCGCTGCTGTTGAACCGGTCGCGATTCGCTAAAATCGAGTTCATGTAAACATGCAGTCAAGTTGGGCTGACCTTGCTCAACTCGATCTCCTGGCTCGACCCGCCGAAGTCGGGTTCATGTAAACGAGGCAACAGTTACCTGACAATAGACGGTGTGAAAATAGCAGCTGTTCCTACAGTTTCCAGGTACGCGCGCGTGGACACGCACGGATACACGCACACATACGCGGGCGCACTTTTTCAATCTTTGATCCAACCAAATAGAGGCAAATCGACGCAAGGCAAGAAAGATATACATTTCAGCACGCGATGGAAAATTCTGGAGGGAACAATCAACCTAATAATGCAAACTGGATACAAGAAAGACGTACGTCTAAAATGAATAAGAGCACGCAGTTGAGGGTCCAAACGAGAGAGGGGAGGGGGTCGCCCTAAGTGCCTACAGAACTATCGCTTTGTAGCCGAACCCTTTTTTTTGGCAGCATTCCTGCACACCTCTCCCCCCCCCCCCCCCCCGTTCTTCTTCGTACAATGTCTATAAAAAAGTCTCGAGTCCGCCTCGTGAATGGTATGCATCTGTATACTGCATTTTTGTGAGCCTTGGCAAAATTCCGTCGAAGTTGATCGGAATTGGTTGCAAGGTGCCGCCGCATGTACGACGAATATTTGCTTCTGAGGTAAACACATTCCGACACCCTGCGGTGCTAATCCTCTCAATAGCAATTTCACGTCTCTTGCGCAATGTCGATTCATCTCAAGGGTAAACAGAAATTGACAATTGCCCACTTCTCTCTGCCTTTTTCTTTACCAACCATAGTTTATAAGGTTGGACAGGCATACGCTGAGCGTTGACTAAATTGTATAGCTGTCTTTGTTATAGTTTTCTTATCATAGATGCAATATCATTTGATAAAAAAATATTTTTTTTTTCAGCGCTATAGTTAGCAGGTTACACTCTAGACCAAGAGTGTTCCGACTACTACTAATATTACTATGCATCAACAGTGACGACATGATTGCACGCGCTAAAGACGAGGGCAGGCAGAAGGAAGGACACAAGAAAGGAACCGATTTCAACTATAAGGTTCATTGAAAAAACAAAACAAAAACGCTAGAAATATATACATGGGACATAAACATAATTAATTTTCTTTATTTCACACCTTCCTTATTTTTGGCGTCCGCTTCCTCTTTTCGCTTACTTACTAATTTGCTCTGTGCAATTATGTCGACAATTATCACTAACTCTCCCAAGTTTCCACTGTGTCGACGTTGTGCCTTTTGCGATGCGGGCTGGGCAGCATTATTTTTTTTCGTTTTCTTTGCTCCCACTAATATATGTCACGACATTGAAAACAGGAAAGTCTGTAGTCGGGTAAAACTCAAGAACGAAACGGCACATTCCCTCAAAGGAGGCCCTCCAGATAGTAACATCGACGGTACAGCTTTCTGCGGCTATTTAGCCAAGGCTGAACAAGAGAGAGAAGGAAACGGTCCTCTGTTCCCGTGCTGGCATCCTTATCCCGAACAAGGATCACCCCACCTCTGACGCCGTTTGCACAAAGACGGTACCCTCTTTGCCCCGGCTCTCCAACTTTTTCCCTTCACCCTTCCGGAACCATAGACCGAATAAAGGAAGCCCCACTCTCTTTGGCTTTGGCGAGGGACAGGCAGAGAAAGAAGCATGCGGAATCACCCCAGCCAATACCTCCCCCCACGCACGACGGGGACTAGCAGCCGGGCTTGCCATGGTTCGTTTGTAATCCTCTGAAGGCAGGCGCAGCAACAAAAGAAAAGCCTTCACGCAGCACGGGTGCACGGATCAAGAAAGGACCGGACACCTATCTCAACATCTCAACCAAAACCAGTCTCGGGTCGCTGGGGGCAAGACGGGTAGACACTTTCTCAGTGATGGATCGGTGTCGTAGCCTGGTGGCAGAATATGAACTACTCGCAAGATGGCGGCAGTGGAACCGCCACCTTAATGTCTAAAAATGCCATCCATAGAGGCCTCCGACTTGCCTCAGCTATCTCTATACACTGCGTTATGACAAATAGATTGTCCTCCAACCGTCTGTCCCTTCGGAAACCGTTCTGCAACTCTCCCAAGATCTCCTCACGCTCTGCCCATTCTTCCATTCTCATTTTCACCATCTGCATTGCTAGCCTGTTTTCTTTTGAGTGTAAATAACTGATGTGACCGTAATTGGTCGGTAGGATTTAATGTTGTCCCTGTTTCCCTTGCCTTTGTATATTAGTCTCATCCTGCTCACTTTCCAGTCTTTTGGAACGTCTCCTCCCTCTACCACTCTTTCAATGATCTGTCGTAATTTCAGTTTGCTTTTTTTGCCTAGTATGGTAATTAATCTCATAGGTATGCCGTCTGGTCCTGTCGCTGTTCCGATGGGAACCTTGCCTTCTATTCTGTCCCAGTCCCCTGCTGTTCTCTCCCTAGGCTCTTCCTCCTCTGCCCCATTGCTGTCCCTGCTCTCCCCTAGACCATCCGCCACAGGCTCTGCAAATGCTGCTTCAATTGTTTGTCTGATAAATTCCTGTGCTTCCTCTCCCTCTACCCTTTTTCCATCCTGTGTGGTCAGAGTGTGTTGGATGCCCTCTGTTCTCTTCCCTTGTAGCCTTATGTGCTCCCAAAACCTCTTTGCAGCATTCCTATCTTTCTCCATTTTACTCTCTCTGCAGCAGTGCGAAAGGCCGCCGGCGCGCATAAAGGACTACCGACTCCAGCTCCGGCCGGCACCGGTGAAGCTACACGCTTAACAAAATGGCGAAAAGCGTGGCCAAACACGAACGCTATCCGTTTGTCCAGTGTGCAAACGTCATTTGTCCGTGAGACACCCTGGATGCTACAAGAAAATCTCTTACCCCCAAACTCTGAGAGCTTCCGTACCTCAGTAAGGAAGCTTTCACTGCAGTGAGGCCCCCTCATGTCAATATGAAAGCTTTCTTACTCAGGAGCCCTAAGTAAGGTCGTCATCTTTGGTGCATCCTCAGAGTCAAGGCAGCGAGCACCTGCATTCATGCGTCCTTTAGTCGCTCCTGGTCCTAGAGGGACGCTTCCCCTCACTACTGCCACAAGTGACTCCGCATACTCATGCGGGCGGCGAGACGCGACGCAAGGACACGAGCAAGGCGTGAGCGCAGCTGAGCAGGCGGCAGAAATGGCAGCGTGGACTGACCGCTACGCGGGCGACTACACGCAATGTTTTAACCGTGCTTGTGAAAAAACACGGTTCTTTTTTTACCTGCATCCTCGAACAGCTAGGTTGCTTCGCGACTCGGCGACTCCTATGAAAGTGTGCTCGAAGTAAGAATTTGCGTTCCGCAGCGGTGCGGCTCGGTCACACTTGGGCATTCGGCGGCGAGAGCGAGCGAAATCCGCCGAAATGTTGCCTCGTTCACACCTCCCGGCCACCACGTCGCCGCTCGAGGCGACCGTATGCATGCTAACGTACGCTAAAAGCAGGTATTTTGCGGGAGGTTACGCCATTGCTTACATTCCCAGTTTTAGTTCCGCGAATGCAAACAGCGACGCCATGACATGACGATCATGTACAGTCGGGGAGAAAAGTCTCCGGACAACGTGTTCCTCAATTAACCTTACAGATCTACAATAAGACAGCGGCTGGAGACCGCACTTGTAGAGATGAAAGAACAAAAATGTAACTTTTACCTCCACAAGATATCGGCTTCGTTAGAGGAACACGTGGTCCGGAGAGTTCTGTCCCCGACTGTACGTTACGTATCCCCTTTTTTGCACCGAGTATGCTAGTTTTCCGCCCAGCTCAGCCTAGTGACGCCATCTGGTTGCTAGGACGAGAACCATATCTGTCAACAAACATGCGGTGAGAACCGTTAATATAAATAAAAAAAATAGGCAAATTTATCAATTCTACGTTTTCTGGAAGGCAAGATGAGACGAAGCGAAAGACTGATGCCCTATTTATGGCCAGCGAACGCAATAAAAATAACAACGAAGAATTCAGACCGAATCGATGGAGGCGGAACGCAAGGCGCACGCGAGCTATGCGATGTCAGTGCACGTTAAAGATCCCCAGGTGGTCGAAATTTTTTACCGGAGACCTCCACCACGGCACCTCTTTCTCTCTTTAACTCCCACCTTCCACCCTTCCCTTATGCCGCGGTTAGAGTGTCCACCGAGATATGTGAGACAGATACTGGGTCATTTCCTTTCCTCACAAACCAAATATTATCGCGGGATTCAGCTTCGAAGGCCGCCGCCATGTTTGTCGCCGCAGCAATGCCACCCCCTACTCGGCGTCCTATTTGTAGATGGAAATCACCGGAATTTTTCCGGCGGCGCAAATCGGTTAGTTCCTCCTATATATTAGCAACCAATTAAATATTTGCTTGACTAACATTTTTTTTTTATTCAATAAGGGCGATCGCGTAAAACTTGTGAAGGAACCTTCAAACCCGGACCCGCGGCACGCGCTCCTTGCTTGAGGAGAAGCGAGGAGAGCTTTCAAAGTAAGTCCGCTTCCTCCAACGAAAATTCGCGGAAACGAGGCCTCGCATAAGGTGACTTCGAAGGAAAGGAAGCTTTCAGAGTTTGGGCCTTAACCACCCAGCGCAACAAAGAACACCTTGGCAGGAACTTGTTTTTGCTCACCGTAAAGGTCCGACAGGCAAGAAGTATGCCGCGCTGTGCCGAAGTCTTCTAGAGTCCACGTGTAAGCGATGCTGCGATGGCGTTACCGTCTCTGCCGGCGGCACTGCCAGCGAGCCGACCGTCCCCACATAAGTGCAGCCAACCACTGGGCGTGGAAGAGCGTGTGGAGAGAGCCCTCTGAGGAGCGAACGAAGAGGAAGGAGAGGGGAAAGCTCTAGTGTGCGAGGAGGAAACCCCACGTGCAACGCCATCTGGGTATCAGCATGGCACTGACAAGAGCGCATCCTTTCTCCTACTTCTCGGAAAAGGAGAGAGGGGGAAAGAAAGACATCCACATCGCACATTGCTTTTCTCTCTTTCAAGTTCCGGCTAGTGTCAACCAACACCTTCTGTCGACGCGTCTACTCAAGCGGTTTCTATGGATAGGGTTCCAGTGTTGTAGGCGTTGCCGAAAAAAAGTAACTAAATACGTTACTGGCGACGCTAAAAAAAAGAACGCGTTGCCGCCCTACGTCACCTACAAAAAAAGGCAACGCGTTACCGTTACCAAAAAAAAGTATCGCATGTTACTTTGCCGTTACTCCATGGCCATTAATTTTAATCAGTGCGTCTTCGCTGCAACTGTAAGGGCCGTTTCATATGCATGCGATTCTCGCCTGCGACGCTGCGAATTCTGTCGGTCTGCGACTGGGGAGGGCCGTCGGTCTAGCCGCAGACGGCCTGCGGCCAAGTTCCGTCCGGTTGGAATCCAGTCGCAGCGTCGGTGTGTTCGCTCTGCGGCTGACCGATGGGCAGCGCCGAGACGGCACGTGACGTGACGTCAAGCGGGAGCAGCTGCCGCGGACACGACCGGTCTCCAGGCGCGCGAGCGAGAGCGCACGTGCGTCGAGACCGGCCGCGGCAACAACTGGCACGTGACGTGACGTCACGCGCCGTCTCGGCGTGGGGTCATGTGGGAGCTGTTCCCGCGGCGTAAGCAAAACTGTTTATTCTAATCAAAACATACGAAATATTGCCTTGCATCTAAAAACACGCTGGTCATAACATCGTCAACACATTCCGTCCAGCGTTTCTGTCGCGTTCAATCGTGGGTTGCCTATGCGAACATCGAGCAACCTTGCGTGTCCCTCCGACCGAATTCGCTGGGTACGCGTTGCATGTGAAAGCACTGTGCGAAAATCGCACTGCGACGTCACCGACTAGGCCGACTATTTTCGTTCTAGTCGCAGCATGTGAAACGGCCCTAACTCGTCTTATCTGCAAGGCTTGTTTTCCAACCAAAAGATCTCAAACCCTGACGACACGCTTATATTCTTTAAGCGAATGAAAACTCCGGATGGTCGTACTCTGCATACAACAGAGTCTAGGCAGGAAAAGGAGGGAGGCCGTCCTTTGCCACAGTGCTGTGGGGCTTTGTGTGGGGAGTGGGTTGTCCCTTGTTCTGGCTAGGGGAAAAGGGGGGGGGGGGGGGGGGTATGGCTATGAAGGGAGAAAGTTGGAGCGACAGTGTTGTTGAGCAGAAAATTTTTAGAAAGTTTAGTGTGAGGTAGTTCACTATTGCCGGCAAAGTAGCAAAGGCCCATTTCCTTCTTTTACCTCTACTTCGGTGCTACAGCTGGTCGACTGCAATCCTCTTTTCTGTGCTGTACCATTGTTCTCTTTCGACTATAGTGAACTAGAATACTCCCGACGGCTCTCTAGGGGGGCCACCTTGCGATTCCAGAGTTTACTCAGAAGAGGAAACTGCTTCCACAAAGAATGCGAGAGTGTCACCTGGGAACGAGACCTTTTGGTTGGAAAACAAGCTTAAGGAGAAACTGACTTACACATTTCTGCAAATGGTTCATTGGTGGCTCGGCATGCGTCCACTGTTTAGAGAGTTGTGTGTGTGAGTGGTTTGGGAGTGAAGACAAGTGTGTTTTTTTAGGTGAGTGCGTCGTCAAGGGCAGGTGTTTCATGGCATGCATGCAGGCCGCAACAAGGGTCGTCGAGAGCACCTGCAGATTTTGTTTATTTGCAACATTATTTTCGGCGTTCTTTTTTTCTGAAAAAGAGGCGGAGGGGGACAATTGAAAAAAAAGTAACTACTAACGTGACACTTCACAGTCCCAGAAAATGTTAACGTAAGTATGTACGTTACCCGTTACAATTCCGAAATGGTAACGAGTACGTTACTACAAGTTAGGCGCACTTACGGGGAGTGCGCTTCGGCATCCCGAGTGACACTTAGGGCTACGCGGTGCTAAACGGGAAAGCAAAGTGCACTCATAGTAAAAAAAAAAAGATAGGGTCAGAAAATGAGCGGAATTTCTGAAGAGGTCAGTGGAAAAGAAAAACGACTCATAATAATGGATTGCTTAACGTGATAGCGCAAATAAAACGAGTTCAAACAGTTTTTAACGATGAACAAAAAAACAGAAATAGAAGAAAAGCCAAAACCAGCCAAGACTACTCCGAATTTCGGCAACAAACAAGATGGCAGCGGGCAGCGATGTTGCATGTGACCATGTTTCCTTGCTTGGTTGCTTCGCCTGTAGCTATAACGAACGAATTTTTTTCTGAAAACAGTGTTATAGCATATAAAATAAAGTTGTAAGTACTTTTGATGCACTATAGGCCAACATGTTTTGCCTTTGAAGTCGCTGCTGGCGAGGCTACGCACTCGGCCAGCAAAGTCTGGTCCGTGAACACACTCCTGGTGGAGTGCACTCTTCCGCGAGTGACACTCACTTGCGTCGTTAAGATGTGGCAAAGTGTACTTACAGCGAGTGACACTCTCCGTAAGTGCACTTAACTTGCCCGCTTGACGGGGGTATAAGTTGCCGAAAAAAGTAACGCGTTACCGGTAACGCCGTTACCTGTAACGCGTTACCGACAACACTGCCATGGATAGAGATCCCAACCTGGGCCACGCGGAGCTCCATGCATGAATTGAAGAAGCATACTACATCGATACTGGGAAAGGCAGATCAGGAAGGAATCGTTCTATGATAACTCAAGAGGAAGTGCCCTTCTCCTTGAAGCTAGGTCAGGGTGTCTTAGAACGCGCAGCTACAAAAAGAAATTTAACGAGGAAAATTACAGATGCGCTGTGTGTGGTAAATCTCTAGAAACAATTGAACATCTCATACTCAAACGTGATGGCATCGATCCGGATGTCGATGAGCACACAGTCACTCTTCCTGAGGCAGGTTTTCTTAATTCGTTCAGCGCCTTCTTCCCCTACCCTGTGCAATACGATCTACCCCTGCAGTACCAGCATGGAACCGACGGTGTCATGGGCAAGCCATTTATCCATCCAGAGAAGAGATGAGAAAGACGACTTGAGAGGATGCTGAAAGGTGCACTGAAGAGGAATTTGAACTGGTATTTTTGCCGCTGGAACTCGATCTACATGTCCCGAGCGTTCTTAGAAAATGCGAATTGTTGCTCTGCACGGCTGATTTCCCTAATTTAAATCCGATTAAACGTGCCGGCTCCCGCCTTTGCAGCTATGTAGTCTCTGACTCGGTCTATTTATTGACGGGTACCAGAAAAGCAAAATAAAAGTGAAAGCAGTCTCCACGCGACTGCCTGAAAGGCACTCCAAGTGTTGGTCGACTCATCCCACCGTCTGCGGGGAAATCAATAAATAAAGGCGGGAGCTGGACGTTAACCCAATTAAAATTAGAGAAAACGGCCGCCCAGGGCAATAATTTGATGTTTCTAAGAATGCTCGGAATGTGTAGATCGAGTTCCCGCGGCAAAAAGACATGTTAAACCTGGAAAGCGCAATAAAAACAACGGACAACAGAAAGAGACAGACACACGAGCGCTTACTTCCAACTGATTTTTATTTTCATGCGAGAGCAGAATATATGTACACTTCAGATCACCTGCGCATGCGAAGAAAACTCAAACAAGATAAAATATTATCTGGCTGCACATGCAAAAGAAGAAAGATATGCAATCTCTTTCTCAGACAGCAAAATCGACGCACCACTTACACATTCATCGCCAGATCGTGCTATCTCACTTGCCTCAACAATTTCACGCGTTGTTTTACACTTACTTTTATACAGAACTTTACATTGATGAAAGAGAGGACGACAATTCCTGCTTTTGCACTTGAGGCAATGAATGCTCAAATGCCCACCTTTTCTGTTTTCGACAACGTAATTGTGTTCACCTAATCTCTCATTCAGGCATCTACCAGTTTGGCCTATGTAATATTTACCGCAAGTCAAAGGCAACTTGTACACAACCCCTTCTGTGCATTTTACAAATGGTTTTTGGTGCTTGATCATGCAACCTGACTTCAGCCTGTTTTTTGACGTGCTCTGTTTGCTTAGCGCACTCAGCTTACTTGGGGCAGAGAACAACACATTTACATTCACACGGTTACCAATTTTTCTTAGGTTGTGTGACAACCTGTGCTTATAGGGTATGACTGCAAACTTTCTTTTATCTTTTGTCTTATCCGGCTCTTGCTTTGAGTTAGCATTCCTTTTGTTTGTTTTTACAAGTCCTTCTGCAACAGACACCAACATGTGCAATGGGTAGCCAGCATCTTGCAACTTTCTTGACTGTAAAAAGATGCTTTCTTCAACAGAATGTGGGCATGATTTTTTCAAACAGTTAGTTAGTTATATTGATTTTAATGGCGCAAAAGCAACTGAGGCTATGATGCGCCAAACACATTTTTTCAAACAGTTTATGAAACCTAAACGAGCTATGTTACGTTTAATGAGTTTAGAATGCGCGGAGCTAAAAGGTAAAGGCAATTTTCCATCTCTGGGATGATAAGTCCAGCAAGTATGATCTGCAAAAAAATGTTAATATGATGTCAAGGAAGCGTATGCTATTGTTAACAGGGAGCTCATGTGTGACAACAAGTGGAGATAAACAATTCGAAAAACAATCTAAAACACTTCCAACGGCCTCATCGAGGGTGATTACAGTTGTGTCTAACAAAATTAAAAAGTCGTCAACGTAACGAAATACATTTACCACCCCTACGTCTTTCAGGCAGGCAAAGAGCCTTCTGTCACATTCGGATAAAAACATGTCGCTTAAAATGGGAGCCACACTGGACCCTATACAAATACCTTGCTTCTGTAAGAACAGGTCATCGCCCCACCTAACAAAAGTAGAATCAAGATATGTACCTAAAAGTTCTAGAAAAGCGCCAACACTCACACCCACTGAATTCTGAAAATCAATTACACCAGAGTTCTCGATACATCTTTCAACGCACTGCAGCAAACCATTTTGGGGCAAAGAGTAGTAGAGGTCCTTTATATCTACCGAGAAAGCACTGAGACTTCTTCTTTCACTTTGCTTAAGAAAAGAAGTCACGCAATCGGAATTTTTTATTAAGAAGGGGTCGTCAACAACTAGCTGTTTTAGGCTCCTTTGCAGGAAGTCTGAGACTGATTTTTGCCACGCAGCAAGGCATTAAGCTTTCAAAATTTAGGCTGAAGGCAAAAAAGTTGTGTACTTCGCACAATCTCACCCGTTTAGCTCAGTCCATCGAAAATTCCAGAGGCCTAAGTCTTGACATGTTTTTTTCGGCAAAAACCCATAAATTGGATTGTCCTTTAAGAATAATCGTTTCAGAAGCGGGAACGTGGCAAAAATCAGTCTCAGACTTCCTGCAAAGGAGCCTAAAACAGCTAGTTGTTGACGACCCCTTCTTAATAAAAAATTCCGATTGCGTGACTTCTTTTCTTAAGCAAAGTGAAAGAAGAAGTCTCAGTGCTTTCTCGGTAGATATAAAGGACCTCTACTACTCTTTGCCCCAAAATGGTTTGCTGCAGTGCGTTGAAAGATGTATCGAGAACTCTGGTGTAATTGATTTTCAGAATTCAGTGGGTGTGAGTGTTGGCGCTTTTCTAGAACTTTTAGGTACATATCTTGATTCTACTTTTGTTAGGTGGGGCGATGACCTGTTCTTACAGAAGCAAGGTATTTGTATAGGGTCCAGTGTGGCTCCCATTTTAAGCGACATGTTTTTATCCGAATGTGACAGAAGGCTCTTTGCCTGCCTGAAAGACGTAGGGGTGGTAAATGTATTTCGTTACGTTGACGACTTTTTAATTTTGTTAGACACAACTGTAATCACCCTCGATGAGGCCGTTGGAAGTGTTTTAGATTGTTTTTCGAATTGTTTATCTCCACTTGTTGTCACACATGAGCTCCCTGTTAACAATAGCATACGCTTCCTTGACATCATATTAACATTTTTTGCAGATCATACTTGCTGGACTTATCATCCCAGAGATGGAAAATTGCCTTTACCTTTTAGCTCCGCGCATTCTAAACTCATTAAACGTAACATAGCTCGTTTAGGTTTCATAAACTGTTTGAAAAAATCATGCCCACATTCTGTTGAAGAAAGCATCTTTTTACAGTCAAGAAAGTTGCAAGATGCTGGCTACCCATTGCACATGTTGGTGTCTGTTGCAGAAGGACTTGTAAAAACAAACAAAAGGAATGCTAACTCAAAGCAAGAGCCGGATAAGACAAAAGATAAAAGAAAGTTTGCAGTCATACCCTATAAGCACAGGTTGTCACACAACCTAAGAAAAATTGGTAACCGTGTGAATGTAAATGTGTTGTTCTCTGCCCCAAGTAAGCTGAGTGCGCTAAGCAAACAGAGCACGTCAAAAAACAGGCTGAAGTCAGGTTGCATGATCAAGCACCAAAAACCATTTGTAAAATGCACAGAAGGGGTTGTGTACAAGTTGCCTTTGACTTGCGGTAAATATTACATAGGCCAAACTGGTAGATGCCTGAATGAGAGATTAGGTGAACACAATTACGTTGTCGAAAACAGAAAAGGTGGGCATTTGAGCATTCATTGCCTCAAGTGCAAAAGCAGGAATTGTCGTCCTCTCTTTCATCAATGTAAAGTTCTGTATAAAAGTAAGTGTAAAACAACGCGTGAAATTGTTGAGGCAAGTGAGATAGCACGATCTGGCGATGAATGTGTAAGTGGTGCGTCGATTTTGCTGTCTGAGAAAGAGATTGCATATCTTTCTTCTTTTGCATGTGCAGCCAGATAATATTTTATCTTGTTTGAGTTTTCTTCGCATGCGCAGGTGATCTGAAGTGTACATATATTCTGCTCTCGCATGAAAATAAAAATCAGTTGGAAGTAAGCGCTCGTGTGTCTGTCTCTTTCTGTTGTCCGTTCTTTTATTGCGCTTTCCAGGTTTAACATGTCTAACCAACTCGCCCAAACGCAGCCATTATTGGCAAAAAGACGAGTCCAGATTCCTCTTCAGTGCACCTTTAAGTATCCCTAAAAAACTGCCACAAGGACGCGTTAACAGAAAGGAGAAATCATAAATGAAGCCAACAACACACGAGTGTCACGGCGTCGTGCAGAATGTATAATCATCATCATGAGCTACATCCACTGTAGAACAAAGGCATCTCCGATGCATCTCCAATTTAACTAGACATGTGCCAACTGCGCACAGCTTATTCCCGCAAACTTATTGATCTTATCCACATATCTATCTAACAATCTCCCGTACCTTGCTACGTCTGCCTTCTCTTGGTACAAAGTCCGTTACTGATAAAGACCATCGGTTATCCTGCCTTCGCATTACATGGCCTGGCCACGTCCACTTCTTTTTCTTTATTTCGACTGGGTTGTCATTGGTCCGTGTAAGGTATCGGTAGTGCGTGCGGGGTCATTACTTCCGCTAATTCTTTCTCAGTACCCCGCAGCTGCCGTCTTCAATGGACCCCCCCCCCCCCCTCGACGGGACGGGACGGGACGGTGGGGTGCGCTCGAAAGGAAGAATGACATTTCTTGGAAAGATGCGCGCGCGCGCGCGCAGGCGCCGGGCCGCTCGGGCGTACATCGCCCTTTGGGGCTGATTCGCGCCGGCTAGGCAAAAGAGCGGTGAAAGCTATGTGGCTGAAGGGCCACCACACGTCGACCCCCCCTTGTCTTAATCCCCTCGTCTTAGCGGACACCAGATATGCGACACAAGCTCGCGACGAATGTCTCGCTCGAAAAGTATGCAGGATTCCTGAGAGGATTAAGCACTGCCGGACGGAACGGCGTCAGGGCGCCGTGACGAGGGGGCAAACGAGATGAGGAATAGCCGGCGACAGCGCGTCTAGCCGCGAGCAGCGAAGGCCCGAGTTGGGTGACGCTACGGGTATCGGTGAGGCGCCGACTAAACAGCCTTGGGAAGGCTAAGTCGCCTTGGAATGCAGGTCCGAGCTCACAGTGTCAGCTACAGTGGTAGCTGCCCGCTTAAGCCCGTTAATCCCGAATTCCGAGACGACGCCAAAGTCGAGGGTCATTGAGGAAACGAACGGCACGTGCTCGCACGAGTGTGTTTTGTGTTTTTTTTTTACTTTTATTTTGGAGGGATAGAATGTTCTACCCCGCACATGGAGAGGGTGTTTTGCCCTACGGAGGCTAGAGGGCTGGCCATGCTCTCGATGAGCCAATCGTATGAAGAGTGTAGCATGATTGGTGGCTACCAAATGTGGGCCGGGCCTTTAGGGTTTTAAAACCGGGCCCCGGAGCCGGAAAAAGGGTTCTGGGCTAAGGTTAGGTGCTATGCATCTTCGGCTACGCCGAGTAGGGGCCTCCCCTAGTGTTAGCCAGTTCCGCCTTTTTGTTGTTTGTCTTTTTGCTGCTTAATATGTCTCCAGTGCCTTAACTTGTATGTGATTGTAAATATCTGTACATAAACTTCAAGCATTCCCTTTATCCCTGCATCGTAACTCATCTTGAGACCGTCTCTGACGGGGCACCCCTGGTGCGAAGAAAAGCTTCAGTCTTCCAGTTAAAGAAACCGTCTCGGGCGGAGCACCTCTGGTGCAAGGAAGGAGAAGAGAACCTGAACTTTACTGTCCGCGTTTGTTGAGAAGAAGGGTTAGGCCCCTTCAGCGGCATGAGGTCCCCTTTGCGTATCACTCGCAGACACGGACATGTGCTCTTGGATCTTTTCACATCACATAACTCTAAACCTATGCTTACAATCCTTCGCCTAGGTGCTGCCAATGTGCCCATATATGAGGAATCGGTCGTTCTCTACTTTACTTTCATAGTTCGCGGGAAGCCCTCATACCGCTCCTGACGCAATGGTGCAGCGTGTAAGCGACGCGCCACTGGCCTGCTAAACAGCTGTTTCGAACACAACCACCGGTGAGGCTTGTGAGGCCTTGGTTGCTGTTCCCGAACAACATCTCGCTACACTGCGCCCTGCCACGATGGGCAGTGTCCTCCCATTCCGGCAGGCAGGTTGTGAAGACGTCACAAGGTCACGTGACCTGCGTGGTAGGCGGGCCATCTGCTTTTTTCGACACGGCAGCGGCGCCAGAGTTTTCGCCGAACAAGATCCCTAACGCTGCCACGTTAAATACCTATTGTAAGGATCCGTTCTTATACGTGCCATGTGGCGTGCTTCACGACATGACAGAGGTGCGGCCTGGAAGGCCACCGCAAGCCATCGGATGCCACGTTCAAGCACATAAACACGTTGTCCTCGCCCCAAGGTTTCGTAGCGCAGCGCTGACGGCAAGTGTTGTCCCATCGAACCTCCGTCTGGCCCTCATCCCAGGAAACGTCTCCTATCTCACACACGGGCCGCCGGGAGGCACACTCCTGACACTCTTGAAAACAGGTTAGTATAAATGTAGTAAAAAGTAGCAAGTTCAGCAGTTGCCAACTCTGACTTCGTTCTACTTTTTATCAGCGGTTTACTAGCCTCTTCAAGGCGTAGTTAGTAAAAGTAGCCCTTTCTACCTTTTTAATAATTATGGTCGCTAGTGACTACCTAGTTAATAACCGTTCCCTTAACCCTAAAATTAAGTCAAATATAATAAGCCAACTGACACAAACGGTGGCGCCAGTAAACTGGTGTTGTAATTAAACATTTCTGCATGGGCATATGGTTAGGCAGGCTAGGCAGTTTCTGCAATCTCAACTTGATAATTAACGCTGGTATCTTAGCTCAACCGGTAAGAACCGCTAGCCCGTAAATGAGAGTCTGATTTACGGAGTATGTAAGACTGAGAAAGATTTACCTCTGCACACGCAGTACGCGAGTGTGACTCTTTCTGATTTGCGCTTTTCCTGTATTCTGAACCTTTGTGTGCGCACGGTAAGGTTGTCGATGCCATCACCTCGCATAATTTGTACATGTAATGCGCGATAAGCTTAATAAGCTTAAACCTAAGTGTGTGATTTACGGCCAGCAGGCGCCGACAGCTCTGTCTGCATTCGAGAATTAGGCAAATTGACTATAAAGCTTTTTTTATTTTTCGAGTACGCATAAATTTGACGAGTCACGCCAGCACACCGTAAGATTAATCAAGCAACATATGCGAGTTTCTATTCATTTTCTTAGTAAATACTACTAGCTTCCCGTTGCTAACTGCGAGTAGCAGCCGTCACTAACTCAATGGGTTAGTAACTGTCACTAACCTTCCCGTCAGTAACTCCAGTTACTAACAGGGTAGTAACATATGTGACAACCAGTTACTACCCCAAAAATAGTAAGTACTACTACTCTTTTCTAAGAGTGTACGGCGTCCTGCACCTCCTTTCTACAGTACGGATCAGGGCCGGATAGAGGAAAATGGGGGCCCTGGGCCAATGCGTATATAGGCCCCGTCTTCCTTTCCCTCCACTGCCCCTGCCCCTGCTACACTACTGGAATATACCCATGTTTCATTGTAATTCCACCTAATTAAAAAGAACCAAGTGCGATCAATAGGATTCATGCAACAGTGAGGCAGTAGCGTTTTACAGCGCACAAAACACAACGCGACTCTTGGAACGCGCGACACGTGTCCGTCTGCGGCCGAACGCCGAACGTCACGGATGGGCCACGTGAGCCGACCGACAACTTGCGGGGCTGCATTGGAGCGCGCAGCGCGCTGCAATGCAGCCCCGCAAGTTGTCGATAGGCTCACGTGGTAGAAATTTCCGGAGCCCTCCACTGCGGCGTCTCTCATAGCCTTAGTCGCTTTGGGACGTTAAACCCCGTAAACCAAACCAACCATCACGTGGCTCCACCGTGCGCGCACCGCCTGCTCTCCTCTTTCAATGACAACGTACAGAAGTAGACAGACGGGTTTTTGTTCGCAGCACTGTTTTAGTGGTAACGCATTAAAAAAAAGCAGGCTGAGCTAGCTTCCTACAGTTCAGCTGAGTGCTCCGGCAGCGACTAGGAAATAGAAACCCGTTAATTAGTGCCCGAGAAGGTATTATTAAAAGTTACTAAATTAGCGTGATTATACGATAACTGTTCACTACTGCCCTCAAGGGGCGCATTTGGGCATGGACAGAGATGAAGACCTGGATCAGTGGTGAGCGTGCTCGCCTGCTGAGTGAGTGAGTGAAAACTTTATTGTATCTTTCAAGGGATTCGCGGTTGTGAAGTCTCCGTCGTCTTCTCTGGCGCTGGCGACTTGAGGCTTCTCGTCAGCAAGGGTGGGCCCCTATTCCAAGGCTCCACTGAGTCGTGCTGCATCAGTCGCGTGCTACACTAAGGCCCTTTGGGTCGCGAGCTCGCCGCTGGTGAGCCGACTCTCCCATTGCTCCGCACTCGGGTGTTCGTGTTGGTGGAATGCTTTGTTGCGTTCGCATTCCCACGTGATATGATAAAGTGTAGGTGTGGCATCGCACCAAGGGCAGGTGGCTCTGTATTGTGTCGGGAACATCTTATTAAGTATGTGTAGGTTAGGAAAGGATGGTTTAGAATAACTTTTTGTTGGGCTAGACAGTGCATGTTGTAAGAAAGGAATAGTAGCGCAACCAAGACGAACACAAGAGAAGACCACACAGGACTAGGAAAGGAGTTGGTCTGTAATCTGCGCCAGCCGGTCGCTTCCTCCTTTGTTAGGGCTTTGTGTGGTGGTGGATATCTAATTCTAGCTCCCCTATGCAAGTGCAAGGTCTCTGCGTATCCCCCCTCGCAAGCCTGTAGGCGGAGGTTCACTTCACTTCACTTCACTTTATTTTCCTTAAAGACCCTTTTCCAGGGTGTTACATAAGGGGTGGGGTTTACAAAATGCAGGAATCAGCAGTGCTTGAAAATGATGATGAACATGTTATGGCAGCAATGTTATGGGGAAGGCCGTTCCAGTCAGCTGCTGCACGAGAAAAAAATGAGTTGGCAAAAACTGTGGTACGGCTACGTCGACGCAAAACTTGAAGAGAATGACCGATGCGATGGGACCTCCGTTGTGGAAGTGCGCAAATGTATGGTTCTTGTTTTAGTGGTGAATAAAAGAACTTGTGAAACAGGACAAGACTGGCTATGCGACGGCGACTAGAAAGATTAGCTAGACCTGACTGAGATTTGAGGGATGATATGCTCACGTCGTACGAGTATGAGGAGTGAATGAATCTGATAGCCCTGTTTTGAACAGCTTCGATAGCGTGTGTTAAATATTCTTGATGAGGGCTCCAGATGGGTGATGCGTATTCAAGTTTAGTTCTAACGAATGAGATGTACGCTTGTAGTCTTACGTGTTGTGGGGCTTCCCGTAGGTGACGTTTTAAGAAACCTAGTGTTTTATTAGCAGATGATATCAGGTTAGTCACGTGCAAACGCCAAGATAAATCATTAGAAATGGTGACTCCTAAGTATTTATATGACTGGACGAGGTCAACTGGGGAATTGCAGACTGTGTATTTGAAAACAAGAGGATTTCGACGGCGGTGAAAGGACATGCACTTGCATTTGTTAGAGTTGAGCATCATCATCCACTGGGAGCACCAGTCTTGCACATGGCGCAGGTCTGCCTGAAGGGATTCTTGGTCAGAATGGTTAGTCACTGAGCGATAAATGACGCAATCATCGGCGAACAAGCGGATGTGACAAGAGACATGCTGGGGTAAATCATTAATGTATATGATGAATAACAAAGGACCGAGAACAGAACCCTGTGGGACGCCAGAGGTTACAGGAAGCGGGTTGGAAAGTTCGTTATTAATGACGACGGACTGAGAGCGATGCGTGAGGAAAGCTTTAATCCATGCAATTATGTTCGGATGTAGGTTTAACTGGGAGAGCTTAAGAAGCAAGCGTTGATGAGGTACTTTGTCGAATGCCTTAGCGAAATCTAGGAAAATGGAGTCAGTTTGTAGGTTAGTATCAAGGTTGGCGTGAATATCATGTAGAAAAATGGCTAGTTGAGTTTCGCAGGAGAACCCCTTGCGAAATCCATGCTGTGATGGATGGAAGAAATTATTTGAATCCAAAAATTGCATGATTTGAGAGTAAATGACATGTTCCATGATTTTGCACGGTACACTTGTTAATGAAATGGGGCGATAATTAAGAGGTGAATCAGTACTACCTGATTTGTGGACGGGAACGACCTTCCCCACTTCGCAGTCGTCTGGAATGGTACCTTCGGAGAGTGATTGCGAGAACAATGAACAAAAAATGCTGCAACAGACTGATTTAGTGTTTTTCAGGACCTTTGAATTGATTTCGTCTATGCCGGAGGCCGAGGAATTGTTAATTTTGTCGATTATGCACGAAATTCCATTACTGTTGAAGGTTATCGCGTCCATGCCTGTGGTGATTATAAGAGGCAATCTAAAACACGGTGCTTCGGATTCGTTAGTAAAAACGGAAGAAAACGCAGTGTTAAACGCGTTTGCACATTCGATATCAGTCATCCTTTCACCAGAATTGTTAGTGAGGGTTGGAAGACGTGCTTCCTTCGGGTTTATCAATTTCCAGAACTTCTTGGGGTTATCGGTTATCATTTTTGGCAGATCAACTTCGTAAAATGAACGCTTCGCACTTCTAATCGCCGCCAAGTACGTGTGTTCGGTTTCGTAGTATTTATCCCAAGCCTGCTGGCTTGCTTGACGCTTAGCTGTACGAAATGCGCGTTTTTTCTTATTTTCAAGCTTTTTAAGAGCTTTTGTAAACCAGGGTTTTTGATTATTTTTTCGAAAACTTCGTGTCGGAATATATTTATTGATCAATTCCGAAAACTTATGTTTCAATAGCACCCAGTTGTCGTTTACACTTCTACTATGAAGATCCGTTTGAAACGTCGATAGAAAGTTAGTTAGTTCGGTGTTAATTGCGTCATAGTTTTCCTTATTGTAGAGGCTAATAGTTTTCTGAGTAGTTTGTCTTATTACAGGTGAGAAGTTAAAACTGGCATGGATTACTTTATGATCGCTGATTTCCCTGAGACACGTAATGAATTCTAGGCTGTCTGGATTGGTGGTCAGTATAAGGTCGAGTGTGTTAGCCGTTTCCCCTGCGACACGTGTTGGTTCGGAGATTAGTTGGGTTAAATGAAAATTAAGGCAAACGTCTATAAATTCTTTTGACTCCTCTTGACTGGCTATAGGCTGAGACTGGTTATGCCAGTCGATATTGGGGTAGTTGAAATCCCCAAACAGGAGGATGTGTGCTTTAGGGTGCTTGGAAACCATGTTATTTAAAATATTGTGAAGTTTGCGAGGAAAGTCAGGACTGCTGCGAGGTGGTCTATAACACACACCAAGTAATATTGTCAATGGGGATGCCCGGCACATGATCCATAGAATTTTTAAGTCAGAAGTGACTTCAATGCTAGAACAAGAAAACTGCGCATGGACTGCAATCAGAACTCCTCCCCCCCGAGCATCTTTGCGATCAGCGCGAAAAAGACGAAAATGAGGCAGGTCGAACAATATCTCGGAATCTGTGTTGTCGTTATTCAACCATGTTTCAGTTAGAACGAGCAGATTGCTGCCTGATGTTGTTACAAGATTTGACACGACATCACGTTTCGGCAGGAAGCTGCGAATGTTAGTAAAGATTACCGATAATGGAAAGTTGGCACGAGGAGTAGGCCTGGAAGATCGTGATGACCGGGAAGGATTAGTTGATTGTTACGATATCTCTTGTACAGACTGAGATGATTCATCAAAAATATAGCGTTTTGGGCCAATATGCATCGTTTTGAATCTCAGGGAAAAAGACGCAGACTTTGCCTTGGAAAAAGCCACAAGGTGTTTTCGGCAATTTTGGACACGACGTGAAAAGTCCTCACCGACGCTATAACCGGTATCCTTGAATTTCGGACATTTTGAAAGAACTGATTCCTTAGTTTTGAAGGATATAAATTTAACGATGACCGGGCGTTGCCGGTCTTCAGAGTGGCGTCCGAGGCGATGGGCACGTTCTATATCATTTGCACTTAGCTGGGTGTCGAGGTGTTCGGAGCAGTGACGAATTATTAGGTCCTCGGACTGCGAGTATGTTTCAGAAGGGTTAGTGTCAGGCAAACCATAGAAGATTAGGTTGTTGCGTCGGGAGCGATTTTCCGCGTCGTCAAGGCGATCCTCTAGTACACCAACTAGGCGAGCAGTCTCGGTTGCTGTGGTCTGCATTGCCTCTAGATCTGAACAGAGTGTGGGTAGATTTTCACAGTGGGTTTCTAGAGCACTGAGGCGTACGGTCAAATTAGACATTTTCTGGTCCATTGAGACCCTTAAAGGGGTTGTGAAAAGGAAATGAAGCTGCCCGGTTTTAATTTTTACTGCTTCCATAAACATTAGACATGCTGATTCCGAAATATTTCGACTCAATATTGAGTCTGCATATAATAAAGCCTGTTCGAAATCGCTGCTTTTTTGTGCTCATGAAACGACCATGCGCCGCCGTCGGCTGGCACACGCACTACTCGACGACGTCATTTTAAGATCTTCAGAAACGTACAGATATCTTCAACTTTCGTTTGCCCTAAAATAATAGCTTGATGAGAAATTCCGAAAGTGTAACAAGGTTTTCCAATTATTTGCACGCGTAACTGCACTCTGTTAAACTGCAGTACGTGGTCATACACCAATCACTGACCTGGGACTAGTTTCGATTTCGGTTCTGCTTCTCCATCTTCCTTGGCTTCAGTATCAGCGGCTCGACATAGCCTTGCTTACGTGAACCTATCTGTGGTGTTCTGAAAATACTGAATAAATAAAGATGTTTTCAATCAATCAATCAATATCTAGGTGGTGTTCCTTGTCAGCGGTGGTTTGAGTCAGAGAATCAAGCTGAGCAAGGCCAGCCCATCTCGACGACTCTGTTTACATGAACTCGATACGAACGAGTCAGCTATCGCGGCGCGCATCGGCTCCGCGCTTCTGTTCTTTGCTGCAGAAAAATATATTCCAGAAGCGTGAAGAGGGTTAGGCATAATTTGCAGACGGGGCTGCGAGTCAACCGACCCCTTGCGATAGAGATGAAGACTCGAGTCCACGACCGGGTTCGGAGGTTCACGGTCGGGGCTCCCGCAGGCAGAGGTGTCGCGGGCTCTCGGCATGACTGCTACTTGCCGGGCGCGCGACGTGCCGTTGCGAGAGGCGTAACAACGACTGACAGCAGCTCGCCGCCTGCGCTCAACGCACGCGGCGCGTCGCACTGACAAGGGGCAGAACGCGAGCGCGCAGAGCGCCAGAGTCATAATGACGTGGGGGCGCGTTTCTCGGGGCCGGCCTGTCAGCCTGGATGCTGGCCGCTGGCGTCAGAAAAACACGCTAGTATTATTTGTTCACGCTCATAACAAGCACTGGAATAGATGAATGCCAAAAATGAATCATTTTTTAGGATCGTTGGCTGATGCCGAGTTGCTGGCAGTATTTAATTCGGCGATACAAGCAAATTTCATCCCATGACCGCTTTATTTACTGGCTGGTCGCCGCTCGCATAGCTGGCATTTGCTAGCTCCGCTGGCGTCGCGGAAATCGAGCATATCTTTATTTTATTATGGGACAGGTTCGCAGTTAAAGGGGTGACGAGAGTAGTACCTTTTACAGCGCTGACCAGTTCCGAAGCTCCCTCAGCTGCGGTATCGATAGTATCGATGCAAAACCAGGTACACTGTAAACACAAATAAGCCCAAATAGGAGTATAAATGGCTAGTGTCCGCTTTTAAACTCCTTTTTGAAAATTGCGCAATCGACTTTAAGTTGTAAAAAAGAGGAAATCCTCCTTTTTTACTGCCGTCGCGAAATCGAGGAGTAAAATAAAGCATTTACATGATTTTACTACTTTTCCAAGCAGGAGTATGTCGGCTTCAATACTCCTTCAGGCCCTTTATACACTCCTTAGTGTCTGCCCGCCGCCTAGTGGCAGCTGCCGGTTCGCTGCACTTGCAGGTGACGACGCCGGCTCTGTCGTCGCTGCCTGCTCGCCTCTGCTTTTGCTGCTTCACGCACGTTTGTCATGTTACAAGACACCGGATCGCCGCAACCTCGCGACAGTGCCGCAGACAGTGCCTGTGAAGCCCCCAGTGTATTCGGAGAACGCTTGGTGTTGCATCGCCTGCGACGGCAGTCTGCGAGAGGCTTAGCCAGCCGAGCTCAGCCGAGCCAACATGGCGGTGTGTGACGCGTCGACCTCCCCGAAGCCGCCAGTTTGCCACCCGCTCCTTTGCGCGCTCTTGTCGTGACTTAAGACTGGACATCACCGAGCTTAGCAGCAACGTGCTGCAATGAACGTCTCACTCAAGCCAGCAATATGTGCAGAAGCAGCGGCTAGTCATTCATTGTCTACGCAGCATACAAGTGTTGGCTGCTGCCGTTTCGCCGCGCCGACATGGCGGTGTGTGTGTGACGCACCAGTTTTCTCGACATCGTCGGCCCCTCGTTCTTTCGCTGTATTGCAAGAATACTAAAGACCGGATTATCATCGTCGTGTGTTCTGGTAAGCAGTATTAAACTCTCCTTTGATGCCATAGACGCGCATGCACTTAACGCCGCTCCCTTTTCAGTGTGCGTAGACTTGCTGTGAACCGCGGGTGCGCCGAGATGAAAGACTTAACGAGAACAGCAAAACAGCAAAGGCTTCATTGTGGTCCGGTGGAGCCAACTCAAACAGCAGGCATGAAGTAAGTATCTGAGAAATTTGTTGTTGCATGCGGCTGAAAAAAAGAGTGTGGCACTGCAGTCGTGGCTGTTACGCTAACATGTACAGCTGGAAGTACGGTCAGTTCTTCTAGGGACCAAATTTTCTTCGTGCGTTCACGCCCCATGAATATGGAAAAGCTGTACAGGCAATGACAGGTGAAAATGCACAGCCTTGGGGTCTGTGAATTTTTGTCACGTTATTACGAACAGTGCTGAGAACCCTGCCCTAATCGGTTGTTTCCTTTCCTGTGTTTTAAGAGGGCCTTGTTATGCAAACAATGCAAGCGATTTTATTCTTTTCAGTCATAGCACAGGACATGACGACGGCTTAGCGCTCACGGAGATTAGCTAAACTGTTACGTTTTCCGAGTTGGTGGCATCTTAACGTCGCAGCGATTTTCGGCAGCGGACATGAGGTTTCAACCATACTGAACGCTGCCTTTTCTGGATGGTTAGGCGTCTAGTTCCAAAATGTGGTATCTTGTAAGCTCTTCGCATTTGAAAAATGTTAAAAGAAGTTTCCACTTCGCGTGCAGTTTCCGAACACATTCCATTATGTGAAACTCGTGGAGGCAAGCGTTCCGGTTCAGACTGCTGATCCCAGGAAGGCAGCGAAAGAAAAAGAATAAAGCAGACGCCAGTGTACAAGATCCCCTGCTCGTGCTGGACGTAGTACATTGGCGAAAGCAAGCATTTCCCAGAAAAACTGAAGCAGCACAAAGCGGATGCCAAACAAATGAACAAGGAAGTAAGCGCGGGTTGACAAGACTGACTTCGAGGGAACTATCCTTGCATCAACTGTCTACGATCAGTGACCCGGCGGATGACTAACCGAAGGCTTAAAAAAAAGGCAAGCTGTGACTCACTCGCAGTCACACCTGCTGAAAGAACCAAGATGATTCCGAAACATGTTTTCTTTTTTCATTGGCGTTCTTTCCCGAAAGTATATTCCTTTCCCAGCCAGATAGGCCTGTGTAGAATGTTTTCTTTTGAACCCTGGCCACGAATGTGAGGGCAAAGCTTAACAGAAGACAGGTGGCGGCGGGAGGGTGGGTCTGTTGGTAGCTTTCTATTCCTAACAATGCCTGCTATGTCAGTCACCCTTGCCCTGCCTTTGACCTATACACAGAATGACGACGTCCTGAAAATGCGTAGCTGCGGGCTCTCCCATCAAGGAAATTGCATGTAAGCTTCCGCTGCGTGTATGCAAAGCGCTGTCTTTTGTTTGCATGTTTTGATTTCAGTAATGGGTTCTGATATGGTGCCTGAAAAGCATGAGGGACCTCTGACAAGTAAAAAAAAAATTATATCTCGAGGCCTCTTTCGGTGCAGGAACGCAGCCAAAGGCAGCGCGAATGCGCAAGTGCCTCAGTAAGACCATTTTATTTTTTTCAGTTTTATGCTTTGCGGAAAAAATGTTCCCTATCGATGCTGCTTCTCATTCGCCGTATTGCCTTAACGTTTACGAAAGCGGCTCTCTGGAATTTGTGATTCCCTGAAAACCGCGTTTAGCCGCTGTCATCCGACAGGGTACAGGTATGTATTAGCTAGTTGATTACCTACTATGTTCTACTAGCTAATCTTTAGTCATGAAAAACGTTTAAACTTCAATAATACCTACTTTATTTAAAAGTGCACTCTGAACGGCTTTGGGACGTTGACTTCTACACTTGAAGCACGTCATACTTCAAGCTTAGAGGTGCAATTCCTCTGATGCATTTTTTTTCTAATCTTTCTTTCAGAAGGAGCCTGTATGTTGACAGCGAAGCATTTCAAAGTTCCCTCCTTGCTTTCAAGTGTGGCATGTCTATTTTCATTCCTTTGGGTATTTAAATTATGTACCCAAAGACAGCGTGGGTTAAGGCACTCTTCTTTTCTACAGGGGCCAAGACGTAGGTTCTCTGTAACCGTCGAAAGCAAGCTGCCGAACACATGTCTCAAATGTTTTGTACCCAATAAAATATTGTTTGAAATAAATCACTGTAAGTTCATCGACGCATTCATCCTGGAATATCAAGCTCTAAAATGAGCCTTCCATACGAATACTTTATTTCAAATCGGCTTCCGCATCAAGTGAAGTAATATACTTGTCTGGGAATCATAAATGTAACCCTATAGTAAGAAAAATTTCTCGAAAAATTTTCTGTCAAAACTACTTAAAAGGAACAGGCACGTACTCCTGAAATGTACTATAAAAGTAGCTGCAAAGGAGTATATAATACTTCTATTAATTGCCATGCTAACTCCTTTGTGATCACAACTTTACTCCTAAATAAACTCCCGTCTGCAGAGCGGTAACACTTTACTCCTTCTAGCACTCCGAAAGTACCCCTTCAAGCAGAGGAGTAGACGATATACTCCTATTCTGAGGAGTATAAAAACCCCTTTTCGGGAGTGCGCTACGCGATGAGCCATTTACTCCTATCCGGGTGTTTTTCGGTTTGCAGTGTAGGCTTAGCGACGACCAGGGCCGCCGGCAAGCCACGCATTTCATCGCCCGGCGCGTCCGCAGGCGGCGTCGTTGCCGATAGCTCGGCATGCTGCCACTGCTCGAATATAACAGGCAGCCTTTCTGATAGCATGGCTGTTTTGTTTTTTTCTGGTGTGAATGTGAAATACAGCGAGTCTGCAGGCCGGCCGGCAAACCTGGATCCCGTCCGCTGGCGTCATAAAAATGAGCTAAAGATTTTTCTTCACGTAAATAATAAACTGTGGGAGCAAGAAGTGTGGAAAATAGATCATTTTTGAGGATCGTTGAACAATGCCGAGTTGCTGGAAGAAGCAACAACTGTAATACGAGCAAATTTCTTGCCACAACCGCCGCTCAGCTGCCGCTGCCCGGCCGTTGCGGTCCGGCTTGCGCGCCTGGCGTCCGCTATATAGCTCCACTGCCGAGCGCACCGCAACAATGACCATATTTTTTGTTGTGAGACGATGCTGTTGACAGTAAAGCGATGCCAAAAGCAGGCATTTTATTATAACCCAGGCTACTTCCGAAGCGCTATCACCGCAACTTCGATGCGAAACAGGCCTAGCGACGACCAGGGCAGCCAGAGAGCAGTGCAGTTCGTCGCCCGGCGCGCCCGCGTCCAGCGCCGTTGCCGAAAGCGCGCTACGTGGGCAGGCATGTTTTGTCGCCGTCCGAGTACAGCCCGCAATCTTTCTGATAACATCGCTATTTTGTCTTTTCTGGTGCAAACTTCAGTAGCCAAGCAGCGCGCAGGCGCTGGTGTGCGGTGGCAAAGTGTTACACCGGATGTGGGCCGGGCATGAGTCTAGCGGACTTCTTACACCGTAGTCTAGCGGCGCAAAGATGCTTGCCGCTCCGTGTCCCTGCTTGCAGTAGGCGGCAGTTCGCAAACATCGACTGGTGCGGCGCGCCGGCCAAGTTTTCGCACATGTGTCAGCTTAACAGCTAGCAGACTCCATTCTGAGCATGATTCTGAGCAGACGACGGTGCCACATTCGAGTCAATATGCGTGCTGTAACCTCGGTCAACTATGGCTAAACAGGCCTCGCTAAGCCGCCATGTTGTGTTGACGACAGAAGCCTCTGATTGGCTTCTTAAAATGACGTTTGCTATGAGTTGAGGGGGACGCGCGCTGGGAAACCGAAATTTAGTTTTTTTCGCTATTCAATCAACCCAGACAATGTAACGAACCAAAGTAGACTATAGAATGAAGGGTCAGAATTCCAAATACACACGTCGTTCAAAATTTTCGGAAAACATTTCACGACCCCTTTAAGCCCCTGCACTTCATTCACTAACTCTGCCTGGCTAGAAGACACCTTCTTTAGTTCGCTAAGGATAGTGTCGAGCTTATCGGGGCCAGGGTTGCTCTCAATGTCACCGCACAGCAGCAGAAAAGACCGAACAACATTAAAGCACTCGACACTGATAACAAGGCAACACTGGAGCATTTGACTGCCCTGCTCGGAATGCGTTACCTCGAGCTAGGCTGTCTGCCCTTTCGTTCCCTACTATGCCCGCGTGGCCCGGGATCCAGATTAGGTTATGCCTGGGTTTCTCCTCGGCGGAGGTTACCCCGCTGAGTATGTTAAGGGCTGTTCTGCTGATCCTGCCCCTCGTGTAGTTCCTACACGTCTCCTTCGAGTCCGTCAGTAAGTTGAGAGATCGGCCCGTTCTGTAGCCTTCTGCTGCCGCCAGCGCAACGGCAATCTCTTCGGCCTCCGCTGTGCCGGCGACCTTTGCCGTGGCACACGTGATCATGTTTCCTTCCTTGTTTACCACTACCGTCGCGGCTACGCGTTCTCTCTCGCGCGGATATACGGCAGCGTCTGTGTATACGGTGTTGTCTAACTGGGCTAGCGTTCTCTCCACGTACTCGGCCCTCGCTTTTCGTCTGTTTTCGTGAAGATTGGGGTCCATGTTTTTCGGCAATGGTCCTACGTTAATGGTTTTCCTAAGGTGGTCCGGTACGTCCGCGTATCTGTGTACCAGTCCGCTCGTGTCCCGACCCAACCTTCTTAGCAGCGCTCGTCCCGTGGGGGTGCCTCTGAGTCTCGTGGTTTGCGTTTCCAGCAGAGCTTCGGCGAGCTCGCTGAAGGTGTTGCTGATGCCTAGCTGGAGCAACTTTTCGTTCGACGTGTACTTGGGTAGGTGCAGAGCAGTCCTGTACGCCTTCCTGAGAATGATGTCGGCTTGCTCTCTTTCCGCCTTGGTCGTCGCGTGGTACGGCAGGGAGTACGTGACTCGGCTTACAATTAGGCTGTTAACTAGCTTGAGAGTGTGTTCTTCTCTCATTCCATATCTCTTTTGGGAGACTCTGTTGATCATACGGCCCACCTGCTCTGCCGCCTTACTCAGCAGGCTGATGGTGCGGCTGCATTTCCGGCTTCCTTGCAACCACATGCCCAGGATCCTTATGTTATTTTCCGGGATGTTGTGTCCCTCGAGAACGACCTCCAATGTCGCTTGGGTGGGATGCTTGCCGACCCTGAGGAGTTCCGACTTCTCCGTCGAGCATCTTAGCCCCCTCTCTCTGGTGTAAGTTTCTACGCAAGTTGCCGCTTCCTGTAGTTTTTCTTGCTTCTCCCCGAGTGATCCTTGGGTGACCCATATCGTGATGTCGTCGGCGTACATCGCGTGTTGGATGCCCTGGATCTCCTTGAGCCGTCTTGAAAGTCCAATCATTGCCACGTTGAAGAGGACGGGCGATATGACGGATCCTTGGGGTGTGCCTTTGCACGGCGTGGGGAAGACGTCGCTTCTCAGCTCGCCCAGCCCCACGGTCGCCGTTCTGTCGCTCAGGAGGGCTCTGACGTAATCGTGCGTTCTCTTCCCGCAGTTGGTGTTGTTGATGCCCTCCATGATGGCCGCGTGGCTTACGTTGTCGAAAGCCCCCTTTATGTCGACGGCCATGACGACGTTTTCGCCCGCCTTCGGCATCGCCTCGAGCACTTCCTCCTTGAGTTGGAGCAGCACATCTTGCATAGAGAGGTTGGCTCTGAACCCGTACATGCTGTCCGGGTACCATTGTTCGTTTTCCAGGTGCGACTGGATTCTCTTCGTGATCACTTTCTCGTACAGCTTGCCCAGGCACGACGTTAGAGAAATCGGCCTGACGTTCTCGATCTGGAGCTTCTTGCCTGGCTTCGGAATCATCACGACGACGGCGTGTTTCCACTCCGCCGGCACTCTTCCCTCTTGCCAGAGCTTGCTGAGGTAGGTCGTAACCTGATCTATCGCCTCGTCACTGAGGTTCCTTATTAGCGAGTTCCGGATCTTGTCCGCCCCCGCCGCCGTGTTCTTCGTGGCCGATCTTATCGCTTCGACGACCTCCTCTCTCGTGATGGGTCGGTCCATGGCCGGGTTCTCCTCGCCACGGTATTCTTCTTGGTAGCTCTCGACCTGATCTTTGCCTTAGCACTTGATCCGGACCTCTTCGAGTAGTTGTTCGTCCGTGCCTTCGTATTGGTGCACCAGCCTCTGTATCGACTTGCTGCCTTCGGATTTGTTTTTGCTCGGGTCCATGAGGGCCTTGAGGATCTGCCACGTTCTGGCTGTGCTGAGGGTGCCGTTCAGCGAGTTGCTGAATTGCTGCCACCCCTGCCTGCCCAGCTGCGTCGCGTACTGCTCCGTTTGCTTGGTTATATCGGCAATTTTCCTCTTTAGCTTCCTGTTGAGTTTTTGTCTCTTCCACCGCTTGGTGAGCCCGCGTCTCGCCTCCCATAGGTTGAGGAGCCGCTTGTCCACCTCCGGCGTTTGTTCCGTTCTGTCTACTTCTTTCGTGTATAGGTCTTGGATCTGTCTGAGTTGTTGGCTCCACTCTTCCGCAGAACCGATGTCGCCCTCGAGCTGCTTGCAGTGCGCTCTGAAGGCGTCCCAGTCCGTCAGCCGAGCCGTGCCAATCTTCCTCCTGACGTTGTCCGCCACCGTGCAGATCCTTATTATGTGGTGGTCGCTTCCAAGGTTCTCGAGTAGGTTTTCCCACTCCGCTTGTTTGGCGCCCCTTATGAAGGTTAGGTCGGGACTCGTGTCTGGACTGACGCTGTTCCTCTGCCTAGTCGGTTGATTCTCGTCGGTTAGCAGCTCGCATCCTACGTTTTCTGCCGCCGTGCAGATGCCGCGCCCCTTTTTGTCCTCTCTGTTATAGCCCCATCTCGGACTCAGCAGCCGGCTGAGCCGGCTGCTGAGCCGAGCACCCGGGTTCAAACCCAGCCACACAGCGGCCGCGTTTTGATGGAGGCGAAATGCAGAAAGGCGCCCGTGTGCTGTGCGATTTCAGAGCACGTTAAAGATCCCCAAGGGGTCGAAATTATCCTGAGCGCTCCACAACGACACCACTTTTTTTTGCTGCCGCGGTGGATCAGTGCTTATGGCTCCCGGCTGCTGACGCGAAAAGGGCGGTTCGATCCCGGCCACGGCGGTCGAATTTCGATGGAGGCGGAATTCTAGAGGCCTGTGCGCTGTGCGATGCCAGTGCACATTAAAGAACCCCAGGTGGTCGAAATTTCTGCAGCCCTGGAGCCTAATGAAGCTTGAAACGGGCACGCTACGGCAATACTAAAAAAAAGCGCCAGGAATCGCTAGTGGCGCTATTATAATAGCGTACTAACTGAAAACACAAACCGCCGTTGTCATTTCCAATTAAAAGGCATCGTGAAAAGCACCAAGCACAAATACATGGAGAAGCAATATTTACACAACCCTGAAGGCGTGTCGCTTCTTCCACGGTGTTTCGAGCATTTGCGCTGCTAATCTGAACTCGATCCAAAAAGGCTCACTCTGTATATTAAGGCGAAAGCCTTTTATGGCTCATAGTCGCGGCCAAGGTCACGTCCGGTGTAACGCTGTCTTCCACGAATAACGCGGCAACTAACCAGGATGGTAAGAAGCGAAGGGTAGCATCACACAGAGTGGACGAAGTGTAACCCCGACGCCAAGTTTGATGACTGCAGAGTGATTAGTTAATTAGTTGCTAACAATTATAGCGCAAAAAAAAACAGAAAACAACGAAATGTGTCGATATAGCGCGGACGTCGATATACGTGAATGGTGTGACGTCACATCCACAAAAAATCCTCACAGCATAGTGAAAATTATCACAGAATGGGTGGAAAAACGCCGGATTTGTGTCAACTTGGATTGAAAAATGTGTAATTAAGCGTAAGTAGTACTTAAGATCACCGGAAGATCTAAATTTGGGTAAATACCGCTCAAAAACGAGGGAAAGTGGATGATGACGTCACATCAGACGAAACGACGTCGAAGCAGTGTGATCCTCCGCCAGGCAACAACTGCCGACGTGCTGAGCATGCGCAACGTGACGTCACCGCTTCCTCTCGCCACGCTTTTCTCTGTCGAGAAGTGAATTTAAGCGCGGCAATTTCAAATCAGTGCAGTGAGTCGCAAACGGTTTTCGCCTTCCCGCGCTTAAGAGATATCTAAGTGCCTCCAGCGAATTTTTTGTTGATCTCTGCTATTCTGGCGCATTCATTTCACCTATCTACGTAATTACGCGATTGCTTTCACGCTCCTGAAAGAACCCTAGGTGGTTGAAATTTCCGGAGCCCTTCACTATGGCGTCCCTCATCGCTTTGGGACGTTAAACCCCCATAAACCGAAAGAAAAGAGATTGGAGCTCATCCGTGCCTCCACCGAGCGAGTGCGTCGTGGGAAATGCCGGAATTGTTCTTAGTCTCAGGGGTATACGCCTTCCGTCACTAATACTGCTACTTCTCTTTGCAGAGTTTACCGACTAGTAGACTTCACGCTAAATGTCTTTGGGACATCAGTACTAGTTACTGACCAGTACTAACTGCTAACCAAAAAAATGGCTGGTGGTTTATTATTGCTATAAATAGAAAATAGTGCATGAAAGCACAGTTTTCTGCAGGTGGACATCACCGCCACATACCTGAATGCGCGATTGAGGTGTCCACTGACCCAGGGAGCCAGCTAATGCGCCTTTCCTCTCCTCAAAATCAACGGAGTCTACATTGTTGTCAATGCCAATTTACCCAATGGACGCCGGCCTCCAACTGCCCCAGCTCCGCGTTTCCCCCACAACGTTGTCAACGCCAAAGCACGAAGCGCACACCTCTCAGGCACTATAGCCTCGTAGCTCAAAACGCGATTGAGGTGTCCGCTGACCAAGGGAGCCAGTTATGCGCGTTTCCGTTCCTTTCGTGACTATCTCAGGAGGTTCACGTCCACCTGCGGAATTGAACGTGGTCCACCTGGCCTGCCACGTAGCTCTGTCCTGGATGGAGGCTGTATGTCTGAACATCGTAAAGGATGCGTCAACAACAGAGGACTGCGTCGCAGTGCTACACGTGTACACCAATCTCGGGTAGCATACTGTTGTGACGTCAGAGTGGGCCCTGCTTTCGAAACCGCCGTCGAATAAAAATATTGAGCGCCCCATTTGAACTGCGTGTCTATTATTTGAAAACTATTCAAACACTTGAGAACGCATTCGATTCGTTTCGAATAATTCTGAACACATATTATTTCATTTGTTAAGCCTAACGAATGGGAGGATATTCGATTCGATACTCGAAGATGTCGGATATTCGCGCACCCCTAGATGTTGCAGCGCATGGTTGCTCGCCCCGGTAGGCCCAATGAAGCTGAATTTTATTTATTATTTATTTCCAAATACTGTTGGCCGTGGGGCCGTTACAGTGGTGGGGCGTGACACTTGAGGAGTAACATGGTTCCTTTTGATTATACAAAAATACAAAGTTCATCTTCATCTACACAATCATATTTCTTGTAGCGTGATGTTTCTCTTTTTGTACAGAAGCAGTGTTAATAAGTATTACTTTAAAAACAGTTATTTCTGACAGAAAATGAAAAAGAAAACCATTTCTACATTCCCCTCCTGCCGCTGGTTTTGGGAGGCTTGTACTACCAGCGACAACAAGCCAATTAGCGGAAAGCAATGCGCATTCTCGTCTTACTATTTTTTACTTTTTATGGCTAGGGCTCAAGGCTGTCGCCGTACGCTCCCTCCGCAGTTTTTTTTTTTGTTCCTTCATGCGGGTTTGTAGGCATGTGGCAAAAAAGAAGGCGCTGCAGAAAGAGTTGTGCAGACGACGCGACGCCAAGGCTACGCCCAACCTTCTCCCGTCAGTCAGAACGGTGCACCAATGGAGTGCCTTTAGCGAAAGTAACCCCCATGACGTCAAGGGGGTTGAGAGTAGTGGGGCGGGTACGTTTTTGTTGAAGGAAAGAACGAGCGGGCTTTGATTTGAATTTTTGCAGCTTTTCGGGGGGCGCATGGCTCTAGTATTTTGCAGAGGTTATCTTCGATGCCTCATCTATGCAGTGGGCTTATTTTTCAAAAATGTCCGGAACCTGGTCAGTGGCCCTTTAAAGGGACTATGCAATAAATTAATTAAGGTCACGTAAAGCAGACGAGAGATAGCCATTCCATCACTCGTCAACCCAGCGCAAGAATTTTTGAGCTCACATCAATAACAAAGAAGTTACAGACGATTAAAAATCACGCCCTTCCTCTAAATAAAGAAAATAAAAAATAAAGAACACAGCTCTGGGAACGGGCCCCGCCCATGAAACGTCATTCGCTGACGTTCGTTTGCGATTTCCGGTTGTCGCACCCAGCACCCCAGCAGCAGCGTAGGCAGCGTCTCTCTTCGCCTTTCTGGATTGCGGCGCGTGTCGGATTTCTTTGCTTGTCACTGCAGTCTTGTTTACATGGGGCCCGATGTTGCGGGTCGGGTCGGGGAGCGCCAGATGTCGGGCTGGCCAGCCGGACCCCAGCGCGTTTACATGAACCGGTCTTCTGTGGGGTGGAGATTGTGGCTACCCCTAGCGTCGAGCAAGCAAACCACACGCATGCTAGAGGAGGAGGAACGCCCGGACGAAAAGTTCCCTTTCCCGACTGCTGCTCTTTCCGGTCAGTTGTTCGCCCGTCCACGTGCGCGCTCTCTTCGAGGCCGGTAGCGGCTCGCTTTGATTTCCAATGGGGGTCTCGGCTGCGGGAAAAAAATATCTCCAGACCAGAGAGGAGGCAAGAGAGGAAGAAGGAGAGGTGGCGCTAAGTGGCAGAGTCAACCAACCCCCTGCAGTCGGCCTGGCTCAGCTGGACTACCGGTTCTTGGCCCAAGCCTCCGGCTTTTGTGGGGCGACGACCGCGAATCCTCGGAACCTGAAGGAAGCAGGAACCTTCTCATCCCTCCCTCCTTAATAAAAAAAAAGAAACGCAGGAGCCATAGGCTGCTTGTTGTCGCTTAATAATAGAGCCACTATGGTCGGGAGGCAGGCTGGCGGCGGAGGGCTAGTTGTTGCCTCTCCAAAGCCAGTCGATGCTCAATATCTTATCACACCAGAGCTAAACGGCATGACGACTGCAAGCTGTGCCCGTGCAATCTCCGGAAGCTAATCAAGTGCGGTCATCGGAAGGAGTTTACGAGTTGTCAGAATAGCCAACGAAATGGGACCGTTGATAACTCTGTGGCACTGCAGCCAAAGCTACAGTCGGACACAGCTCAAGAACGCGACGGCTTTACCCCGTCAAAGGACCCCCCGTCTATCCAACGGCGTGGGCAGATTCTCATGACCCTGCTAGCTTGACAGTGCAGTAAGCGGCGCCACAATGGAGAGAAGGGTCTATCCCCGACCACAGAGGGTAGGGATTATCCCCTTTCATCTAACACTCTCTGCTTTGTCACACTAGCAGTGTCACGAGAATCTGCAGAAACAATTGGCTGGAATGGGGTTCTTCGATGGGGAAAAGCCGCTGTGTTCTTGAGTCTTTGTCCCCTTGCCCTTTGTGCCAATCAGGTCGGTCAGTAAACAAGGGTTGTTTCCGCCCGCTCCGGAAAATGAAGCTTCTGCCAATGATTTCTCCCCTGGTGTCTAATCTTGCGCAATTGATAGGGGCGGCTCGCGGGGTTGTTCTCTCATTGAGCACGAAAAAGCAGGAGCATATTTTATATAAACCTGTTAGGTTTGTCACCATGGTCTTGGGGACTAATCTACATAGAATGTTTAGTACTGCTTAGAAGGAAACCGCGCAAAAAGAGGACAAAGACAGGAACGTACAGCACAGGCGGTGACGTACAGTTGTAAGTCAGTGCCTGTGTTGTGCGTTCCTCTCTTTGTCCTGTGTTGACGCTGTTCCATTTTAAGGAATGTTAAACCAACTAGCCAGCAACAACACCCTCGTGGGTGTTTAGCACCTTGGAATCAGTGCGAAAGCAAGGATTTGTGCTAAGTAGAAGACAACGAAGAGCGGACAGTGCCGCGGGACGGAGAGCCCGCGCTAGTCCTTCTGCGAACAGGCAAGGGAACAGACAACGGACTATTTTGCTCGGGTTGCTGCTACCGATCGGATTAGTGCTTATGCACAGATAGCACTGACTGCTGACTCCAGGACAGTATTCGCCCCTGTTAAGCCAAAAGATGCAATTGCTTATCGGCGAGGTGTATGGTGTAACCGCACTCTTCCCTGATGGACACACACACAAATTCTTAAGAATGAACTGGAAAAAAAAAGTATATACGAGCTGCAACGTATAATTTATTGCCACCTTAGTACATGGCGATATCTCTAGAACACACTCCTGCAGAAGGCGACGCAGAAAGAAGCGAAACGACCCAGTAAAGAGATTCTCCGTCTCCTGCTCCGGCATGCACTGCTCATGCTACGCGCTGGACAACAAAGTTTGGTTTGCTTGGTTTATAAGGTTTAACGTCTTAGTGGACGCCTTGGGGTTCGTTAACGCGCGCTGACGTCGCATATGCACGCACGGGCCTCTAGTTTTCCGCCCCCATCGAAATGCGTCCCCGTGGCTGGGTCGAACACGCGTTTTTCGGGTCAGCAGCATAGAGCCGTAACAAAGGCGGCTGTGGACAACAAAATGGCGAAAATCGTGTTCAAACAGTAATGTTATCTGTTTGTCCAGCATACAAGCATTCTTAGTCATAAAAGAAAACCTCTTAACCACTCTGCACAAGAAAAAAAAGAGGCTTTGGTAGGAAGTTGTTTTCGCTTACCCTGGAGGTGTGGGAAGTGGGAAGAAGTGGGACGCGTCGTCTTCCAGACTAGACGTGTTAAGCCCCACCTCGATGGACACTTCCGAGGCGTACGGGCGGAGCGCCTACGCGCACGGGCGTAGGCTGGAGCCTGTCTGCGCATGCGCGAGGCGCGACGCGCGAGCAGGCGCGAGCGGGGCGCAGATATCTGTGCATGTCAGATATCGGCGCCTGCGCACGGGCGCTAGCGCGCGCGTCGGAAGCGGGGTCCGGTTGACAACAATCGGAGGACCGCGGGGCTCTCGAGGACTCTTTTCTTCATAGCTTCGTGTTCCCCGAACTTTTCTTCGCGGTTTAATTCGTCCTTTCAGCGCCCCCCAACCATCTTTTGTTCACGGCTTGACATTCTTTCAGTCGGCTCGGGAGGGGGAGCGAGCCAGCACCAGGAGCATGGAGGTGAATGCCAGTTTTCGACGCCCGTCGCGGCGCGTGCTGGGCGCGCAGGCGCTTCGCGTGTACGCCTGGGAAGTGTCCATCGAGGTTGGGCTTTAGCGATGCATCGATGCCACGGCGCGTTCTAATCACGACGGGCGGCACTGACCACCGGACAACCGTACGCGCAGAACTGCTGACAAGAAGTGGTTGCGGTGCGGAGAGAGAGAGACGACGGGAGACCAACACCAAGGGGAAGGAGTTGGGAATGTTCTCGGTGGAGAGAAGGAAGCTCCACGTGCAAGCGTGGCTTTTTGACAAGGGTGCATGACCGCCGAGGGAGCGAGCTCCTGCTTTCGCCCACTTCTAGGAAAAAGGAAAAGGAGGAGAGAAAGCCATCCGCATCGTACAATGCCTTTCTCTCTGCCAAGGTAGTGTCATGAATGCCTTTCGCTTGCCGGCGGTTGTCACATGAGCCAAAACTTGCTCGCCGGTCGACACTTGCGAACCGCCAGTCCACTGCAAACCTGGCCACATGGTCCAGAGGGTGTGGACACGGTGCGGCAAGCATCGATGCGGCGCTAAAAAATCGCCCCCCCCCCCTGTTCCTCCTTGGTTCAGGGCGGGGGTGGGGTGGGGGGGGGGGGGGGGGGGGGGGGTTCTGTTGCAAGGCGCTTTCGGGTGCCAAATCAGCTTCCCTGCTGACAACGGCATCTCGAGCTCCGCCCACAGCCAGTGCCACACTTGCGCACCATGCAGTAGTGCTTGAGCGCTACTTGGCTTGGTGTGCTTGAAGTTGGCAAAAGAAAAGAAAAAACAGCATTAGAAAAAACGTATTGCCAAGCATGGAATCGGCAAGCCACAGTACAGAATGGCAAAGGATTCCACTCTTTTATGGCCTAAACGAGAGGAGGCCATAACAATCTTGGACGGCGGCCGGCGTCCACGCTTGCAGGCCGGCCCCTAGATGCTCGCCCGTATACGTCAGGTAGATTTCACCTCCATCGAAACTCGACCGCCGCGGCCGGGATCGAACCCGCGTCTTTCGGGTCAGCAGGCGAGCGCCATAACCACTGAGCCGCTGCGGCGGCCTTCGGTATTCAGCTTCATCTGGGGCAGTCAATGTTTCCTAAATTCGCCTACATATGAGTATATTTGGTACCAATAATCACTGTCTGAATTTACGCATAGTTTGTGATACTGCTGGTTTTCCTCCAATTAGTGTCTCATATGAGAGAAGCCAATAGCCACAGAAACTAAGAAACACAGGGGACTTTTTTACATTTATTTATTTTGTGATGTTGATCAATGAAGAATATTACTGAATATGTTACAGCTTAAAGATAATTTATTAGAAAATCCGAAGAAAAAACAACCTCATGCCGCCGGTGGGAACCGAAAAGCGAGAAACAGCAGCTGCGCGGTGGTTCCGCAGACGAGGTTCTAGTTTTTCCGGCAAGCCAGATGGCAAGCCTTAGAGCCAGATGGAATTTTGGATTCACTGGAAAGATAACACACTTAATAATTCAGACATTGCGTCAAATGCATAAGCTTGTTCGCTTGGTACAAACGGACACCAAAAGCCAGAAGGCCAACAAAGGAAGGATCTGAAGCAGTTGTGGGTTCGCCTTGCGGCAAAACATGCCTGTGTGAGTATGTTGGCAGTGCTGGGTGTAGCTTTTATATACTCTTTTTACGGGGATCACCGCTTGCAGCCCTTCCCATGCTCTCAGCCCCTTAGTGAAAAAGAGACGGGGGACGCCCTCTCTAACGATGGACTATCTGAATGCCAGAAACACTGAGAAAGCCAAATTCCTCCTGCCCCATCCACGAAAACCCGCCTGCACTTTTTCCCAAGTATACTTGCTGTTGTTTTCAGTAGCAGTGAGCCTTCCTCAGAAAAACATAGGGCTCAAAATAGAGGACATCCAAGGCGGGAAGGGCTACATAGATGAGATGCGAGTCTAGCTGATAAGATTTCTTTCTAACAATTGTCGCAAAGGGAGATTTAATGCACGCAGAGTTCACAGGAAATGAAGCTGGTCCTAACTTTTCCGTCTTCCTTTAGCCATTCATTGAGTACGAGCGGAAACGCGAATGCCTTTCCTTTCCGTTTCTTTATTCCTCCCTTTTTCATTTTTATGTCACGGGGAGTAGGCTTAACTATGTCGACGTCCATGGCTATAGGACGTCCGTTTCCGAAACGGGCAAAATATGACGCCGTCCACGACTATCGTGGAATCCGTTTCCGAGACGGGCAAACTATGTCGACGTTCATGGATATCATGACGTCCGAAAGACCTTCGCGGAACTCGAACCGACGACCTTCACGGGACTCGAACCCACAATATTGCGGGATTCGACGCCATGACCTTCAATGACTCGAACTCAAGGCCTTTTTGATATCCCTATCATCATCATCACTATACCCACTATCAGTATCACTGTCACTACTACTATCTATCTCTAGCACTGATCCCTATCGGTAGCTATAATTATCACTATCAGTAGCCAGCATTCTCACTACCATAACTATCTCTACCCTCTGTCACTGTCGGCAGCTATCAATATCATCCTTACAACTACCACTATCTATCTTTAGCACTGTTACTAATAATAGATATCGTTATCACTATGTATTACTATTTTTTCCTATTTACTATCATTACATATACATGGCCTGTTCTGAAAGTAGTAGGACTCATTTTTTTAAACAAAATTTATTCAAGAGAATAGTACAAACGATTGCAATTTTTCAAGGTAGCACCCTTCCGCATACACGCTGCTGCCAATGAGTTTTACAGTTTTCGTACGCCTCCAGGAACGCCTGGACCGGAATGCTGTTTAGCTCCCTCGTCACGGCCTGTTGAACCACCTCTACCGATCCGTGATGTTTCCCCTCGAGCGTCGATTTTATTATCGGGAATAGAAAAAAGTCTGGCGGGGCCAAGTCGAAGCTGTAGGAGTGCTGAGGCAGCGTTGCCACCTTGTGCTGGGCAAAAAATAGGGGTCCTCATTCACATGATGAAGAAGATCCTACCGGTTGGCCTTTTCCTCCTCTGACAATACTCCCGGCACCAACTTCGCGCACGCTTTCCTCATGGATAATTTTTCTGTCACGAACTCAAAAACTTGGCTTTGAGGAATGCTCAAGTCATCAGCAATCATTCTGATACTCATTCTACGATCACTGTTAAGTAAATGTTGCACTCGCTACACATTTTCGTTGGTCTTGCTGGTCGAAGGGCGTCTCGAGCGGTCGTCTTCCTCCACTCTTTCCTTACCTTCTCGGAAAAGCTTGTGCCACTCAAAAAACACCTGATCTACCGATGGAAGCGTCACCGTAGGCCTAATTAATCATGTTGTGAGTCTCTTTGCCCGTTTTACCAAGATTTACTAAAAATTTGATCGCGTATCGCTGATCCAGTAAACGCTCGACGATTCAGCGTGACGAGACGTTTCGACAGAGGTTCACAGTACAAGCGACCTCCTGTCTTCAACGGCCGAGAGCCTACTGCCGATTTTCCCCAGCATCCCCAATATCCCCTTTCAACGATCCTGCACGCGCAGACAGCCTCTCGTCCGCCCGTTCGCCCAGGAAAAAACCAGTCCTACTACTTTCACAACAGACCCTGTATATGTAGCATATCAACTGCTACTTGATCAACTTTTACACGGTGTTTTATCACCACACAACTTGTGATTGACAGTTCTTGCGGACAACCTGCGCCTACAACTTCCGTCCACGTCACCCATGCGCCAAGAAAGGGTTTCGCCTTAGGCTTTCCCTCTCAATCTTGTAGGGGGAAATTGCGTTGATGATGATTATTGAAGGATGCTTGACGTCTTGCATATTCGATATTGCTCAATCACGTTGCTAGAGGACACTTCTGGAGAGGTTAACTTTTTGTTAAAATTAATAAAACAAAGAAATATAAAAGCTAATAGAAAACTTATTTACACTTGGCTGGCTCGTAGTTTTACGTGACTAAACCAGCCCTCGGTCCTGCCGAAACAGCTGGTTCTGAACCCAATGTCCTAACCCTCGGTGGGGACGGTAACAAGTCAGGTAACTCTACAAACATCCCCCCAATAAATCTTTGGGGAAAGGAAAACATCATAAATCAACAAGCGTGAACGGACAACACAGCCGATCAATGATTGGGGAAAGAGGATAGCTCATCTCGAGAAACACTGCACAAATATGTATGTACACTTTCCACCATCACGATTTCGGAGGATCCTACCTTCCTCCCGTGAGCTGCGCCAACATTCTCGCTTTCTCACGGTGCAAGATATATCAGCTTCCGGTTGACCCTGGTTCGAAGATAGTCACCTCAAGGCCCATCTGTTTAATATTGTTACTTACAAACTGTTATCAAGCCTGCTGCAATTTCCTGTTGACCGCGCATCAAGCTGTTAACGCGCGCCGCTGTAGACATGGGACAAAAGCTGCTCGACGCGGATCCGCCTCACCGCAAGAACGTGCACAACGGGATGCGACCTGACGTATGCGTTGCCGGATGGAGTTTGACCTCTCCCGTTTTTTTTTTCGGAATCCTCCGCTATACGGCGCCCCCCTATCACGCTGGGCTTCGGCAGGGATGCCCATTGTCTCCCCTCCTCTACCTGCTGTATGTGTGCGGACTGGAAAAGGCACTTCTACAGGCAAACCTGGGATTCGGCCTTAAGTACAGCACCAGAGGAATTGACAACTCCAGCCGACTGCCGGGTCTTGCCTTTGCTGATGACATAGTAATTATGGGAGAAACACCACAATATGTACAGAAAATGCTAGACGTTTGTGCCGTGGAGCTGCGAAGCCTTGGACTCAAGTTCAACCAACGAAAATGCATGGTTGTTCAGCTGGCGGGCGAGGCGACTGATCAGCTGTTGCTAATGCTGAACGAAGAGCCCCTGACAGTCGACACATCGTACAAATACCTGGGCATAAATTTGTGCGCTGAGACTGACATGTTCAGGCTGCACGAGGCCAAGGTCCGTCAGTCTGCTCTCCGAGCGCAATGCATCCTCAGACGTCGGTGCCTGTGGGGGTGCCATCAGTACACTATGGTCCGCGACCTCTGGAAGCTCGCGCACGTACCAGGACTCACGTTCGCCAACGCGGTGGTCTGCCTCCCATCAGCCCCCAGGAATTGGCTAGAGCGCAGACAGATAGAGGTCGGCCGCACTGCAGTCGGTTGTCATGGACGGGTGGCCAATGCAGCCATCCAAGGCGACCTTGGATGGTCTAGTTTTGAGGCAAGGGAGGCATGCAGCAAGCTAGAGTACCGCGGTCGACTCCAGTTCATGAGCCGCGACCGATGGGCTAGGCGGGTCTTTGAATATCTCGCTGCGACATGCCTACGCACTACATGGGTGAAGCGCCTCCACCGGATAGAAGGCAAGTATGGCCTTTTCCAGACACCCATAAATGCCGAATCAGCAACGGCGTGGAAACAGGAGGCAAGGAGACGGGTCCAAGAACGGGAGAATAAGCAGTGGCTGCAGGCGCTCGCTGAAAAACCGACACTGGCTGTGTACCGCGAGTGCAAGAACAGCATCGGACCCGAAAAGATCTTTGACAACGGCGTTGGTAGCACACTGCTGTTTGAGGCCCGGGCCGGAGCGCTGCGGACACTGGTGTACCGCCGTCGCTTCGATGCAACATCAGAAGCACAGGCAGCACCATGCCGAGCGTGTGGCGATGTGGAGGAGACCATCGAGCACCTGGTGATGTCGTGCCAGAGACTCCATCCGATGCCGACAGAGGGCACCACATTCCCTCAGGCGCTCGGCTTTCACGATCCTGCGGTGGACGACGAGGGAGACAACTCCAAGCACAAGAGCGAGGGTGTGCTGCGAACCAAGCGTCGACTGACTCTTTGGTGGCGCACTGTGTCTAACCGCGCGAAACCGCAGAGTCGGATGTGAACGCGGTCGATGAGCGAACTCCTTGCTTTGAACTTTGCGTTTTTTTTCTCTCCTTTCTTGTGCGCTTTCATCTCGTTTTTTTTGTGTGTTTTTTTGTTTTTTGGTCTGGGTGCTCACTTTAGTGGTGCCCGCCCGTTACAAAGGGTACGGCCTCAAGTATCTATCTATCTATCTAGCGAGTGTGACTCACCGCCTTCTCTGCAGTTTTGCAGAGGGCAGAAGAAAAAAACGCGATGGGCATTCCATATCGCGAACCCGGACAATGCACAGCACCGCGAACTTCGCTCCCCTCCTTTTGCTTCGGCACGGCCACCGATGCTCAACCCACTCAAATTTGCCAGCAATGTGGGTACCACGTGCGCACGCAAACGCTGCTGGCTGGAGTATGTCGTCTGACCCACCCACACTGGTGAGGGTTCGTCGCAGCGCCGCAAGGCGGCGACTCTTCTCTATCTCACGGCCAATAGAGGGGCTTCAGCGTTGCCCTTACCCATGCCCTTACCCAAGCCATGCGAACGTATGCAGCGGCGATGCCCTGCGCATGGCTTCCTTACCCTCGCCGCCAGATAATTTTCCTCTTCTACAAAGCGCTCAGAGTCTTTCGCTTCGCAGTGCTGCTAAGACCTAGCGATAAGGTGGAGCACGTCGGCCACAGTGGACGAGCCTACTGCAGCGACGTCAGACTCTGTCCTGCCTTCGGTAAGCTGAACGAGTTTTTCTACCAAAATTTTTGTTGGGCACAGATGTTAATAGTTTTTCTTCCTACCGCCTCACTCTAACAGGCAAGGGATGTTCTTGTGCTTGGCAAACACGTAATAGAGGCTTTTAGTACAGTGCGCACGCATTAGCGTATGCCTTTCGTTCTAAAAGCTTTCGCTTGAACGCCATACCGCCTGTTGATGGCGACTGCTGTCCTCGCAATACTTAGTTGCGGAAATGAACCGTAAAAGCAATGGAGGTGCGCTGACGGCGCTGGAACACGACGCGTTATCTCAACTGCGGTCGCTCGTTGCGATTCGTCTTATGCGAGTTCATGCTTTATCGTCGTGAAACTTTTCTGAAATAATTCGTAACTCAGCCCAAGTAACCGATAGTCGGCCCAGCAACTTCTTTATACCAATGTCAACCAGCGCTCGTTACATGGAGGTCTCAAATACACGCGCTTCAATGGGGATGGCGTTGCGAATAGGTGAGGAAATGGTCCCTCGCACTTCGGGACGAGGACAAGCCATCCACTGCCCGGGTGACGAGTGCTCGGGCGTGCTCCAGTGGCGTGTTTCTGCCACAACGTTGCCTGTGCCAACGCATGCAGCCCACATATCTGTCACTACCGCCACGCGGCTTCTGAGAGGTGTCCACTGTCCCAGGGGGGCCAGTTATGCTACTCTGCTTTCGAAGCCCCCGCTCTTGATCAGATCGGCTTCCCGTTTAGCGCGTTTACGCTCCCTATCGGTTGCTAAATCCCTCGGACGGTTGGTAATGTCGACCGGATGATCAGACATCTGCGAGCAGCCACTCTCGAGGGCATCTCCCTCGCGTCATACACGCCGCGCTCATCCTAAAACCCCGTTCCTAAGAATGTCCACCCTGAACACTGTAATGTAAGGGAAGACTTCACGCAAGACGTTTACTCTAGCCCTCTGCCAGAGACGCGTTCCAAGCGAACAGCCCCAAGCGATGACGATGGGAATCGACAGGTGAAAGAGAATGATGTCGCAGCCAGAGAGGCGACGACGACGAAGGTGAATGAAGTGCTCACACAGACTACCCGCGCGGGCCGAAGCGGCCAGCCTGGCCAGGATTAGTCCGATGCAGAGCGCCGAATGAATGGCTTGAGGCGGGAAACGCGTACAATTTCAGTCTCGCGGTAACGGCGGTCCGTAGGAGGATTAACAGGAGTGACGCAGTAGTTCACCGGAGAAGTTTGGTTGAGCACCAAGTATGGACCAATGAAACGGGGCTGAAACTTGTAGCACCGGTTTTTGCTGCGATGTAATTGCAAGCATCTTTGTTACAGGGGCTACTTATTTGCTAATACCCCTGCTACACGGGCGTTTCGAATGCCTTCCAACCGAACGTCATTCGACTCGAATGCCAAATGTGCGCTGCTACACGACGTTTTTGAACGGCATTCGGTTGGAATGACTTTCCAGTCGAAGGAGCTCCGCGGAGACATTCCAGATTTTGGAATGCCTTCGAAACGCGAACACAGCCCGAACCAACCAATAGCCGTCGCCGCCGCCGTCTCTTCGCCCCGCCCACCGCCGCGCGACTGCTTTCGGCTCTGTGGCTGTTCATTTCGATACCCGCTACTCGCTTTTTTCTGCTGTTTGTTTAGCAAATAGTTCGTGTTCCGTCTAGGTGAGTGCTTGCAGATAATAGTACACCAATGAACATTTACCGCGTGAGCATGAAATTTCCCCAGGAGTGCGCCGATGAGGACGACTGCAGTCATACTGCTGTTTACATTGGTTTACATCGATTCGTATGAACAGCTTGTGCTCGTTTGCAAGACACAAAACGAAATATGCGGTTTAGTTCTATTAAATAATCTCTTCTCTTCTGTACCAATTGTACCCGTGCTTGTTTACGCAGTGCGACAATCTGTGGGAAGCGCCGACGCGATCGCTCGCCTGAGAAACACTTGACAGCCGGGTTGTTGACATCGGATGATCGGCGCTTCTCGCTAATTTTCCCGGCTTCCTCCAACATGCCCAGTACTTTATTTTAAGCTACTTTATCCAGAAGTATGTTTGGTGACCGTTCGCGTTAACTGAAATGGCCTAACTTGTTAGTCACAAGCTAGCGACGGCGACGACTGCTGCTGGCCGTAAAGCACTGCTCGGCAGCTCGAGTCACACCGCCGCTTCCCGTGCATCGTATGCGCGTCCTGCGATGTAAGCAATAGTTGATTTCATGTCACTGTTGTCAAAACTACACTCGTTGACCATTTGCATTCGCTAAAACTTGTGAATTCGTTCTTCAACACCACCGCAATCACCGATCCAACTTTGCGGACTCGCTAGGCCTAGTCGTCGCTGAAGGGAACGGAGTCGTCGTCGGCTGAAATTGATTTGGCAAGTGGTTATCGCTATCGAGTGTCCAAGTGTGCACATGTGAAATATAGCCGTTCGTTTCGCTTATTTCCAATACGGATAATGTATAAGCGCGCATGTATTCGCACTGTCCCCTCATCAGCGTGTTTTCGCTCAGCCGCCGAACTCCCGAGGGCATGAAGGCTGACCGTCCGCCGATGGGATTCGTCGGTGTCGTTTAGCCAAAAAACTTGTCCCACTACAATCATGTTATAGTAAACTAGATAGTTCACTATAATCACATGATGCTGTACACCGTGATAGTGCCGTTGTCGGACTAGTGTGACCGTCGTCGTCGTTGTACACTGAAAACGAGCTGAGAATTTCGAATGCGTTTGGAAACTGCCGTGTAGCACCGCGGGAGTCCGTCGAGTTCGAATGCCATTCCAAGTTTCGAATGCCATTCGACTCAGATGTCATTCGAAAGTACCCGTGTAGCACAGGTATAAGTTTGAATTGATAACTGAAATATCTGCATGCCTTTCAGCAGATGCCGCATGTGCATGGGAACAGCCTGCGGTGTATGTATCGCTATTCGATACTGGTTCGATGTTTCTGCTTCACGCGCGCAGCCAGAACGCGCTCAGATTAAATGTTTGGAGGTGTAGTAACGGAGTGATCCGTTCGGCGCTTTAATCACTCGCCACCACACACATTCTTTTTCTACAACACAACAACCACCATTTATTTACATGGATGAGAAAAGGCGGCACACTAAATCACCGACCACGCCAAGTCCACAACACCACACACACTCCCTGACAAGGGCGTCCGCAGAATTTTTTGCAGGGGGGGGCCCCATTGGTTGTTGGCGCCGGAGGGTGGGGGGGGGGGGTATGTTCGTAGCAAAAAGGCACTATTTGCGGAGTAAATTTATTTATTTATATACAAATAAAATAAATAAGTAAAATGCACACATGAAAGAAAAATTACAAACAGCAAATTAAAGCGAGGTGAGATACATTGAAGTTTATCAACGAAGAAACAATTAAAATTAATAAAAATGCAAAAAGATACTATCACTTCATGGAGAAGAGTGCTCAGTCTTGCTGCATACGGGTTCTCGACACACCCGGATTGATGACCAGCACACAGCACAATATGTTCACAAACACGCAACGATAGTCACTCAGTCAGTCTTCCTTGAACAGAAACTGTAGACGCCTCGGATTTTTCTGGGCGAATTGCGTGATGACACTGGTGATAAATTCATTTCTGTGCTTCATTACACGCTCTCGGTGCACACTCATCATACAAAGGCCGTCCAGTCTGTCGTTTGTCATCGTTGAGCGTAGCCACGTTTTCACTCTCCTGATTGTACTGAAGGAGCGTTCGACCGTACAGGTTTGGTTTATGGGGTTTAACGTCCCAAAGCGACTGAGGCTATGAGAGACGCCGTAGTGAAGGGCTCCGGAAATTTCGACCACCTGGGGTTCTTTAACGTGCACTGACATCGCACAGTACACGGGCCTCTAGAATTTCTCCTCCAAAGAAATTCCAGCCGCCGCGGCCGGGATCGAACCCGCGTCTTTCGGGTCAGCAGCCGAGCACCATAACCGCTGAGCCACCGCGGCGGCCGACCGTACAGGTAGTAACTGGCAAAGCCAGAGCCACCTCAATGGCTTTTGCAACACCAGGGAAGAATGTCTTGGCCTGATGTAGAAGCTCGCAGTAAGTTATTTCTGATGGGTCCCCAGTTTTGTTGCACCACATCTCGTACCAAGAGATGGCCTCTTCCTTGAAGTTGTCGATGCCGTAAAAGCACTGGAGTTCTTCGGCGAGAACAGCGAACTCAACACGGCTCAAGTGCTTCATTTTTGATGGATGCAGCTGGAGAAGTTTGAAGCTCCTCTCATTGCTTTCAGAAAAGCGCCGAGCTAAAGAAGCAGTGAGGGAGTCCAAGTACGGCACATATATTGCCACACGGTAGTATTCCTCTGGCGACTGAATCCCGTAGTTGTCTCGGTGGGCCTGACGAGAGACTTGTCTTGGTACAGATATCACCACATTTAAGTGATTGGCTGCCTCCCTTGCTGCATTCATGATGTTAGAGAACTCCTCTACAGCGTTTGTCCGGTGGCCGCGAAAAATACGTTGTAGCTCAGTGATGTGGCCATGCACAGAATGGAAGTCCATGGATACACCTTGCAGAATGTTCGTAGCTGGTTCGAGCCGAGCGCTGTACTTCGCTACAATATGCAAGCAGACGATGAAAGATGAGCTTGTTGTTGCGCAGTAGAGGATGTGAGCTCGTTGTCTAGTTGCAGCGTTCGAGCATGATTCCGTGGACGCGAGCTGCTCGAGTGCTTCGACTATGGCCACGTAATGCTGAGAGAAGATCCTAATAGACTTGTACTTTGCAGACCATCTTGTCTCACACAGCATCGGAATGTTGGGCACCAATTTTCTCCGGAGCACGCTCTCGCGGAAGAAGTTTATGGTTTGTTTGATTATCCCAATTGTGTTTCGAATTTCAGAGACGTCGTTCAAATCGTTGATGACGAGATTTAGTTTGTGACTTGCACAGTGGAAAAATAGTGCCTTCGGGAACTGTTTTTGTATAATTTTGTTCACTCCAGCTTCTTTTCCAGCCATTGTAGAGCATCCATCGTACCCCTGTCCAACGAGGTTCGAAAGAATCAGTCCGACATTCGTCAAAAGCTTCAAGATTGCCGCGGCGATGCAAGCGGAGTTTAATTGCTCCAGCTCTACAAATCCCAAAAACTGCTCTCGAACGCACACTTCGACTTCCGCCTTGTCAATAAAGCGAACGCCTATAGACATCTGCTCTTTTCCTGAAATATCTGCAGTTTCGTCAGCAAGAACGGAAAAAGCAAACGCTTTGTTAGTTTCGGTAACTATCTGCTCTCTCAGGATGTCGCCACAGATTGTGATGATCTCGTTCTGGACGCGGACAGAAGTGTACTTGGCATTGCCAGCAGAAGAAGCGAAGTGCTCCTGAAGTAGAGTATCTCCAGCTTCTACACGAAAGTCAAGCAGATCATTGAAGACTCCACTATCGGACTGCTTGCCGCGAATCGGCAAGTCATGCGTCGCGCAAAAGACAATGGTGGAAACTATTGGAAATAGTTTCTCACGGTTCCTTTCAACTTGCGCGTGCAGTGCTCTGTTCAGCTGCTGTACAACGGGTAGCTGCTTGCCTTTCATCACATCCATAAAGTTCTGTGAGGCCGTCATTGCCTCCTGGTGCCATTGGGATTTTACGTGATCCCTGCACGCCTCGTGCATTTTTCTGTAGTTACTGAAAGCGCGCACGATAAAACTACCTTGAGTACCCCGGTGAACACGCGGAGGAAAAATGACGCAAAAACGACAAAAGGCGCCTTTCGCTGTCGCTGAGTACGCAAGCCAGGGGGCGTAATCTCCCAGCCACTGATGTCGAAAAGGCCTCTTTCCAGGTGTTACATCCTTCTTAAAATCATATGTGACATTTGGCGACCATGGCTTAGTAAGAAGACGTAACTTCAAAAAGTCCGGTATGCCAGTGAGTTTAGCTTTGCCTAGAAACTCTCCTAAGTCATATTCTTGAGGCAAGTTATTTGTTTTCTTGATGTTGTCTCCGGACTTCGATCCCAAGCAAGGAGAAAGGGAATCGTTTCGGCTTACTGCGTGACCGGAGCTCGCTGGTGGAGTTCCTTCCATGGAGACGACGACGCCGGCTACTGTCCGGTGATGAAAGGTTGCATCGCTCTGGTCAAATCCGGACTTGAATCCCAAGAAAGGAGAAATGGAATCATCTCGGCCTGCTGCATCACCTGAACTCACTGTTGACAGAGTCCCTTCCATGGAGTCGACGACATCAGCTACTGTCCGGTGATAAAAGCTTGCATCACTCTGTTCAAATGCTACACCGTTGTCACATGTCACACCAGAATCTGCAGGGGCGCATTTGGATAATGCTTCGTCAGACAACCGCTGACGCTTGAAGAAGCGTCGAATATCCATCATTCGGGACCGCGCGAGACAAAGCTGGCTATGGAGTTCCTCGGGGTTGGTAGTGTTAAAAATATATACACATTGATTGGAAAAACGGTTGAATGCGTACGTTGAAAACAAAAAATGACTATGTATGCAGCGAAAACTTATTTACAAGATAAATGCACGCTCGCAGCTTCATACACCTCGCTTCATCTTGCTCGCGCAACCGCACAGTCGAGTATTTGCACACACACTACTCGCCGCTCGTCGTTTTCTCGTCCGCTGTCTTGGTTGTTCTCAGCTTCGTTGACAACCGGCCACTAAAAACACCGAAGCACAAACAAAGAGGCGCGCACACGCAAGGAACGCCGCGCGACTTCCGAGGGGAAGGGACACTCGCCACTCCGGTCGGAAAATTTGTTTTGTGTGTTTTTATGAGGTTCAGAGCCCCAAAACGACTCAGGCTATGAGGGACGGACGGTCTCTTTACCATGCACTGACATCGCACAGTACATGGGCGCTGTTGGGATTTGAGGCCCAGCCAGAGGTGACAGGCGAGCCAGGCAGGCGCCATCGGGCTGCCTTGACCAAAGGCGCTGGTTTCCGGAGAAGACGCAAGGAACGCTGGTGTGGGGGCGCCTCTGGAGACTGCGTCGCCGTGAACAAAAGCAGCTAATCCCCTTTGCCGAAAATTCTGAAAGCGGCGTTTGTACCGAACTGCGCTCTCCCGTGGATCGGAGGAGACAGCGAGCGGCGGCGGCGCCAACTCATCGCCCGCTTGCCCCTGAGCAGTCCGACAAAGCTGGGATGGACACGGCTGATTTGTCCCTCCCTCCTGAAGAATTCATCGGTGGCCGGGGTGTGCACTGTCTGCCTCCGTGTCGCTATCTCTCTAGAGATCAAAGAAACAGGCACACATCTCAAGACGGCTCGAAACACATGCTCGCCGGTGCCGCTGTATGTCTGCAACGACGCGTCCCCGGACGCGGCACTTTGCAGATGTGACCCAAAGCGTGGAAGCAGGGCCGCTTTTACTCTTTTGGCTGAGCGCACCGCCGCCCCTGACGTGCGGCCATCACTCACGGTTCGAGTGAGTGATTTTCCAGGGGGGTGCAGCCGCCCCCCCTTGCCCCCCCCTCCGGACGCCCATGCTCCCTGACAACCCCGTCTCTGTCCCCACCGCGACCGTCCCGACCCTTTCCCAGGAAGGGCATATAATCCCCTCCGAGGTCGTCGTGCGGGGAGGTTCGGCGCGTTCGGCGCCCACTGGTCTCAGGGCAAAGGGGTAATGCCCTGTGCGGCTACCAGCGTCCGTCCGCTACTACCGTCCGTCCGTCCGCGGCTACCAACTTCGATCCGAAGGAATTCCAGAAGTGCGCGCAGCTCTTTCTTATGCACCGACTCTGTTCTTGTCTCGGAGCTGGTGTCGGTGGTTGAGGCGTTGCCGTTGCTGGAGCCCTCTGCGTCCTTCGAAGCCATCATCCTGTTGTACAGCAGGCTCAGGTCGTACGGAAGTGCCCAGAGTACAAGAGGGTAGAGCATTGCGCAGTACAATTTGTCTCCTACACCCAACGCCTTAAGGCCTCGCATGCGAGCCTGAAGGCTGTCATACCAGCGCCGCAGAGTGCGGGCACTGCCTGTCGATGACACCTGTGCGGCAGCCATGAGGCCCTCCATCTGGTCCTGAATGAGGATGGCTTGATTAGCGAATCGCTGCTTTAGGATGTCAATGGCGTGGTTGTAGCACTCCGCCGTCAGTTGCAACCCCTCGATGGCAGATGCTCCGTCTCATGTCAGTGCAGATCGCAAATACTGGAATTTCTCTGCTGGTGATAGGTCCGAATTCTTGTGGATCGATCTTTCAAATAGCTCCCAAAATGGCTTCCAATTCCTTCTTTCGCCGCTGAATTTCAGGAGTTCCAATTTGGGGAGTCTTGTCTTGGCAGTCGTTCCTGTCGTTGTGCTTCGATCTTCGTTTGAGTTAATGCTGCCAACGTTCGTTCCTTCTGTGATGCATTTCGCTGCAGACTTCAGCTTGGCTAGAGAAGTGACGATCTTGTCGCCGTATTCGATCACGGTTGCAAACTCTGCGTCGGCTTCCTGTTCGGTGATCAAAGGCTCGATCGCAGCGTCTACATCATTCAATTGACGTCGAGTAAATTGTAGACGCTCGATAATAACTTCCAGATCCTCGGCGTTCGGTGCGGTAGACTTCAGCAATGCTTCTGCCTCACCAACCAGAAGCGTTGCTTGAGTTCGCAGGGCCTTCCTCTTCCTCTTCGAGATCTCCATGTCTGTCGAGGAGTCGATCTTGGTGGTCCGTTGATGTTGCAGAATAGTTCTCCCGGGTTTCGGCACCAGAAATTAGTGTAGTAACGGAGTGATCCGTTCGGCGTTTTAATCACTCGCCACCACACGCATTCTTTTTCTACAACACAACAACCACCATTTATTTACATGGAGGAGAAAAGGCGGCACACTACATCACCGACCACGGCAAGTCCACAACAGCACACACACTCCCTGACAACCGGGCCCCGTATCCGTCCCCACCGCGACCGTCCCGACCCTTTCCCAGAAAGGGCCTATAATCCTCTCCGAGGTCGTCGTGCGGGGAGGTTCTGTCGGGATGCACAAATCTTGTTGTCTTGTTGGTGAAGAGTTTGTTCATGCTCCTTATTGCTTAGCATTAAGGTCTTTATTTTTGATTGCCTCATGATTGTATGCTAAACATTATGTGTAAATTTTCTTTGAAGTTATAATCGGTGCTTCGTGAATACTGCTTGCTGTAGAACTGGTGAGAACTTTGAACTTGTAATTCTTGTTAATGTATATTATGTTAGTTTGCTATTATCTACGTTTTTAGTCATATATTTTGAGTAAAACATTTTATTTTTTTTTAATACTCTGCATCATCAATTCATCACCGGCTGCCTCGTTGGCGGTTTTGTAGGCCTCTGTCAGGCTGTCAGGAACAGCTTTTTGCCTGTAAACCCGCCAGAATCTTTCTGGAAAATAAATTGAATTGAATTACGGAGGAAAGCAACATATGGTTGAATAGCAGCTCGTGCTTCTTGGAGCTTATGCTTATCAATGTATGACTGAACTTTTAACTTAAACTCTCAGCGATCTGTAATACATTTTCCTAATTAGTCTCCTTTGCTTATTGCTGCGTGTATTCTTCATGAGCAATAAACGCTCTTACGAGTAGGCGACTTGTGCTTGTCCCCTCTGGCCGGAACTCGCTGTGGTCTTTAGCGTGCACTGACATCGCACAGCACACGGGCCTCTAGAATTCCGCCTTCATCGAAATTCAGCCGCCGCGGCCGGGATCGAACCCACGTCTTTCAGTTCAGCAGCCGAGCGCCGTAACCACTCAGCCACCGCGGCGGGGCATGTGTGTCTTCTGCAGCACATTCTAAACAAGACGGTAATAAAATCTCACTCGAAGACTTTCCAGCTCATCAAGTGAATTTGTTCGCATAAAATCTCCGAGCATTATGTGCTCGTGCAACCACTGCAGAACACAGCGTAACTCGAAGCCTTGTGTAACAAGGGACGTCTTGGGATAGTGCTGCTGCGCGCACATATGGGCTATTTGATTCATGCGTCTTCATCACATGTAGTACACATCCAACGTAGATTATTTTCCCTTAGTTCCAAGCATGGTCACCTATTTTGTAATGGCTATAGTCTAACGAGTGTGGCCGACATAATATGGGAAGTCTTTGTCTTTCAATGCAGTGGTTGTTTAATATCTTCAATTCGCAAAGTAATGCATTGAGCACAAATGATAATTGGTGAAAAAACATTTATAATGCTCTCTCAACCAACATAAGGAGCCACTGAACACATATGGAGTGTAGTGCTACGATATCAGTATGTCACTGTAAACACACTGGTACCCCACACTTAAAGTAGAACAATTTTTTTCGGGTAAAATATGCAAGTATGAATGTTAATTGTTGGCTGTCCTCTGCAGATATCCTGTTCCGGCAGCAAAGTGTTCATAATAGTGGCCTGCAGACATTTCATAATTTGAAGGACAAAACTTGCTACTATCTACAAACACAGGATGCCCTGCTGCTAACGCAGTTTAAAAATCTAGACCATGCATGTTTGGTGCCGACGGGCCATAAGTAAGCAATAAACCTAAATATGGAGTGTACAGTCATCCTACTAAACCAAATGATAGCCCAGAGTGAAAATATGTATAGAAAAAAAATGTCTCAAAAGGCGTGTATGAATGCATTACTCTACATGAAATTAGGGGGGGGGGGGGCACGTCCTCGACTTTGACAGAATAAATCTAGCTGCCACCTGCAAACACAGGATGCTCCGCTACAAATGCAAGAGAATGGTACCATGCCCATGTATACAGAGAACGGGAACGAATTACCACTGTGATAAAATATGTGAAAGTTTTCAGACATGAGCAAAGCAATAAAGTGCACATGCCTGGTTATATTCACCGTAATTGCTTGAAATGCTGCACAAGACTGTTAAAGAAAGCCAAATGCTTCTTCACTGGCTGGGGTGGTGCAGAGGCTACAGCATCGAGCTGCTTAGCATGAGTTGGAAGTGTTATCGCAGCTGTAGCATTCACATTTCATTGGAGACAAGCAAAAATGCCCATGTGCTGAGAGACAGTATTAAAGACCCCAGATGGGCGAGAAAAATTGGTGACAGGTGCTTAATGTGGCATCTCTTATAGCTACAACACAGCTTCAGGACATGACCTCCGCAAAAAAAAAAGACTTTACACAACTGCGCATAGATCAAAAGTGTTCCTTGAAAACACAAAATGAACAAGGGAGGCTGTTCTTGCTGGCATTTAGACGAGAGGGATTTGTCTTCGCCCACACGAAGACAATGCTCTTGTCGAAACATTGGCATTCATAAGAACCCCAAGGCTCTTTCCTCCCTTGTTCACTTTGTGACGATCACAGTCATGCCATGCCAGCTGAACAGAATGTACGAGTGTTCTTCAAGCATTCTCCAGCACAACACGCAAAGCACACATGCAAACATTTGAAGAAAGCAATATATCTGTAATGTAATAGCAAAATGTGCAAATTACATAAGATACCCATCTTCAATTTTCAATGAAGCACCTGAATAATTTAAGACAGACAGATGAATTTATTTGAAAAAACTTACTATGTAGTCAGCCTGGAGATTTATGCAAAATACAAGTATACAGTTCTTTAACTGAGTAAGCTTAACGAAAATTTTCGATAACCAATTGCTATCCAGTTTTTACTATGGTGAATGTACTCCTCGAGCTGCCCCTATCAACCATTGCTCAATCAATATCTAGAGCTAGCAAAGCAGGACATTATACGAGGTATGATGCACGTATTTGCATCGCGATGTTCCGTACTGCACTCTCAGCACGCAGATTTCGTACTAATAGCATTCTTAATTCTGCGCTTAAAGACACACTCGGTAGATGCATGCTGCACTTCAGTTCACGCTTGTCTCACACCAACAGCGTAAGTATTGCACCACTCGTAAGTCGGACTAGATGCGACGACGCCAAGGGTGCACGGTGTCAGCCCACTTCCTTCGACGGAGCTTACTTTTCAACAAAGTGCGCAAGTGAACGTTGCGCAGCACGTTTCGCTTGGCGTAAGCAGATGATTCGATTAAATGCTCACTTCGGAAACTGAAACGTCGTGCACGCGACTTGCAGCGTGAAACACCAAACCTGACTTATGACACTCCACTGCCACGTCACGGCCGTCTCAAAAAATGTCTGCCTCTCCGGTAACCGAGAGTAGAGTATGCATGAAATGTTTTTTTTTTTTTTTATTCGAGAATTCTGCCATGAGGCATAAGTTGAGAAAAGGGGGAGTGGAATGTAGGTTACAAAGTTAAAAGTTAAAAGGAGTGTAGACCAATTTCGGCGAGGTACTCGCATAGGCTGCTGGTGAAGTGATTGTCCATAGTCCACTTCACATAGTCCCCGTCGCGGTTCCACCACAGGCCGACCTCCCTGAGGAGCCGTTTTCTAATAGGGGCCGTCGCTGGGCAAGTCCACAACAGGTGCCGCACATCACAAATGTCCGGTGCAGCGCCGCAGTGAGGGCACCTGTCAGTTGCTGACAGATATTTATCACCCCACCGATAACGGACAGATGGGGTCAGGGCCACCCCTGCCCGAATCCGGCGCACTGATACCTCCTCCTGCCGAGCAAGACTACGGGGGAGAGGGTGCGAACACGGAGGAATTAGAGCGCGTGTTCGCTGGCGCAGAGCTTGAGAATCGGAGACATGGGACAGGAACGGATCTGGGGGAAGAGGGGAAGGTGGCGGGTCGTCTGATGTGTCAATGTGAGTCATAGCATCTGCTTGAATGTTATGTGAATCGTGAGCATGACCGCGAATCCAGTGTATGCGTACAGGACATGGGTATTTTGCGCAGAGTAGGTGAATTGATTGTGTAATCTGGAATGTGCGTCGAACAGCCTTAAGCTGTTTAAGGGCGGCGTGGGAGTCTGTATAAATATGAACTGCATTGAATGTGGGAACGAGCGGAAGGGAAGCAATGGCATTGTAAATGGCTTGAAGTTCCAATGCCAGGGGGGTACATGTATCTGCGGTGTACGTCGCACGAGAGTTGAGATGCGGATGGGAGGGACTATATACAGCAGTAACTCCCCGCTCTGCAGTATGTGATGCATCGGTGTACAATATGCACCCTTCAGGCAGATGCGCGGCTGATACCGACGGGGAAACAGTGGGACGATTGTCTGTGAGCTGACAATACGACCACGGAGGGAGCGTCTTTAAACGATGAAGTTGCAGAGACTGTTTGCGAGCTCTGTTTGCCACCCGCTGGTCGATGAGTTCACTGAGAGTATTAATTTGGGCGAACTCCTGAAGCACGGGTATGGGTGTCAAACGAGGCAAAAATGTTATGGCGCGCATAGCCTCACGATTGATAGCTTCAAGGGAGTCCCACTGTCTGCGGGTGAGACGTTGAAATTGTGCCTGATATATTATCCGTGGCTGAAGGATAGAGCGCACAAGCTGGCGGGCCGTATGAGCACGTGCGCCACCAGATCGCATAGCTATGCGACGAATCAGACCTATAGTAGCGTGAGCTGATTTACGTGTGGCTGTCAGCCAAAGGGTGCCAGTCCCAGAGGTATGAAGGAGGCGGCCAAGAATACGAACAGTTTCTACCTGAAGAATCGGAGAACTATCTACTGTAAAGTTTAAAGGGGCAGCTTTCCGTAAGCCGGCTTTGTTACCAATGCGAATGAAACATGACTTAGTAGGCGAGAGGGTTAGACCCAGAGGTGGGAGGCGAGATATCAAGACATCTAGCGCATGTTGGAGGGCCGACTGATGGATAGACGTATCTGGGTGACAGCACCACAAGGTTATTCATCGGCGTACGCAAGCACACGGATAGAAGGGATGGTCTCTAGGGCTCTAACAAGAGGAATAAAAGCCACATTGAATGATGTGGGGGCGAGAACGGAGCCCTGGGGCACTCCTCTATAGACCCTTTAGAAAATTCAGTCTGGCAACTCGGCAGGCATCATCATTAGCAACTTTCGTCGGCGTCGTGCGCCATATTTTGGGCACCTTTGGCTGGAAGACGCGCAGCTATAGCGCTCTGCACGGCCTTTGCACTAGTTTCCACCTTGTGGCATGTCTGGTTGCGTTTGTGAAAGCGATGGCGGAAAATTTGCAGTGGTCGAGGGACCTGACTGTCATCCCGGGCGGATTTTCGGAAAGGCTTTTGGACTCCTATCGTCCGGCCGCACCTCTCAGCGAAGCTACAAGTCGGTATCACTGCGATCCGTCGACAGTGCGCGTTGCCGTGTCACCCTGCAGGTCGAATCTACTGTCGATAAAGGAGGGCTAACAACACTTGGACCGGACTCGACTACGAGCAGGCGCACTGCAGGGCGAAATGCGTGTGGATCCGGATACGGGCGCTCGATCAGCGATCTAGGCCTAGCGACGACTAGGGCAGTCGGGGACCAGCGCGCAGTTCGTCGCCCGGCGTTGCCGCAGGCGGTGTCGTTGCCGAAAGCTCCACTCTAGCACAGGCATGCTGTCGTTGCTAGAATCTAGCAAGCATCCTTTCTGGTAGCATGGCTGTTTTGTATTTTCTTGTGCGAACGTGAAGTAAGCTGAGCCTGCCGGCCGGCCAGCCTTGATCCCCTGCCGGCGTCATAAAAACGAGCTAATGAGTGTTCTCGACGTAAATAATAAACCCTGTGATAGGGAAATGAGAAAATATATCATTTTTCTGGGTCATTGGTCAATACCGAGTTGCTGGTAAAAGTGACAACTCTGGTACGAGCGAATTTGTTGCGAGAACCGCCTCGAAGCTGCCGCTGGCCCGACGCTGGGGTCCGGCTCGACTGGCGCCCGCTAGCTCCGCTGCTGAAGGCGCCGTAGAAATTGACCATACTATTATTTTATTGTGAGATTATGCTGTTGACAGCAAAGCGGAGTGAAGAATAGGCCTTCAATTATAGCGCAGGCGACTTCCGAAGCGCCGGCCCCTGCCGCTTCGATGCGAAGCAGGCTATAGGCCTAGCGACGACCACGGCAGATAGGCAGCCGCAGAGCTCTTCGCCCGGAGCGCCCGCGAGCGGTGCCGTTGCCCAAAGCCCGCAACATCAGCTGGCATGCTTTGTCGCCGCTCGAGTATAGCTGGCAGTCTTTCTGATAACAAGGCGATGCCGTCTTTTCTTGCAATATTTGTACACCAAGCCAAGCAGCGCTCGGGCACTGCTGCGCTGCGGCGAAGTGCGACACCGGTTGTGGGCGGAGCTTGGGTAGAGCGAGCCAGCAGTGCTTGCCGCTGCGTGTGTCCCTGCTTGCTGTGGTGTGGCAGTTCGGAAGCGGCGCGACGGACGTGTTGCCGGACATGTGTCTCCTGCCTTAGCCAGAGTGCACAGGCCCTGACCGAACGAAAACACACAGCTGCTGCTGCTGCATTCCGCCTATGTCGCCGTCGTTTGCTGCATGTTCGCAACGGAGAGAACGACGGCGCTCCTCGCCGCGCCGCATCGTCGTGCTCTTCTTCGCGCACACGGAACTCTCAACGAATGGGCGTGGATGCTTGAAAATCCAAAACAAGCGCGTTTGAGCTACGTTTTGATTTTGTGACGCGCCGAAGCAGTCGCCAGCATCGGAATGCATGTCCTCGAGTGCGCCGAAGGTGGCACCTTTATTTTTTGTGCTCACTATACAGCGGAGCGGCTACACGGTAGAAGGAACTTTTCGCTGCTCTTTCAATACTTATATCATTTATTTTAATGTGAAAATGAACAGGTCACGGACGAGACGAAAGAAGCATGCAGCTACTCCATGCGCTCCGTGCTCTGGTAACACAGCTTGTTTCCGTGCGCGTCTCTTCGCCGCGCTGGCTGCAGAAAGGCACACAGCAGCATGCCGGCATCGCGACTATAGCTTGGTGCAGAGAGCCAATGTCAAGGAACATGGCTAGGACGCAGAAACAATAAAATTGCGCTTGTTGTGGCTTCGCCGGGCGCGCGTACTTTTCAATCTGGCCCGAGCGCATACCGGCAGGCGTATGCCCAAGTAATGGCGGAGGCACCGCGGTTTGCGCACCACACACCAGATGGCGCTGAATTTTCGAAAGGGTCTATTGGAAGTGAAGTTACCAAAGGGCTTTCCATGGACCCGTACACTGAAGGTTCGATTTGAAATGTTTACGGGCATAACACATTGGTTGTAGATGGTACTAGTCAAAATCTTGAAATGGGTCTAGTGTTCAACACAACACACCACACCACACTCTTCTTGTTGCATCGAAGCGATCGCCTGCAATAGTGCGGGCTTAGGTAGGCAGCCGCGAACCGTGGCGGCCTTGTCGCTTTCGGGAGCGGCCGCATAAACATGGCGTTCTCGGCAGGGACGACCAGTCTTCTGTGGCGTATCACTCGCGTAGCGATCGCTTTCCGCAAGACGCTTCCTACCTCTCTTTTCATCAGGTTCCATTGCTCGGCTTAAGCAGCCGTGACGGTGGCGGCACTGAAATGCAGGACGATGCAGAAGCGTACGCAGACACTACGACACGCAAGCCTGACAAGAATGTATATGCAGCACGTTCGAATACTCCGCGAGCGTGTATACATCTTCTAAACGTCATGAAGGCTCAGAGGCCGGTCTTTTACATGCGTGAGTATGGGACCGCAGCGCCATCCTTGGGGACGGCGCGGAAGCAGTTTTTCCGCCCAAAGCCCTTCTCGCCCTGGAGCTCCCCTCTTGCTCTAAGCGGCCCTCCCTCAAAGCCCTAACAGATCACGTATGAGTCTCGTTAAATCTCGTACGGTGCCCGGATGTTCTCATTTCAGTGCCCGGATGTTGGCTCTCGGTCTCAGCGTGACGTCACCACACTGCCGACAAAGGGAGCTAAAAGCATTTCATGCTTAAAACACTCTGACGACGCAGCGAACGCAACTACGCACAACACATTCAGAAGTTTCTCTTTCGAGCGACGCGGCGCTACCCGAGCCGCGCGCGAGGGGAACATTGTGAGGAGAGAGAAAAACGGAGGAGGAGAGATGAGCCAACTTCCGGTTGCGAGGCGGCTTCACAAAAAGTGACGTCAGGTCCTCTCCTTATTTCTTTCCTTCCTGCATGACTGGCGCACAGCCGCGGCTCTGCGGTGCAACGCCGCCGGCCCCCATGATCGAGGTACACGTAGCAGAGGAAGTCCAGCTACGCAAGCATGTTTTCTTCCAGTGTCGCACTGCCGCTTGGAATCCGGGTGCATCGGGGATTGGGCCGGCAGTCGTCGGGCGTGACAGCCGCTCAAAACTACGTCGTAAACGATTCCCACTTTGATTGGGCAGCTGCGCTAGTTAGCGCTGCTCGAGCCTGTCAGATGGTCGCGGGTTTAGTTCCCCTCGAATCTGGGATTGAAGCTCGGATAGCGGTCAGTGACAGCAGCGCTTCCGTGAAATCAGAGGCGTCCGGTTTCACCCGGTACAAACGTGGAGGCTAACGAAGAGGGTTCAGCTTAAAGGTGCCCTGCGACGTATATAAAGCATGGGGTCTTTATTCTTTGTATGCAGAGTAAGGGACATTGTGAGTCCCGAACGCGCAATGAGATCACCGAAATCATAATATTTGATATTTTAATCTTCGCTAGAAATGCTTGTTTCGAGCCGATGGTGTCGCAACGCGGCGGCCATTTGCGGCAGCGGAAATGAGGAGGCATCCAGATAGGGCGCTGCCTTTCTCATTGGTTGGGCGTCCAGTTTGCATATTATTCCTTTATACTTGCGAAATGAATCCAAAATATTATGTCTCTGAGTACTGAAAGCTTTTCGCATGCCACAAAAACTGGAAAGAAGCAGGGAAAGCGAATGAAAACTAACAAGAATACAGCTAGGGGCGACACTTTCCATTCCGCTTCAAACCTTCGTGGCAGCCAGCGCTGTTCAAAAAACCTTGGCTCAAACCAGAAAGCGCGCGCGTCGAGACCGGCCGTGACCATACCAAGACGGCAGCGAAAAAAAAAAGCCAGTCGACAAGAAAGGCCGGACAGGAGACCGGAGTCGAGTTTGGGGGGGGAGGAGGGCTACTGCCCACTGCCTTCCAGTCCGACTAAAAAAGAAACTTCGGGGAGCTTCCTTTGTTGCTAGTCACCCCTGCCCTGAGTACGGCGTCGCGTACACGGGGGGAAGACGCCGTCAAAATGCGCGGGTGTCTACAGCCCCGACAAAGCAACAACTGCATGGACGCTTCCGCTGCGTGTGCGCCAGGCGCGGTTCTGATTGGTAGCGCCCAATCTCGGTACTGGGTGAGTTAAATGGGCGAGTGAAGTGCGTTTTCGTCTGAGCTTTTCATTTCGAATTTTCAGAGTGGAATAACTTTCGTTTGCATGCTCCGATTTCAATAATTCTTTTTGCTCTGGTCTCTGGAAAGCATGATGAATCTATTTAATGATATTAACTGGCACCGAGGAAATCATCACGGTGCCCCTTTAAGGACAACGCAGCGAGCTATGGCGGCTCTTTTGCATGTAAACAAGAGCTTGACCGCTAAAATTGGTAAATATGCCAAGCATTTTACCGAAAAAGGCGGATAACACGCTTTTTTTCGCGATTTATTGCCGTATCATTGCACCTGGCGGCCGCCTGTGGAAGCTGCGACTAGACGTCATTACACCCGCGCGCCCACCGTTCCCGCAGAAGCACGATTGTCATCGCTACTCGTGGCTTTTCCATGTCTGTCGTCTGCTCACGGCGAACACAGATATGTCGAAATGTTAATCGATGCTGTCTACGTACCATAACCGTATGCACGCTTACGTCCGCTAAATGCAGCTGCTTTTTCCGGACCTTACGCCATTTCTAACATTCTCACTTTTAACACAGAAGCGCGACGATGTTCAGACTAGTAGCGCCATCTGGTGGTTAGGAGGGGAAGCATTGGTGTCAACAAACCGACACCCCTCTTAGCCTAAAGAGGGCAGAATCGTCACTGTAAATAAAAAATGAAGCAAATGTATTACTCGTAAGTTTTCTTATGGGCGACAGGAGACGAAGCGAAAGACCGGTGGCCCATTTATGGCCAGTGAACGCGCTGAAGAAGCCAGTAACAACGACGCAACCAGTCCGAAGTAAGGTTTCATGCATCGAAGGGCGCCGCCACATTTGTCGCCGCGGGAGGGTGCCATGACGTCACGCTCTTCACCTCGCGCTAGCCGAGAGGGCTTGGCGCGCGCTCATGAAACATCGAAAACAAAATCATCCGCTGAAAAATATGCGCAGTCACGATTAGATTTCGGTGTAATCACATTCCGAGAATCTATTTTAAGCGTTTTTGTTCAATTTTCAGATTTTACTTCAGTATCCTTTTAAGGAGTGGATGAGGGAACTAACGCGTGTTAACATCTTACACCCCTGCTACATGGGCGTTTCGAATGCCTTCGAACCGAATGTCATTCGACTCAACTGCCGAACTAACGCTGCTACACGAAGTTTTTCAACAGCATTCCGTTCAGATGACATTCGAGTCGTCGGAGCTCCGCGGAGACATTCCAGATTTTGGAGGACGACTGCAGTCATACTGCTATTTACATTGGTTTACATCGCTTCGTATGAAGAGCTTGTGCTCGTTTGCAAGACGCAAAACGAAATATGCGCTTTAATTCTATTAAATAATCTCTTCTCTTCTGTACCGGTTGTACCCGTGCTTGTTTACGCAGTGCGACAATCTGTGGGAAGCGCCGACGCGATCGCTCGCCTGAGAAACACTTGACAGCCGGGTTGTTGACATCGGATGATCGGCGCTTCTCGCTAATTTTCCCGGCTTCCTCCGACATGCCCAGTACTTTATTTTAAACTACTTTATCCAGAAGTATGTTTGGTGACCGTTCGCGCTAACTGATATGGCCTAACTTGTTAGTCACAAGCTAGCGACGGCGACGACTGCTGCTGGCCGTAAAGCACTGCTCTGCAGCTCGAGTCACACCGCCGCTTCCCGTTCATCGTATGCGCGTCCTGCGATGTAAGCAATATTGTATTTCATTGTAACTACACTCGTTGACCATTTGCATTCGCTAAAACTTGTGAATTCGTTCTTCACAACCACCGCAATCACCGATCAAACCTTGCGGACTCTCTAGGCCTAGTCGTCGCTGAAGGGGACGGAGTCGTCGTCGACTGAAATTAATTTGGCAAGTGGTTAGCGCTATTGAGTGTCCAAGTGTGCACATGTGAAATATAGCCGTTCGTTTCGCTTATTTCCAATACGGATAATGTATAAGCGCGCATGTATTCGCACTGTCCCCTCATCAGCGTGTTTTTGCTCAGCCGCCGAACTCCCGAAGGCATGAAGGCTGACCGTCCGCCGATCGGATTCGTCGGTGTCATTTAGCCAAAAAACTTGTCCCCCTACAATAATATTAAAGTGAACTGGATAGTTCACTATAATCATATGATGCTGTCCACCGTGATAGTGCCGTTGTCGGACTAGTGTGACCGTCGTCGTCGTTGTACACTGAAAACGAGCTGAGAATTTCGAATGCGTTTGGAAAGTGCCGTGTAGCACCGCGGGAGTCCGTCGAGTTCGAATGCCATTCCAAGTCTCGACTCCCATTCGACTCAGATGTCATTCGAAAGTACCCGTGTACCACAGGTATTCGTCTGAATCAAAAGGAAGATATGGGCTTGGGCAGGACATGTAATGCGAATGCAAGAGACAAGGCAAGCGTGCAGAGGGCAGCAGAAAGTTAGGTGTGCGGATGAGATTAAGAGGTTTGCGGGGCTAAGGTGGCCGCAGCTGGCGAAGGCCAGGTTTAAAGGTAGACGCCTGGCAGAGCCCTATTCCCTGCCAGGGGGGGGGGGGGGGGGGGTGTAGTCAGGCTGATGATGATGATGCAGAGGCTGTGGCTTTTTAAGCCTACTGTTGGCCAGAGGCACGGTCATACTATTCTTACGTTTAAGGGAGCAGCATTGCAGGCAACAGGAGGACGTTCAGCGACCTTTCTTTTGAGTTTCCTCCATGTGGATCCCAAAGGGGAAGCGGTTGGATGTGAAGTATTTTCGTAATCATCAACCTAGTTAAGGCTGTAAAAAGAAAGAGGACCTCTCCCGTTTCAGCCAAGTTAACCCTTTCCTGCTCTAGCTTCAAGCACCCATCCCGATGAAATTTGTGATCTAGCCACATGATTTTTTGCTGCTCACTGCTGTGCGACACCTTTTATTCGAATGCACTCGTTTGCATTCAAGAGCATGTTTCCCGTCATTTACGTTTGATCAGAGTCTTTCGCCTTCCTTTGATGCTTGTCTCGCAGGGCTCCGACACGCCGGCGCTACCGCGGTAACCAAGCGAGGCCCTGTGGAGGGTGACCTGCTGGAAGAGGTCGCGGACTCCGGGGCAACACCACTGGCTCTCCAAAAGATGGGCCGAGCCCTCAGCCGCTACGCTGGTCTAAGCGTCGACCACCGCCAGCCATGCACGAGCCAGGAAGGCCGCCTGTGCCAAATCTTCGGTAGCTTGAAAGCTTGGAACAGCTTCCTCTGGATGATCGGGCTGGAACTGCAGGAGAAGTCTGCCTCGGAGCTCTCCCTGGTGACGGCAAGCGACGGCACGCGCCTCACGCATATGGCCACGGAGAATGAGAAGGTGTTGGTGAGGATGTATCTGTACCATTTGTTAGCCGACCACCACTGCGTTGTCGAAGCGACCATCAACGACGTAATCCTCGCCGATCATCAAGACATCATTTGCCACGCAATTCGCGACAGCAGAGGGTTGAAGAGGATCACGCTCGAGTTGAAATCCCCCAGGGTACTCTTCTCATGGATCCACCTCGCCGAGGCCATAGCTTCAGTGACACGCCTGGAATCGCTCTCCTTGCAGGGGTGCATACAAGGCGCTCTGATCGCCAATCTCGCACCCATCCTGGCGGGAACTGCTTCGTTGAGATTCTTCTGTGCTGACGACATTTGTGTGGAAAATCCGCCCGTCAACGCCTTAATGGACGGGCTGTTAAAAAGCACGAGCATCACGCACCTGTCACTCACGACAAAAGTTCTTGGCCGCAGCAGCCGGCGCTCTGGCTCAGGCATCCTGGATGTCGGCCTTGCTGCATACCTACGGGCCAATATGACCCTCACGTCACTGAAGATAACTGCTCCACAAAGTGGCCCGGAGATCGACGTCAGAACAATCTGCCTGGGCCTATCGGAGAGCACAGTATTGACTAGGCTATATGTAGAGCTGTACAGGCTCAGGTCGGACCATGCCAAGCCGATTAAGTGCCTTCTGAACAGCAGCAAGTCGCTGAAGTACTTCAGCCTCACCTACCACTATATCGACCGCAGCGGTGCAGTCAGCAACGAACATAGAGATCCCGTCCATGTTCTGTCCCTTATGCAGTACTGCCCACAGTGCTGCAAAGCCCACTCAGAAGTAACTCATCGCGTGAGGCCATGGATAAACGCACTGCTGACCGACGGTACGGCCCTGCAGGAACTGACATTCTCTATGTGGGGCTTTTGTCTTTTGGAATGCCAAGGATTTCTTCAAGCAATGGCCAAAAACAAGACTCTGCACCAGCTAACCATTAATGACCTGCATCGTAACACGTTGCGGATATGCAGCGCTCTCAGTGAAAGTGACGCGCAGAAAAGGGTTGTGGTCAACGGCAAGAGCACCGTCATCTACCCAGAAGACACTCCGTCCAGGAGGGGCCACTTCCAACCTGTGCCTTTCAGCATCCTCCAAGCCGCCGCTAGACAACTGACCACGACCAGTAACCTCACGGAAATTCATCTGCAAGTCTTCTCGATTCTGTGCGCCAGCGGTGAAACGGATCCAGTATCAACGGACATCGTCCAACTGATAGAACGGGCACGTTGTATCAAGGTCCTGACACTGAGTATTCAGCGTGAGTGCTGCAACAACTGCTGGAATCTATGCGCCCCCGCTATATGCGACGCAGTGTGCAGCAATTCAATCATCAGGAGCCTGAGCGTCCATTTCGCGAGGCGAGGTCACTCTGACATGGCACCGTTGGCCAGCCTTCTGCACCGAAGCCGCACCCTGCGCGCGTTCTCATTGAAACCAAAGGGCAGCAACGGTTTCACAAAGTTCGTCTCGGAGCTCTTGAAGCCCGAGTTTGGAAACAACTACTCCCTGCACAGCCTGAACTTTTCTTACGACGGCGGCGAGATGATGAACGAGCGTCTGGCCATACAAGACCTTGTGCACAGGAATCGGATCTTGCTAAAGCACGCTGCTGACTACGTCACCGGCACTACTCTCAAGTACACAGCAGAGGCCTTTGAGAAGGTCTCCGAGTCCCCCGCACTGATCGAGGAGCTCAAATCGGTGGCGTTCATCGAGGAGGCTCGAGCGAAGCGACTGGTTGCTGGGAGCGCCCTCCGACTGGCGAACTTCACCGAGTTCATGCGCCTCGCAGGCGTGGTCTCCGATTCGGTGGAGTGCAATCCCAGCGAGGACGGGAAAAAGCAGCTGGCTGACTTGCCCGAGCTCTGCCTCCGTCACATACGGCAGTTCTTGCGCCTGAGCGACGTTATCGAATCCCCGGAGTAAGCACAGAACAGACCAATCACCATCCATTCAGAACTACCACGCGCAGTTTTTATTTTATGCGGAGCATATTAACGTAGGTTTCGGGCCTTCGCGCGACGCCCGGCGGTGGCCACCATTCACCTTGAAGTGAGATCACATGATGTGACGTCACGTGATGACGTCACACCGGCTGCAGATGGGGCCTCATATCGCGCCGTCGGACGTCGCCCGGCGGAGGCCTCCACGCTTCGGTTCGCGCCGTCGCGCACGACGCGGCGGCGGCGCCACCATCGCTGCATCACGTGATATGTGACGTCACGCCAGGGATGAAGCGGCGCGCGCCCGCCGTTGCGTCAGTCTCAGTGCCCGCAACCGCCAGCGTCTTTGCGCCGGGCGTGTATGCGGTCAAGATGCCTCCAAACGCTAAGGACGTTAATAATAAGAATGCAAAACGAAGGCTGCTTCGCATCCACTGGGCTTAACCTTGATAAGCCTCCAACTTTTTTTTCACGTTCTTTTTTGGTCTTGTTTTTGGTGCATAGACAGGGTCCTATAGTCAAAACGTGAAGAAAGGGGGGGGGGATGGGGGAAGAGATAGCAACAGGGCAGAGTTGGTCAGGGGAGAAATGGGAGTTAATCATAGGCGAAATCAAGAAGAAACTGGCGTATGATCTGAAGGCAAGTTAACTCTTGGTCGTTAAACAGACCGATTGCTGAGCAAAACGCGTCAAGAGTTTATGGTGTCTCGTAATGTTTGAATTGTGCCCTGCAGTACCGAAGAAACAAGCATTTATAATTTTAATTTCGTGTTGAATACGGCATAGAGTACTCAGCATACAGTACTTCTAACCAAAGTGTTTCGGAATCAAGCACATTATACAGGAAGCTTAAAATTCAGTATTCTGTAAAGGAATGGAGCCCGAGAGATGGCAAGCGTAGCAGGGAAAGGTAGAAAGGCAAGTGGGTGGATGAGATTTGGAACCCTCCGAAGATATGGTGGCTGCAGCTGGCACAAAACCGTCTGGGGATGAATGGAAGAAGCCTTTGTCCTACCGTGGGTACAGTGAACTAGAATATTTATCAGTGAAGCGAGCGGAGGGGGCAGCGCCTTGCTACGCGCGCCACCGAGAGTGTCTCCTGAAGTGTCTCGCCCACCCTTGAAGGCGGCCGGCGGCGGCGGTTCATAGCACGCCCGACGGCGCTTCAGTTGTGCGCTGGCTTTTCGTTCAGTGTGGTTGCATTGCACGAGTGTTTTGATGTCAGTGTATTAACTTCTTGCAAGAATGAGTGCAAAGAAACGGCTCAACCACTGCAACGCCCCAGGGTGCAACACAGGACACGCAAGAACAAGAAACGTGCGAAAGTTGTCGCTATTCAAGGTGCCTGCTGATCCTTGTACAGAAGTCTGTAATTGACTTCATTGTAGCTTCATACTTGCACCATTTAAACTCTACACATGTCACTTTTTTCACAAAAGGAAATGTGGTTAGGTTTTTGAATAGAGCTGCGCACGGGCGGCAATTTCCAACCCGCGCCCGGCCAGGAGGCCCAGCCCGACACTGTAGGACCCTGAGCACGCTCGGGCCCGGCCCGACCTGCAAAGCGGCGACGACACAAAAAGAGAATTTCAGGAAAATGAGTTTATTTCAATCACATTCAATTTTTGACCTCGCATTCCAGATGACAGTTTGCGAATATACACCAGACACAACGCATAAAAGTATAGATTTATCACTCTAAGTTAATATGCAAGTTCATTGATGATGGCTTCGTCGAAACAAGAGCGGCGCTCCTTCATTACGAATCCTGCGGCGCTGAAATTGTTCTCGCTGCTTGAATATAGCAAAAAGAGAAACGCTTGAAGTACGAAGTTGATCTCAGTGAAAATTACGAACACCTGCATTAAAATTGTATTAAGCAGTTTTTCGACTGTTTTTTGCGTCAATCGCTTTTATGGTGTATACCATATGTGTTGACTGAAGCGCATTCTCGTATCAGCATGGAATCATTAGTTATACACACCTAATATTCGGTGAATTTGTGTCTTGGTTCATAATGAAAACGGTATATATATATATATAAATTTTAATCGCGTATATCCCGTGAGAAATGGTCCCACGAATAACTGTTACTTTGCGAAATTTAGTGTCTCGAAATATGTCGGAACTGCGACAGTTTGTAATACTTAGCTCAAAAAAAAAAACGTTTACAGTGCGCTCAGTAGCCTTCGTCTGTTATCGCTTGCTATGGCGGGATCGACATTGTACACTCAATTCAGTAAATATCCGCACATGCCAAATATCTTCAAATATTAAAGACATATAGCAAGCGCAAAACAAAACTACGTTAAACGCGCAGCTAAATAACGAAGCAGGCTTTCCAGTCTCATGTGCTGGCATCGCACGCTGCGGAGGCGAGCCGAGCGTTCAAGGGCGGCCGATCGCAGCGCCGCCGCTGCAGGGGACACGGCGTGCGTCAGGCTGGGAGGCGCGGTCGCGCCACTGGAAAATATTAGAGAGTTTTAGTATAGCGTCACCCTATCGCTTTGGGTCATAGGGGAATAGCGGGATGCTACTGCGCATGCGCAGAACGCTAACGCCCCTTGGGTGTTTGGGTGAGCGGGCGACGCTAACGCTAAATCGGCGAAATAGCGTGCGCCCCTAAGCCGCTTTACGTTGGGACAACATGGCGGCGCCCGCCGAAGCGGGCCCTCTCGCTTCATCACCGATTCGTCGTTGCCGCTGCTCTGTGGCTCACGCTCACATCAAACTAAAGGCGCACGAGGCTTTCGCTTTGGCTGAAGTTGCCTGAACAACAAAATTTTAGCGATAAAACACGCCTAATTTTCAGATTGCTTCCGTGTTTACAGAGCTGCTAGGCTTAGCGTGTTCGTCGACTGACGTCAGAAAGCGCGGGAGGTTTGAACTACTGATCTCCACAAACAGGTTTGCAATTTTTTACCAGACCTTCACGCGCGTGCGACCTGTATATATTTATATTTATCGTGTATATATGTATATATATTTATTGTCAGTGTACCCCTCCCCCTGTCCTTTCTACTATCCCCTCACCCCTTTCTTTTCACTTCTACACACTGCCTGCTATCCTTTATTTCCGCTGCCCCAGCTCAGGTGCTTCCAGCAGCGATAGCAGATGCAGGGGTAGAAAAAATTCTTCTACCTTCCATATTCAATGCAAAATATTAAAAAAAACCATTACTACTACTACTCTTCCTGTGTGAATAGCCTTGGCTCGGATTGAACATGTCCGCATTATAAAAAAATATTTGCATCATTTTTCGCTTTTCCTAATTAGTAATTGGTAACTGAAACAGTTTGCGCGTCATTTTATTTACACAGTAAAAAAAGTGCAGCATATATATCAACTTATTTGTTCTGAAAGCTTCTCTTTCCCGCCGTCATGGCGCTGACTTCAAGCAACGCAAAGCGACCATCCGCGACCCTATTCTATAGACAGAAAACGTGAACGCGTTCCCCTAACGCTAAGTGCATGCGGATAGGGTCACCCTATTCGCCACGACGCTATTCTAAAACTCTCTATTCTAGTTCACTGTACCCTGGGCGCAGCTTGGCTGATGATGATGATATAGTTCGGAGGAACCGGTGATTTTTTTCCCCATCTGTGATAGAGTGAGCAGACAGACTTAATTCAAACTCAAAGTTCGAGGTGTGTGTGTGGGGGGGGGGGAGAAATAGGCGGCTTAGCAGATTTAGAGAGGGTAGAGTGGTTCGCCGCAGATGGCACATTGGAGCGCTCGTTTGAGTGTGAGCGTGTGTATGTTAGTCACTGGAGAATGATCCAGCGAGTCTACTGTATGTCTGCTGGGAGCGCCATCCACCGGCACGGGGACGCGAAGTCTGTGTCCAAACTCATGAACGCGCTCATTTGTAAGATTGCCCTCAAGCCCAGGACCCCAGTAATGATTTGTTGTGAGGGGGCTGGCATTTCAGACAGTATGTGGACGCGGTGCATTAGCGGGAAACTCTGTATCCTATTTGAGAATTCCCTCCACGTTGTTATGTAATCCCAGCAATAGCAGTTTGGAGCTATTACCGTGTCGTCATAGGCGTAGCTCTGCTCTTACATTTATTCAGCGTTTTGTGTTCAGAGTTTAGACGTGTATTAGTGAGGTTATGATCCGCTGTTAAGATGTGTATACTATCTTTTATCTTTTAGTATGCCTGTTTGGAGAGGCCATTGATGAGATGTATTCTTTGCAGGTGTATGCTGTGCGCTGCCTTCATGCCTTGCTGGATGTGTAGGCCAAGATAAAATGTTTGTACTGTGCGTAGGGGTTTGCTGGAAAGGATTATGTCGTGTCTTGCGAGGGGAAACGACACTGTAGCCGAGGTGCAACAAGAACTCGGGTTTATTGTCAGCCGGCCGTCAGACCGCGCGTCCCGCTGGTCGACGACTGCCCGTGCAAACCAACACGCATGTGCTTATATCGAGATACAGACAGGCAAGGGGGCGGTGCCCAAATACCGGCACGTGGCCGTGAGTTCGCCGTTTGCTTATCGTGATACAAACACTACAGATTATTTGCGTGGATGGAGCCTGGATGGGAGTTTTGATTAGAGGCATCTCGGATCTCGTGGGCGCTCAGGTGAGGCCTACGGATTGCGTCTGTGTTTGTATAGTGTCGGTTGCTGTTTGTACACTATGCTGTCCGTGCCCAGGAGTTTCAGTGGTGGACAAGAGTGTGATATCATCGGGATATATATTGAGTGTTGAAAGTTGGAAGTAATATCATGTAGTATAGGTAGCGGAGTGACGGCGATGTTCAATGGAGGGAGCGATAAAACTGATCCTTCTAGAGCGCCGTGGTTGGTTAAAGGGATACTGAGGTGGTTTTCGAATCAGTTAATTGTTTGGGTTTTGAAGGAATGTCATTGCTGATCACGTCTGTGAAATTATTTTTTCGATTTTGGCTATAACAGTGGCGCAATCACCAATTGAAAGCGCGATGCTTAAATCTCCCGCGCATCGCGGAGCTCAGGAGATGAGAACAGCGGGGAGGGATGTCGGCCAATGTGACGTCACGTTGAGGAGCCGGGGATACTTCGGCACACCCCACCCGAGCGAGCTTTCAGCGCGCGTTGTTCCTCTTACTGCGTCAGTTGTCACGTGTAAAGCGTGTCAGCCGACCTTGAGAATCAGGTTCAACACGAGGTACTCCTCTGCGTTCGTGTCTTCGAGCAACCACGGCCGCCACTGTGTCGTATTCCACTGTTTTCTTCAAGATCAAGCTCGCAGCGCAAGCGCTCGCTGCTATGACGAAGAATTCAAGCCGACCAAAGGAAGCGTACTGTGCTCAAACACTTTTGTAAGAGCGGCTACATGCAGAGCTTGTCCCTAATGTGATCTCTGGAGATTTCTGTCGAAAAGGCACCGCTGAACCATGACACAGTTCCTCCGATTTTCTCGCGCATCTGTCACCATTCCGAAGAAGCGCTTCTACTAAAAGTTGAACCATGCTCACTCAGCCCCTGCAGAAACCTTATAGAGGCTCAAGCATGAGTCTCTCTCCTCAGCTTAGGTGCGGCCAGACCACCGAGGCATGCTCAGCAAGGCTCGGTTAGTGATTTTATACTCGGTTCGACGTGTCCAAGCAACCAAGCAAGCAAAGCAAAGCACAATAAAGCAGAGCAAGCATCGAAGCTCTTCATATGCGGCATCTCGTTTAATCGTAGCTAAGCGATTAAAATGAAAGCGTTCGACAGCGTTCGACGTCCTGATTTCGGATGCAAATTTAAGAGAGAAATGAATGCCAAGTGCAAAAAACACCATGTTTCGCAACCTCATTCGGTATCTTCATCAAGTTGTGGCAGCGGGCGAGTTGCAGCTAGCTTGGCTTTTACAAACACACATATAGTTGGCCACCACTTCACTGAACCTATACTGCAAATCTAGGAAGGGCTAACGTTTCCGAGGGAGCGATTAATATTTTCCGGCATCTGTTGAACGCGCCACGAGTGAAGCAGCAGCCTTGTGCGCGTATTTGGCTTTGTTTCCAGCGCACAATGATTGCGTCACTATCCTGTGGTCACATGCCTCGCAGTGCTTGGCCACTGCGCTTCGCTCATTTTGGCATCAACTTTGTGCTACTTAATCGTTTCCGTGAAATACTTTCTTGCCCCAACCTACAACGCCGGGTACTGAGAACAGGATTTTTTGTACGCAGCGCTTTGGGCCTTTTCCTTCGGACGAGGCTCTTTCCAACGAGCCAGGAGGCGTCCAGTGGGGGTAATTGACTTAAGTATTGTTCGCACCCCTTCCTTTCCGAGAATACGAGCCGAGGTTGTACTGGCACCTTTTACGCATGGTCTGCATACTTGTCTTTCCCACTGGCGTATGCTTGTGCTAGGCGTAGAATTTTTTGCTGGCGTCTTTTTTGGTTTCAGGTGATACTTGGAATTAAACTGTAGTATACTTTTCTTTGGAGGTCAGTAAAAAAATAGTCGCCATATTCGCTTTTACAACACCACGGAAAGCTTCGATCTGCACTCAACGCCGTGCCGGATACGCATCGGCAGCTTCTCCAGTCCTCAAAGTGTCGTCACGACCTCTTGACCAATCACGGGCGGCGACGCGCCGCACGGTGTGAGGCCGCATATTTCTGCTCAAAAAGGCAATTCGCGCTTGTTTTTGCCTTATATGGATGCGATATTCCAGTATACAGCATGAAAAACTATAGTACGCCGCTGCCAGCCTGATTTTCAGAAAAAGTGCTTCAGTCTCCCTTTAAATGGACGGTGGTTGTTGTGAGGGCTCCCAGCGTCCCTGTCGCTGGGCGAGGCAATAGGAATACCTGTACGTATATCCATGCACGTGTGCCATGTTGGGTTGTTCCTGTAGTCTGATGCAACTGAGGCTGTCCAATCAATGAATGGTGGAGACGTATTTTCATGACATCGCGGTAAATACTTGTTAACTCTAGGAGGGCTTCCGGGACAGGGGATAGGCGACATGCGGAAGAGATCGCGCCATCTAACCGCGATGTCATATAGATCGGTCGACACCTTTGGCTGGAGAGTCTGCTCTGAGAGGGATTATTCGATTCTTTCTCGAGTTGTACCCTAATGCAGAGCCGCTCGAATGTGGTCTTGGCTGCCGTTTTCAAAGGCTTTTTGTATGCCTAGCGCGAGTATTGTTTTGGCGGTGTGTTTGTGTATCCGATTGTTTAGCACCGTTTCTCTTCTGTTAAGTTTTGTTATGCTTCAAAAGGCGGGTTGATAGCCCCAATAAATCGCTTATTTGCACTCGTCTCCTGCGTGGTGTTTTTTTCTCAGCAAGAACTTTTTTCCAGCAGAGATTTCATCCCACTGTGCTCTTCCCGAGATTTTTTACTATGTGTGCACCTGACTACTGCAGCCGCATGCGCCCCTAGCGTCATTTCTGGAACAGACAGATTAGGTGGGTCCTGTTATCTGGTAACGTGCGAGATGTACAGCGATAATCACGTATCGAGAAGAGAGAGGCTGACAAGCTTGAATTGTGGTTTGTAGACAGAATAGGGAGGCTGTAAGTACATGGTATGACGGAAATACCATATGTGGATAACCATAAATATCTGGCAGTGTGGATCAGTAAATGCACAAGAAGAAGCTCGATGACAAAGCACTGGAGAACGTGAAGAACCTAAGATATCCTGAAGAACAAAACTTACAGACAGCATATGCACTAAGATGAAACGAGTATTCGGTCAACGGAAAAAGAACCGCAAACGCAAAGGGTTTTGACGTAGTTAAACTGAGTAGACGTACGAAGGCATCTATTTAGCCTGATTCACTCATTGTTTTGCTTTGCTAGGTCGTCGGTGTTAGTTCTATAGTAGTATTAGTTGATGAAGACGACGATGTCCAATGCACAGCGTATACGAGTGTGTTGCTGTTCAATGCTAGGCGTGATCGGCTTCTGCGACAGGATACTGCTCTCGTGCTGTGGCCAGCGAAGCTCCTGAGTTCGCGCCGCCGGGGGTTCGAATTCTAGTCGCGACAATATTTATTTATTTATAGTTTGTCCAAGGCCACCTTTAAGGTCAAGCTTCGCACAACATCTGTGAGCCAGTTAGACCTCGTGAAGTAATGCTTTCGCATGAAGGAACGTAGCAGCGAATGCCCGTAAGAGGAGCCCCTCCACCCAATGGCGTCGACCGATTCTTCTATTTGACTTGCTAGTGTGAAATCGCAGGCGGTGGCAGATGAATGGGGAATAACCGCGTCTTTAGCGTTTTAACCGCGACGTCATTAGAATGAATCAACGCCATTGGCTGGAACTCCCCGTTGACCAGCGCTTGTCCTCTGTCTTTCTTACTCTGGTTACTCGTATTTTGCGCCGTGTGTCACTATGAATCTTTACCAACTAGCCCAGCTGAACGTCTCGCTGCTCCGTTGAGGAGCATATGCGCGCTCAACGGAGCTAGCGTTGTATCTTATTATAGTGGATTAAAAACAGTGGAGGTTTCTATCGTGCATTTCTTTTTAGGTTGTATATAATTGTCAGACATCGCTGGCAAGGAAGTGCAACTTGCGCATAAAGCGAACACATGCTTGAAACTATGTCCTAAAATAATTTTAATGCATGTTAACTGCTTCTGGAGCATGGCTTCAAAAACAGCATAATCTCAAAACAAAATGGCGCTGAAGGTGAGAAATATCCTCTGCCAGTAGCGGCGAGTGGTGTGAAATATACACGCGACACCATTTCAACTTCGCATGCTTTCAGTTTGTTCGATCTACAGGGTATCGAAAAGTAATATTTCAAGATTCGTTAAAAAAGAAATGGTCAGCGCTACATGGATGAAGTTTTGAGGTTGCGTTATGCAACCAGGTGAACAGGCACAAAACTCGTTGAGATAAATAAACTATCAAAAAATTAAAGAAGATTACTCCTCTTTAGCCACCATAAAGGACGAAGTAGCGAGCATGAAGACGCTTGCAGACGACAACGTGAAACAAATCACTATCAGGACGGACAGAGTAGACGATGCAGAAAATACGGCCCACTGCTCAGATCTTGTTTTCTTCAATATAAATGACGTCAGAGTTATAATCCGTAAGCCATATAGCTACAGACTGCTCGTGCTACGAAACAAGGACTAACCCGTCCTTTTCCCCTAGACAAACATCCCAAGTATTTCACCAGAAATCAGGTCCATTACGTAGTTTTAATGATGCTACCGAATGTTAAATAGTGATGAGAGCTGAGACATGGTTAAATCGCTCTGTTACTGAATTCAAATTATCTACTGCTTGCATTGACCATAGTTGTTCGTTGTATATAAGACGAGTTGCCATTGCCTCATTCATATTTTGATGGTAGCACCACACCCTTTCGGAATGTACAAAAGCCACAAAGCAACTGAAACAGGTCGTAGTCGCACGTGGATACTCCGTAGCTGGAGCGATCTATTTCCAAAGGAGTACACACAAATATTTTGGGTGCCCGTTGGTTTTCCTTGCAAGAAGCCCACGCACAAATTAGTTATGAAAATGAGCCCAAAACACCAATGAGCAGCGTTAATGATTACGAACGACTTTGTACAGACAGTTTCGGTCTCTGTCGGCGCCAGCACAGAAGTGTACCGTGACGTCACGGTCGGCTGGCCAACCTTGACTACCACAATACTGATGACATCAGCGTCGCCGGCACGCACTAGTTGTTCCTGATAACTAGTTTTGGTGACGTCGCAATAACTGGAGTACACCTCGACGTCACTCGAGTATGTAGAAATCCGGAACGATTCCTCGGAGAACATAAAAATATGTTGAACTCAACGCCTGTAATTGGAACTTGCTTGAAGGCATCTCCTTACGGTCATGAAAAGAACTATTCTTTGTCTGCAACAAAAATTTTGTGTCAACCTATTTAGGTCTGCTATTTAAGACGCTGCTAAGAGCGGCGGCCGTTCACTTCGCCACGGTCAGCGGGCTCGATCAGTTTGCTCGAAGCGCCGTTGAGAGCGCTGCAATTTGGTAGCGCATGAGCGTAGTCACGTGGTATTTTTTCATATTTCGCGGGCTTTTAGATGCCGGAAAAAAGGACCCCGTACGAGATACGATGCTAGAATAAACTGGATCGGTTGTTTATAAACCTGCTCTACAACCTTACGTAACGGTCTTGGCACTAAAATGAATGTTTGAGAATTTACACAATTCATTTAGTTAATTATCTAATTAAGCGCAATAAAAAGAGATTATGAGGAGCGCCACATGATGGCGAACAATGTATCATTGGTTTCAGCGGGCTGCGGTTTACCGCTATTTTTAAATCCCTGGTTCAAGTTACGCGAAACACCCTGTAGAATCCAGGACACACACAACCGCTCAGCGATGGATGGTCCCGTTCTACAAATAAAAAAGAACAGTAAAATTGTTGGATAAAACGCAAATAATAAACTAGCCATATACAAGGGAATCATATTGCAGATATTTATAGGGCAAAAAAGCACTGCTGCCTCTTTGGAGGTATCAGGCCACAATCTCACAGCCGGGTTTTCCCTTGCTCTGTCGCGTTCGTCGCGCCCGCAGCAGACGGAGAGGGCTGTTTTGAAGCGAAAAGATTCACTATACTCCGTTTCATACATAGCAGTCAACGCAGCCAAGGCTGCGGCGCCTGTTCGCGCTCCTCGTCCGCATCGTAATGTAGTGCGTCAAAAGTAAAAATCGTAATGAACTCAAAATTAAAGTAAATCTTGGTTGATATTGCAGTACAATGATAACGGTGTTTTATTTTGCAAAAAGATTGTTTTTTCTTTTATGTTCGACAAAACTGAGTGCCTTAGTTTGTTTTTTTTTTAGTCCCTCCTGTATCAGGTTTTCGCAGCTAGGCCGGCCGCGCAGGCCGGCCGGTCATGTCGTCTGCTTGAGTGGTTCACCGGAAGCATTTCCTTCCTCCGAGACCTGGTGCGCTGTTCTCTTTTCTGTAAAAATCACCGACCGTACAACCGCTGTAGGCCACTCACATGATACGCGTAGCAACTGTTATATATACCATTCCATAACCTACAGCACCAGTTTCTACACTCTTGTGAGTTGTGGCAGCAGTGAAAAAACAACGATAGTAGATTACGATCGATAAAAAGGACAACTTTAGTTACCAAGATTAAAAACATGAGAGCGGATGTCCACAATTAAATGCCAGCCACAACGTTCACTCACGCTGCGCTTACATCTCATTGGTGTGTAAGAAGCCCGAATTTTTACTCGTTTATATCGTTACCGCGAGAGGACGATGACGAGCTACTGTGTGGAGAACGAACAGCGAGCTTCGTCAACCTCTTTGTGCGCCCTATTCAGGAACCAGGCAACCTCGTCGTCGGCTTCTCACAATAACAATGTCAACTGCAGCGGCAAGTGCGCTAATATAAGACACCACTTGTTGCGTTCGATGACCTGCGCAGCGGAATCTTTGCTCACGGCCCAAATACACAGCTTTCAACAATCCCCATCTAACCGCACTCGCTCACACCCATAACACACCGAATCCGACATGTAATACAAAACATTACTACGAACGGAAGTACTTCAATTTTCTTTGTGCCAACAGCTCAAAAGTGGAGACTTTCCGAATCAGACGCCGCTCACTTTAAAGCCGCTGAGTACGCCGATCAATGCCGGGTTGCCGCTAGCCGAGGCGCTGCTCGGAATAATCGACGGCGCACTGAATTCTATGACCACTGTGGGTTTCTAAGTGGACACAGGCCACCACCCACCGCGGGTTCGAGCTTCGCGCGAGCCAAGGGCCCCGATCAGCCGTCACCACACACACACTGGGACACCGATGCGGCGCACTCAACCTCCGCTGGGAGGAGAGCGATTCGCCGCAAAGAAATAGGCCTCCAAGTTCACAAAGGAGACGTTTATTCACGTCGTCCTCTAGCAGATACACACACACACAATAGTCACCCCGTCCCGGGGGCGCGCGAGGAGCAAGGCTCCGCTGCGCGCACGAAGCGACTCCAGTAATGCGCGCCGCTAGCACGCCGCTGAAGGAGAATGTCCCCGCGGCAGTGCTGTGATCTCTCTCTGGGCCCCGCTCGGACGGTCGCGGGGTGCGCGGCCGCCAAAACGGGTCCCGGATTCCCGCCAAAAGGCGCCAATGGCAAAGGCCCTTGGGGAGCCGGGGCGGAGCTGTGGCTAAATGACAGTGATTAGTCACCCAGCCGCCTCTCCACCGCCTGAGGCGGGAGCAAGAGAAAGAGGAGAAACAACGCGGGAGGCCGGCAGAGCCGCGCAAAGGCGACGGCGGAAAGCCAGGTTTCCCACACCACACAATTAATGATTCATTGTGTGCCGCATGCAAAAGAGTCACTGAACGCCCGAGAACAGCACTTCGCAATCACGTCCGTCGCCAATACACTACACTGCTTTTTCCCTTCGAAACAAGTAAGCAGCGCAAGTAAATAGCGCAGCGTTTTTCAAAGTAGGCATTAGAGTTTGACAGTTTCAACTTTCTACCTAGTGATAATTATAAGAAAGATAAAAATAAATGAAAAAACAAGCCGGGAGTCGAACCTAGGCCCTTTGTAAAATGAACACACAGGCGGGCGCTTCGTACTGGAGCACTGTCGTATACGTTTTGCCAGTGCAGCGCGCGCCGTCTGCACTTTCCTCTTCGTTTTGTACAAGTGCAGGCCTAGTTCTCGACGAGTTCTCGACTGCGCTGCACTCACTTCGGAGCCAGTGCCAGCCAGTTCACGATGCCGGGTGGCCTGCACATTTTGTGAACTTGCCTATTCGTTTTGACGGCGACAGCGCGGCGCTAGTGTTGTGAACTGCCGCGGAACCGGCCTTGCGCGCTCGTTGCACGGTGGCGGAACTTTAGCAAAACTAGTGCAGCCAGTGCAGCCAAATCGAAGAGACCAGCTGCCGCGACTCTGCAATAACCGCGTGACGTCACAGGAGAGGCGCATGCCGCCGCGGCTCTGCCTGTTGACCTTTGGCTGCTGCCGCGCGCTTCGGCGCATGCGCGGCTGGGGTCGGAGCTGCTGTGAGCGCTATGAGAGGAGCGCAGGCGGCCATGGAAGACGATGCTGAAGTGGTGGCGTGGAAATTGGCCGAGAAGCAGCGAATAAATGCGAGACGTAGGGCTCAACAAGCTGCTGAAACGCCTGAAGAGCGGGAGGCTCGCCTTGCACTGTAGCCTTGCTACACGGCGACAAAGAGATGCTGAGCGTCGTGGTACTGTGGAAACAGAATAAAGTTGATTTATGTGATGTATGGCTGAACCCAATGTTTCACCGTGAGGATAAGCCATGGAATATCTACAAGTACAACCGTGTAACAGCAAGATAAGCCACAACTACGCCTAGGAAACCATAAGCTAAGCCATGGCATCGCCGAAGCTTTTCGCTTCTGATATCCGGGCTTAACAGAGCTAAGCCCCAGCCAATTTTTTTTGGACCGGTTTCTGCCCGAAATCGGGCGGATGGTGCCGTTAGGTCCTGCTCTACGTTTCCGTCGAGCGGCGGCGACGGAGCCCCGCCCCACGGAGAGCGCGCTAGTCACAGCACGAGCTCGCTTCACGTGACCCGCGGCTTGCATGCTGCGACCAAGAGATGGCGCTGGCGAGCGTCGCGGCTTCGGCGGCGATGCGCGGGTGCGCGGGCGGGAGCACGAAAAAAAAAAGCTTTTTTTTTATCCGTCGGTAGATGCGCACGTACTGCACCCCGAAAAGCGCCCGCTGCAAAGGAACAGAGAGCAGATCACGGTTTTATTACATTTGGCAATGTACGAGGTGTTCCAGCTAAACAAGTCTCCGACTAGATTTTGTGTTTGTATATTAGAAAGGAAAACATTAGAAGAAAAGTGCAGCCAATCAGCCAAGCAGGTCACTTAGTATGAAGACAAATTTCACAAGTTCCAGGGAAACTTTCCTATATTGGTAACAAAGTTCGTTATCTCTCTAGATATCTTCAATTTCGCTTACTGACCAGAATAATTTGAGTGCATTGCGCATTTCTGTACCGCTTTAATACTAGCTTGCCATATTCGTATCCATTAGCTTTAGCGCAGTACGCGTGGTGTTTTGCAGCAAACAGTAGAGATGCGCATAGTTATTGAAACTAGCGCCAAACTTTCGCAAGAGCTCGCGAGATCACGATTTTTCTACGGTAAGAGACAAACAAACCAAAGCCGAGGAGACGACAGACGACTTTCAGCAGACCGTTTTTCGGAGCCCGCTTCGGAGAGGGAAAAAAAAGGCCCCGACGTAGAGTCACGTGGGAGCAGCGAGCGCCCATCCAAACTGGTTAGCCGCTGTCCGCCGCTTCTTTCGATTCGAACACGATTCTGTTCTGTTGCAGCCGCGGTTTCTGGCTCCGTCGCCGCCGCGCCGTAGAGGAGGCCGGCTGTGAGAATGGTGTTTCACAATTCTCCGCTCTTCGACAGCAAGCGGAGAAATGCGCAAAATTATTACGATGGCACGCATGTAATACAATTGGTTTGGATTTTGAGGAAAGGAAATGCCGCAGTATCTGTCCCACATATCTCGGTGGACACCTGATTCTAAGGGAAGGGAGGAAGGTGGGAGTGAAAGAGGTGCCCTAGTGGAGGGCTCTGGAATAATTTCGACCACCTGGGGATATTTGATGTGCACTGACATCGCACAGCACACGGGCGCCTTTCGTGTTTCATCTCCATCAGCCGCTGCGGCCGGATTCGAACCCAGGAACTCCAGCAGCCGAGCGCCTTAACCATGCACTGAGCCACCGCGGCGGGTGTAATTCAAAAACAATGCACGCTTTAAGTAATACCGGGATGAACCGAACTCGCAAACTATCGCGTCTTTTATTTGTGAAAAGTGGCACGGCATATGCATATATGCGTAATAATTGAATATACATCGCAATCGCCGTTTGCGTAGAACTAACCAGACTATAATTATTCACTGAAGCTGGCGTAACAAGTTGAAAAGTGTGTGTCGCATACGGGTGGTGTTCACGTTTATTTATAACGGAAACTACAATGTCGCCACGGTTACACATTGTGTTGAAAATGAAAAAATTATTTCGCGCAAAAAAAGGCAATGTAGAGTTTTGTGAGACCATGTAACAACTGACACACCACGCTGTACTGTAAGCACATACACTGCACCATTATTTTCTTCTCCTTAGCCTCAAATGATTTTTCTTTCCGTTGCGAGCTCTTGTCCCGGTTCAGTGATTTCGCTACAAATCGAAGCCGTAAAATTACATAAAACTTTATGACTTGAAATGGGAGCCTTTTTTTTATGCGCCTCGCAGCCCATCCTCGGAAGTTCGACACTTTCGAGAAAAGTTGCGAAATCTGAAGTGCTAGACGCGCTCAATTTTCTGGAGCTAAAAAAGAAACTGAATGAATCCTACAGAGTACTAACTAGTTGAGAAAGGCGCCCAGAACGGTGCACCCGAGTTAAATTTCTCGGTGTATTGGGACCTACGATCCATCCTGGCAGGAGCTCCAACTCTAAACACTGATGTTGCTTTCATGCGGCGTATCGATGGGTCACAGTGAAAAAAGAAAGGGCACACATCCTTCAACAACAGTGCTCACCATCAGATTATATTTGTTACAAGCTGTAGCATACAACTTCATACAACGCGCCTGCAAACAAGCGCACACCTCACGCAACCCACTTCGCCGCGCTGCGCAGCCGACGCAGCGGCGCCTCCGCCATCGCAGCAACGGCGCAAAGCATCCCAACGCTCCCATGCATTCACGGCGCGTGCCGCAGAGCGGGGATGCCCATGAGCGGCGCCCGAACTGGGGAGCGTGAGTGCCGCCATCTCTTGGCTCCTACCGAAGTTACATTCCAGCGGCGGCAGCGGTGCCTCACGTGCTCCAGAAGCAGGGACGACAACCGGTTTGTCATCAAAAGAAGGCTGCGCTGCAGCGCCTTCCCGCGCACTCCTCGACGCCGGTGTGGACCCCACTTTTGCGCCGCACATAGGGTCGTCAGCCGCTCCGAAGCGAGGCAGCGCATGCGCAGAACGTTATTCGTTCGAAAACCGGCTGGGAGAGGAGGCGAGTGGCGAAGGGGGTAGAAGGGAGGAGAGGCGTGGGAGGCGCGCGCGGTGCATTCTGGGTGGACGGAGTGGCGGCAATGGTTCCGGTGCCACGCGAGGTGAGCGGAACATTCCTCCAGCACTTTTTTTCGTGTGTTGTCTGTTTTGTGCTTTTTCGCCGCCATACGCGAGCGTAACGCTCAGTCGCTACGGCAGTTCGCTTTGACTCATGCTTGTCCCTTCTTTACCGTACCCGCTGTGATGGCGACTTACCGCGCCTCGGGGTGGTCTCCGACGTGGCGTGCGCGCGGCACGGCGGCGTCACGTCGGTAAAACGCTACCGTAGTCACATCCGGTCGCTGGGGGATCGAATAATTTCACAGTAGTAGCCTGCACTGGATGGCTAATTACTATGTGGAGTAGGCATCGCGCTTAAGAAAATGATCCAAAGAGTCCTAGGAGCGGTCAGGCTTCAGCGGGGACGGGCGAATGGCTCGACAGTGATAGTGCCGTCACGTGCGAGTTATAGGCGCTCCATAGGCGCCCCAGCAGCAGCGGCTTGCGGCAGGGAGCGGTGACGCCGCGCCGTCGGGATGACGGCGGGGCGGCGCGGTCGCGCGGCGGCCCACGGGAAGGCGAGAAAGAAAGGCCGACGCTGCCGTTGGCGTCGGACGTTTTGCGCATGTCCTTCGTCGTGCGCCGCGTATGTGCGCCGAGTCGGAGTAAGTCGGAGTGGTCGGACTGGCGCGCCGTTGCCAACGTCAGGCAACGCCACGCCAGGTGCAAATTCTGCGTTGCGAACTCGACGTTGACAATGCCGCGTTTCTGGACCAACTTGACCGACCACCACCGGCGCCCGCCCGCACGCCGATAGCTTCGCAGTATATCCGCGCGTACTATCATTACTATCCTACTACTATCTGCCACTACTGGCTCCTAGCACTTTGAGCGCCATTACAAGAATAACCCCATATGCATAACCGTCTTTCTAACAACTTTTTTTTTTGCATTTTAGGCGCGTAGCTTGTGCAGTTGGGCGTGAAAACGATTCGGCTGTCCCATGAGCACAGCCGCGGCGCTGCGATTCAACGCCGGCGGACGCCATGATTCAGGCTCAAATAGCTGAAGCACTGTCCCGCAAGCATGTTTTCTTCCGGTGTCGCACTGCCGCTTGGAATCCGGGTGCATCGGGGATTGGGCCGGCAGTATAGTCGGGCGCGACAGCCGCACGAAACTACGTCTTAAATTATTGCCACTTCTATTGGGCAGCTGCTCTTGTTAGCACTGCTCGAGCCTGTCATGTATGTGTTTTCCCGAAATGCATTGTACTTCCTTAGCCGCACGCTTCTATGCTGCCCCGTGTGCTAGGGGGTCAGGGCTCGTCAAGCTGTTTCTCACAGCATTTAACAGCCGTAATCGTAAATTTTTTTGGTTCCTAATAAAATTTCAGTTGATTTGATGTGACTAAATTATGACGTCGCAAAATCAGTGACGTCATCAATCACCAATTTTATATAATAATGACGTCACCAATAAATAACCAATTGGGTTGCTATATCGATTTACTATGGGGGCCGCCATCTTGAATTCCTCGGACTTTCACGCCGAAGAAAGGTGGTAGCAGACCCTAAGAAATCGAGAAACGTGGTGTATAGCTAACGCTCTTAAAAGAGAAAAGACCTCTCCCGTTCCAGATCAGTTAGCCCTTTCCTGATCTGGCTTCAAGCACCCATCCCGATGAAATTTATAATCTAGCCATATTTTTTTGCTGCCCGTGCTGTGCGTATACCTTCCATACTCGTCTACATTCAGGAGCATGTATCGCGTCATTCAGATATCAGCAGTGTCCTCGGCCTTCCCTTGATGCTTGTCTCGCAGGGCTCCGACGCGCCGGCGCTACAGCGATACCCAAACGGAATCAAGACCAGGATAAACATTGAAGCGTGACTCTGCATGCGGAAAGAGACCTGCTGGAAGAGGTCGCGGTGTCCGGGGCCCAACACCACTTGCACTGGAAAAGATGGGCGGGGCCCTCAGCCGGTACGCTGGTCTAAGCGTCGACCACCGCCAGGCATGCACGAGCCACGAAGGCCACCTGTGCCAAATCTTCGGCCGCTTGAAAGCTTGGAACAGCTTCCTCTGGATGATCGGGCTGGAACTGCAGGAGAAGTCTGCCTCGGAGCTCTCCCTGGTGACGGCAAGCGACGGCACGCGCCTCACGCAGATGACCACAGAGAACGAGAAGGTGTTGGTGAGGATGTATCTGTACCATTTGTTAGCCGACCACCATTGCGTTGTCGAAGCGACCATCAACGACGCAATCCTCGCCGATCATCAAGACACCATTTGCCACGCAATTCGCGACAGCAGAGGGTTGAAGAGGATCACGCTCGCGTTGAAATCCCCCAGGGTACTCTTCTCATGGCGACACCTCGCCGAGGCCATAGCTTCAGTAACGCGCCTGGAATCGCTCTCCTTGCGCGGGAACATACAAGGCGCTCTGGTCGCCAGTCTCGCACCTATGCTAGCAGGAACTGCTTCGTTGGGAGTCTTCTGTGCTACCGATATTTCTGTGGAAAATCCGCCCGTCAACGTCTTCATGGATGGTCTGTTCAAAAACACGAGCATCAAGCACCTGTCACTAACGACAAAAGTTCTTGGCCGGGGCAGCTGGCGCTCTGGCTCAGGCAACCTGGATGTCGGCCTTGCTGCATACCTACGGGCCAATACGACGCTGACGTCATTGAAGATAACTGCTCCACAAAGTGGCCCGGAGATCGACGTCAGAACACTCTGCCTGGCCCTATCGGAGAACACGGTGCTGGCTAGGCTTGATGTAGAACTGTACAGGCTCAGGTCGGACTATGCCACGCCGATTAAGTGCCTTCTAAACAGCAGCAAGTCGCTGAAGTACTTCAGCCTCGCCTACCACTTTATCGATCGCAGCGGTGCTGTCACCAACGAACTTCGAGATCCTGTGGACGTTCTGTCTCCTATGCAGTACTGCCCACAGTGCCGCAAAGCCCACTCAGAAGTTACCGATCGTGTGCGACCATGGATAATCGCACTGCTAACCGGCGGTACGGCCCTCCAGCAACTGACATTCTCAATGTGGGGCTTTTGTCTCTTGGAATGCAAAGGATTTCTGCAAGCAATGGCCAGAAACAAGACTCTGCACCAGCTCACCATTAATGATCTGCATCGTAACACCTTGCCGATATGCAGCGCTCTCAGTGGAAGTGACGTGCAGAAAAGGGTTGTGGTCAACGGCAAGAGCACCGTAATCTACCCAGAAGACACCCCGTCCAGGAGGGGCCACTTTCAGCCGGTGCCTTTCAGCATCCTCCAAGCCGCCGTTATACAAGTGACCACGACCAGTAACCTCACGGAAATCCATCTGCAAGTTTTCTCGATTCTGTGCGCCAGCGGTGAAACGGATCCAGCATCAACGGACATCGTTCAGCTGATAGAACGGGCGCGTTAGATCAAGGTCCTGACACTGAGTATTCAGCGCGAGTGCTGCAACAACTGCTGGAATCTATGCGCACCCGCTATATGCGACGCAGTGTGCAGCAATTCAACCATCAGGAGCCTGAGCGTCCATTTCGCGAGGCGAGGTCGCTTTGACATGGCACCGTTGGCCAGCCCTCTGCACCGAAGCCGCACCCTGCGCGCGTTCTCATTGCAACCAGAGGGCAGCAACGGTTTCACAAAGTTCGTCTTGGAGCTCTTGAAGCCCGAGTTTGAAAACAACTACTCCCTGCACAGCCTGAACTTTTCTTACGAGGGCGGCGAGATGATGAACGAGCGTCTGGCCATACAAGACCTTGTGCACAGGAACTGGGCCTTGCCAAAGCGCGCTGCTGCCTATGTCACCGGCAACAGGGCCAGGTACGCAGCTGAGGCCTTTGAGAAGGTCTCCGAGTCCCCCGCACTGATCGAGGAGCTTCAATCGGTGGCATTCATCGAGGAAGCTCGAGCAAACCGACTGGTTGCTGAGAGCGCCCTCCGACTGGCGAACTTCAGCGAGTTCATGCGCCTCGCAGGCGTTGTGTTCGATTCGGTGGAGTGCAATCCCAGGGAGGACGGGAAAAAGCAGCTGGCTGACTTGCCCGAACTCTGCCTCCGTCACATACGGCAGTTTTTGCGTCTGAGCGACGTTCTCGAATCCCCGCAGTAAGCACACGGCAGACTAGTCACCATCCAATCAGAACTACCAGTTTTAATTTTTTTTTTGTTTTTTTAAAGAATCCTTTTTTTTTCAGTGGATAGAGAGGGTCATATTGTCAAAACGTGAAGATACGTGGGGGTAAATAAGGGTTTGACTTAATTTGAGGGCAACCCAACGAAAAGAACAACAATCGGGGAAACAAGAGATAGCAACAGGGCAGAGTTGGCCAGGGAACAAATGGAAGTTAATCATAGGCAAAATCAAGAAGAAACGGGATGATGATCCGAATGAAAGTTAACTCTTGGTCGTTAAACAGACCGATCGCTGAGCAGAACACGTGAAGCGTGTGTGGTGGGAATCAGCTTATGGTGCCTCGTATTTTGAGGATTGTGCACTGCAGTATCGAAGAAACAAGCATTTATAATTTTAATTTCTTTGAATATCGCATAGAGTATTCAGCATACATCACTTCTAACAAATCCTTTCGGAATCAAGCACATTATACAGGAAGCTTTCCACTGCGCTGAAAAAAACTCGGTGCTTAAAATTCACTACTCTGTCCCCTTAAGGGTCAAGGACTGAAGCCCAAGGGAAGGCAAGCGTAGCAGGGAGCGGGAGGAAGAGCATTGGGTGAGGGGGACATATCGAAAAAGGAATATGCGGAAGTAAAAAACCGTAATGGCGGTACAACGGACGCAGCACAAGGCAATATGGTGCCCGCAGCTGGCACAAAACCGTCCGAACTGAGGATGAATGGAAGAAGCCCTTGCCATACCGTGGACGCACCTTGGCTACATGGCCATGATGATAAAGAGGAACCGGTGATTTATCTCCCATCTGTGATAGAGAGAGTAGACAGAATTAATTTTATTTCAACTTAAAGTCATAACCTTCCCAAGAGCTCGAGGGGATGGCCGAGGAAACAGGCGGCACGCCGACTAAGTTTAGCATTCGCCTTATCAGAAGTGGGGAGGGCAAAGTGGTTCGCCGCAGGTGGCACGGTGCAGCGCTCGTTTGGGTGAACGTATATATGTTAAAAGAGTACAGACACCTAATATTGGTGACATGTTTTCCTCTCTACCATGGAGATGCGGAAGACACTACTATGCATGAATAACCTTGTGGTATTCGACTGCGACCGCTAATTTATAATTGGATCTTTCTGTCATGCTGTTTCGGTTTCAACAGCCGAACAATGCTTGTGACGTCAAAGAGGATACAAATCACGTGAGGCGTAGAAAAACTGCGATATAAGTGCTGCTTCATCGTTTTATTAATTCACTACACTGCTGAAGCCAGCCTTCTTCAAGAGCTGGAATGAGAAGCATCGATTATATTCCAGTTTTTTATGCCTCAAGTGACTGTATGGTGTCCTCTTTTACAGCCATTGTTGGGCTGTCGAAATCGAAACAGCACGATAACGAAATTCGATTATAAATTATTTTGCGCTCGTAAGAGGATACCACGTGGTAATCCGTTTATCATATTGCCTTGCGTCACATTACAAAGAAGAAGTTGGGTGTGGATACTCCGTTAAAGTTACTGCATAATTATTTAGTGACTAATATATGTGGGCTGGGAACGCCATGCACCGGCACGAGGATGCCAAATGGGGCCAAACTCACCTTGGGCACGAATGATGATTTCTTACGGTGGTGCTAGCATTTTGGACGGTATGTGGATGCGATGCCTTTGCGGGGAACTCTGTATGCTATTTGAGAATTTCCTCCACGTTGTTATGTAATCCCAGCAATAGAAGTTTGGTGTTTTTACCTTGTCGACGTAGACGTAGCTTTGCCTTTACATTTATCAGCGTTTTTTGTTCAGAGTTTAGATGTGTTTTAGTGAGGCTATAATATGCCTCTAAGTTGAGTGTCCTATATTCTTCCCTTGTGTCTGTGACTGTTTGGAGACGCCTCTGATGAGATGTATTGTTTAGAGTTTGCCGAAGGTGTATGCTGTGCACTGCCTTCATGACTTGCTGCAGGTGTTGGCCAAAATGAAATTTTTGTACTGTGCGTAGGGGTTTGCTGGAAAGGATTATTTGCATGGAAGGAGCCTGGTTGGTAGTTTCGATTAGAAGCATCTCGGATCTAGTGGGCGCTCTGGTGAGGCCTACGGTTTGCGTCTGTGTTTGTATGCTGTTGTTTGCTGTTTGTACACTACCCTGTCCGTGCCCAGGAGTTCCAGTGGTGGACAAGAGTGTGATATCATCGAGATATACATTCAGTGTTGAAAATTGGAGGTAATATCAAATAGTATTGGTAGCAGAGTGACGGCGATGTTCAGTGGAGGGAGCTATAAAACTGATCCTTCTAGAGCGCCGTGGTTGGTGAAATGGACGGTGGTTGTTGTAAGGGCTCCCAACGTCCCTGTCGCTGGGCGAGGGAATAGGAATCCCTGTACGTACATCCATGCACGTGTGCCGTGTTCTGTTGTTCCTGTAGTCAGATACAACTGAGGCTGTGCAACCTGTGGACGGATTCTCATGACATCGCGGTAAATCCTTGTTAACTCTAAAAGGGCCTGCGGGACAGGGGATAGCCGATATGCGAAAGAGATCGGGTCATCTGACCGCGATGTCATGTAGATCGGTCGACAGCTTTGGCTGGAGAGTATGCTTTGCGAGGGGTTAGTCGATTCTTCCTTGACTTGAACCCTAATACAGAGCCGATCGAATGTGGTCTTGGCTGACGTTTTCAATGGCTTTTTGTATGCCTAGCGCGAGTATTGTTTTGGTGGTGTGTTTGTGTATCCGACTGTTTAGCACCGTTTCTCATATGTTAAGTTTTGTTATGCTTCAAAAGGTGGGTTGATAGCCCCAATAAATCGCTTATTTGCACTTGTCTCCTGCGTGGTGTTTTTTTCTCAGCAACAACTTTTTTCCAGCAGAGATTTCATCCCACTGTGCTCTTCCTGAGATTTTTCACTTCAGGTGCACCAGACTACTGCAGCTGCATGCGCCCCTAGCGTCATTTGCGGAACAGAACAGATTAGGTGGAACCTGTTAGCTGGTAGCGTGCGAGATGTACAGTGATAATCAGGTATAGAGAAGACAGAGGCTGACAAGCTTGAATTGCTGTTTATAGATACAAAAATCAGGCTTTACGTCTTCGGTAAATGGTCTGGCGGAATTTTTTTTATTCGAGATGTTTGCCATTAGGCATAATGCAAAAGGGAAAGAAAGTTATAAGAAGGAGTGTAAACAAGCGTCTCTTAAAAAGTGGCAAAAGTAAGTTCTCGTTAAAGCGATGATCATGAGTTCACTTGCGATAGTCGCCTGCAACGTCCCATCGCAGGCCTACCTTCCTTAGGAAGCGTCGTCTCACGGAGGCTGTAGCCGGGCATGTCCACAGCAAGTGTTTTTTCGTCACACTGGTCGGGCGCAGCACCACAATGGGGCTCTTGTCAGTCACTTCGAAACGTTTGTCACGCCACCGGTGACGCACAGAAGTAGTCAGGGCCGCTCCTGCCCGAATCCGGCGCACACATGCCTCCTCTCGAGTGAGGCTCCGGGGGAGAGGGTACTAACACGGAGGAATTAGAGCGCGTGTTCGCTGACGCAAAGCCTGTTTCTCGGAAACATGGGACAGGAAGGATCTGGGGGAAGAGGGGAAGGCGGCGGGATGTTTGATGTGTCAAGGTGCGTCAATGCATCCACATGAATATTATGCGCATCTTGGGCATGGCCGCGAATCCAGTGTATACGCACAGGACAGGGGTATTTTGTGCAAAGTTGGTGAATGGATTTTGTAACTTGGAATGTGCGCCGGACAGCCTTAAACTGCTTAAGGGCGGCAAGGGAGTTGGTGTTAATTTGAACAATATCGAAAGTGGGTACGAGTGGAAGGGAAGCAATGGCATTGTGTATCACTTGAAGCTCCAAGGCAAGGAGGAGCTAGTATCCGCGCTATATGTAGCGCGGGAGTTAATATGAGGATGGGAGGGACTGTAAACTGCGGTAACTCCCTGCAGTTCTGTTTGTGATGCATCGGTGTATATTATGCACCCTGAAGGCAGATGCGTGGCTGATATCGGCGTCGAAACAGAGGAGCGATGGTCTGAGTTGACAGTATGACCACGGAGGAAGAGTCTGTAAACGATGAAGCTGAAGCAACATCTTGCGTGCTCTGTTTGCCTCACGCTGGTCGATGATTTCGCTTACTGTATTAAGTTGAGCGTGCTCTTGCAAAATGGGTATGGGTGTGATACGAGGAAGATAAGTTATGGCGCGCATAGCCTTCCGATTGACTGATTCAAGGGAGTCCCACTGTCGTCGTGTGAGGCGATGAAATTGGGTCTGGTACACTATCCGCGGGTGGAGGATGGAGCGCACGAGCTTACGGGTCGTATCAAAACGCGCTCCGCCAGAGCGCATAGCTATGCGTCGAATCAGATCGACAGTGGCGTGATCCGATTTACGGGCTGCGTTTAGCCGCGGAATCCCAGTCCCAGATGTAGGAAGTAGAAGACCTAGAACACGCACACTTTCTACTTGAGCAATTTGAGAATTATCTACAGGCAAGGTAAAAAGGGCTGCTTTCCGTAAGCCACTTCTGTTTCCAATGCGAATGAAACATGATTTATTACACGAGAGGGTCAGACCCAAATAGGGTAGTCGTGATGTTAAGGCATACAGCGCTGGCTGGAGCGCCGACTGTTGCACAGACGCATATGGATGACAAGACCACAAGGTTATGTCGTCGGCATAAGCAGGGACGCGTACAAAAGGAATTTGCTTCAGGGTTAGGACAAGAGGTATAAAAGTTACGTTAAATAATGTGGGGGCGAGGACGGAGCCCTGGGGTACACCGCGGTTGGAGGTAAAGTGACTAAAAGGCTTCCCATGGACACGTACACTGAAGGTTCTGTTTGTTAAAAATTAGTGAATTGAAAGGAGAAAGCGATGCGCGAGATCCAGATCTTGAAGGGTGCCAATAACTGCGGAATGAAGGACGTTGTCATATGCATTTGTGATGTCAGTAGCGATCACCGTACGAACAAGAAGACTATGGGGAGAATAGTTAAGTACGTCCGCAGCCAAAACAGCAAGACAGTCTTCTGTTCCAATGAGGGCAGAACCCAGTGTGAGGTTCTGGATAACAATCATTCGATTCCAGCCACCACGACAAGCGAACTGCTAGAATGTGTTCATAAAGCTTGCAGAAATACCAAATGTAGATAGCCATAAACATCTGGCAGTGCGGATCAGTGAACGCAAAGGAAGAAGTTCTATGACAGTGCAATGGAGAACCTGAAGAACCTGAGATATCCTGAAGAACAAAACCTGCAGACAGCATAAGCACGAGGATGAGGTACGTAATCGCCCTACGGAAAAACAACCGCAAGCGATTGGTTATATTACAAAGGAGTGAGAAATTATACAGCCGTTCCTCAAGTGAACGTGCCAGATCAAGGCAGAGATAAAAAGAAAAGTGGTAGGGTCTTAATGTAGTTAAACGGAGTAGATGTGCGATGGCATGTGTTTAGCCTGGTTGGTTCATGGTTTTACTTTGCTGGGTCTTCGGCACATCTGGCGGCGACATCAGTTCGATAGCAGCATTAGCCGATGAACCCGACGACGTGCTATGCACAACGCGAGAGTGTTGCAGCTTAACACTAGGCGTGGTTGGCTGCGGCGATAGCATGGTGCAGTGGCGAGCGAAACTGACTTGTTCGCGCCCCACCGGGGGTTCGAATCCTATAGTCACGACATTATTTCTTCATTTATGGTTTGTCCAAAGTTACCTTTAAAGGTGCACTGAAGAGGATTCTGAACTTGTCTTTTTGCCGCGGGAACTCAATCTACACGTTCCTAGCATTCTTAGAAAATGCGACTTATTGCCCTCTGTGGCCAATTTCCCTAATTAAATCGAATTAACGTCCGGCTCCCACCTTTTTTTTAATTATCCCGCGTACTGTGGGCGGAGTCGACGAACGCGTGAAGTGCCTTTCAGCCAGCTCCGTGGAGGCTTTGCTTTTGCTTTATTTTGTTTTTTAGGTTTGCATGAATAAATAGTTTCATTCGCAGATAATATAGCCGCAAAATAAGCCCGCAGAAATAAAAACGCGCGGTCTATTTGCTTCCACGGATTACTACGTACTACTCCGCCGATGGCAGAGCGGCAAGCCGCCACGGGACTGGGTGAAAGGCGCTCCACGCGTTGGTCGACTCCGCCCACCGTACGCGGGAGAATTAAAAAAAATGGGCGGGAGCCGGACGTTAATTCGGTTTAATTACAGGAATCGTCCACACAGGGCAATAAGTCGAAGTTTCTAAGAAAGCTCGGAACGTGTAGATCGAGTTCCCGCGGCAAAAAGACAAGTTCAGATTCCTCTTCAGTGCACCTTTAAGATCAGGCATCACGCAAAATCTGTGCGCAAGTTAGACCTCGTAAAGTAATGCTTTCGCACTAAGAAAGACGGAACTATTTAGACAAGCACAGGACCCCACCGTGCTGGCTTCAACACCGACTTCCAGACTTGAACGCGCCGACTTCCAGACTTGAACGCGCCGATTTCAGAAGAGTTGAAGCCTGCGCCACCGTGTTCCTTTTTCTTGTGTGCTCTTCTAAAAATTGCGCTCTATCTTTTTACGCTGCCGTTCCTCGAGGATGGTTCAGTCCAACATTCTGAAGCCGCGTGGATGGAAATAATAAAGGATATTCAAGTGCCGTCACTGACTGCCTTTTGTTGTTCAGCGCGTAACTTCAGCGCTGAAGGCCGGAGGAGGAAGCGACAGGGCCAGTCACGCTCAAGGCCTTTCGCAACGATTCACCAACAACAAAATGGTGGCTTCTGTGAACTCTGAATACTCGGTTTGAGTTGGAGCAAGTTCGTGCATTTTTAAATACTGCAGCAGTATGCAAAAAGCTCAAAATGAACTGCAGTGAAAAAAAAAGGGAAGCAGTGAAAAATCAGCAAGAGTAGACTTGATTACTAGTGCAAAATGATTCTATAAATGATAAAGGTAACTGGAACTAGAGCAAAACTAGGTCCACTAATAAATTAGACGCGTGATAAGCGAAAACGTTTAAAAAATGCTTTATGGTCGGATAACGCTCAAGAAAACAGCGGAGAACATTCTTCAAAGGAGGCCTTCCAGCAAATTGCGTCAATTGATTATGATGAGGTAATTAACCTTCTTTTTAACAAGGGGGACTGCCAGGTTAAATCGGATTACAACGAATGATAACCGCGATGCCTTGAACTTCGGTCGACGCCATTGACTGTTCTCTTTGTATCGGAAGGGTGCTGGACTGCGCGCGAGCCGGAAAAATAAAAGAAAATGAGGTTTGAAAAAAAAAATGGATGAAAGTTTAGCATTGGTAAGCACGACATATTCTGCGAAAGCAGTTTTTTTTCTGGTGTACACCACCGCCACGTATCTGAAAGCGCGATTGGGGTCCACTGACCCATGAACCACCTCTGCAACACCGCCTATACCAGTTTACCCAGTGTTTAACCAAAGTCGCTTTGTGACGTTAAACAATAAAACCAATCCGCGCAGTTATACATTCGAGCCCCCTTGCTACGAACCGGGCGGTCACTGGGATTGCGTTCGTCATGCGACGTTCGCAGTAAGCGGACTGCCTGCATTACAGACAGAAATGCGAAATCCACCTATAGTGTTTGGTTCCCAAAAACTGCATCATGCGCGTCGATTTCTTCAAAGCAGGTAATGTCCTCCTCGCCGATATCCTAACTCCCAACAATCTGCTTTAGGGACAGGAAAAAACTGATCACATGGAAGCAGCTACGGTAGCTGGTGGCAGGTCGGCCACATTAACCGAATTCCTGACCTTAAAGGAGTGCTCGTCCGTTATACGTGAAACGGCTTCGTCAAAGCACGGCTCTGCGATGTAGTCCGCACGAACGAAGTCGTACGAGGCAACATCCGGCCAGCCTTGCATCAACGACGCGTTGCCACAAACCTACATGTGTCGGATTATGGCCTCAATGATCTCGTCACCTAAAGTTCCTGGTCCCATGCAGCTATGAAGGCAGCGTAGCGCACGTTCGAAAAGATTGTTTCAGCCGAACAGTCCATCTGGTTGCACCTGCACGCGGTAGGAACATAAAAAGTGAAGCTGCCGGGGCAGACGACTCATACCACGTGACCAGCGCGCCAGCACTGCATTCCGACTTTTCAAATCGCTGCCGTCAGTCGATCCACGGCTATGCACATTAACTTCGCTTTCGGCGTTGCCACTGTGTCGCGCCTCTGCTTCCAATTCAGATGCTTCCCCAGCCGGCGCACACGCAGCGATGATTGACCTCATACGCCATCGGCGCTCGCTTGCCCGGCGGTTACCTGCTACTTCAATGTCCCCTTTTTATTGCTTTTCTGGGTGGGCATGTTCTTTTCAGGTGGCGTCGCGGTGGCTGCGATAAGCTCTTCGGTCTCCAGGCTAAACCAACCGAGTAGAGCGGCCATAGTTGTTCGTTGCGTACGAGGCGAGTTACCATTACCTTATGCACATTTAGACTGCAGCACCGCATCCGTTTGTAATGAGCAAAAGCCCGCAAAGCAACTGAAAGCGCTCTTAGTCGCAAGTGGATATTCCGTAGCTGGAGCGATATTTTAAGGCGAACGCCTTTAATGCCTCATACTGTCGTTAGCAGACGCTGTCGGCAACCGTGTCGACAGACGCGTCGGCAGATTTGTCCGCCTTTCGGCGTCGCTGCTTAAAAAGGAACTGCGCCGAGGGCGGGAATCAAACCAGAGCCTTTGGCATTTGAAACGGAGACACTACCACTCCGCCACGAAGGCTCAAGGTTCGAGCATGAATAAAGGCGCATCAAGTGAATGCATTGGTTTCATAAAGAAAATAAAAAGAATAAAGTGAAGGAAAGGAAAAATAAAAATAAGAGATTAAACAAAAATAAAAACAAAATAAGAAATGAAAATAAAAATAAAAACAATAAAAACAGACAAAGCGCAAAAGAAACAAAATATGAAAAACTATAAACAAATAAAAACAAACAGTGCGCCAGGAAACGCTTTCGCCTTGCAGCACTTTACAGAGCCAAAGTGCCCCCGAATTATTTCAAAAGGAGTACAAATAAACATTTTGGGTGTCAGTTTGTTTGCCTTAAAATTAGCCTAAGCGCATATTAATTATGAAGACGAGCCCAAAACACCAGTACGCTGGGAACGATTTTGCGCAGGCAGTTTCGGACTGTCGACGCCAGCACGGAAGTGTACCGTGACGCCACGGGCGGCTGGCCTACCACAATACTGACGACGTCAGCGTCGCCGGCAAGCACTGGCTGTTCCTGATAACTGGTTTTGGTGACGTCGCAATGACTGGAGTGCACCTTGACGTCACTCGAGTGGGTGGAAATGCCGAACGATTCCTCGGAGAACATTCAAATAGGTTCAACTTAACGCCTGCAACTGGAACTTTGGTTGAAGGCATCTTCTTACGCCCATGGAAACTATCCTTTGTCAGCAATATAAATTTTGTCTCAATCGATTTAGATCCGCCGTTATTATGATGAGATGTTCCAAAGCCTACCTGTCCGTTGCCATCCAGAAACGTGCTTGATATGCCTGCATATGTGGCCAAATATTTTTGATATGCCTGCATATGTGTCTGAATATTAAGGCGAAAGCCTTTAAGGCCTCATACTGTTGTGACCAAGGAATGTTAGCCAATGTGTCCGAGTTTCGGAGTCACTGCTTAAAAAAAATTACCGACGATTACGTTACTTCCTAATGCGAAATTCGAGCGCAGCAAATAAGCTGTTTCACCTTTTCGATAGTGAGTCAACCCCAGATGTGGAGTTGGTTTCAGGGACAACGCCACCGATGCCGACACAAACAATATGATACCCTCGCTTCCGCAGCGCTAAGAACCAGGTCTAGCCGTGGGAAGGTGGTCACGTATTCGTCGACGTGCCGGGACCTACGTGAAATAACCGGCGCGTCGGCAACTGAAGAGCACCCTATCCGCCACACAAGAACAGGGGGGGGGGGGGGGACCCTTTCCTCCTCTATCTGCATGGCGGCGACGGTGTTCTATGCAGTCACGTTATCTTGACTCTCTAGCGGCGTCAGCGGCATCCAGCGGTATCAGTCGGTCGCTGCTAGCGCTGGGGGGATGAAAGGGGGGCGGTGCTGGTTACGAGGCCGACGACAACGCCGACGCGAAACCCAGGAACGGACGTCAAAGAGCTGCGCTCTAAAATGTCGAGGCTGGGAATCGAACCAGGGTCTTCGGCATTTGAAGTGGAGACGCCAGCACTCTGCCACGAAGGCTCAGGGTTTGGACATCAATTAAGGCGCATCTAGTGAATGTATGGGTTTTAGAAATAAAATAAAAATTAAAAATAAGGGAAGAAAAAAAATAATAAAAGTAACAAGAATTAAAAATAACTCAAGAAAATGAAAGATGGCCAATAAAAAATGAAAAACACAGTGGGCCAGGAAACGTTTTCGCTTTGCAGCACTTGAGAGAGCCCAAGTGCGCCCTGAATTTTTTCCTGCCACCGGTGGGTGCCATCATTTGTTGGCCATGTCTCGTTTTTGGAGCGTATTATTTGCTTTAAACATGATAACTTTATCATAGTCAAAGCGAGTAGATTTGCGAAACCATGTCTTTAGCCTCAAGGATTTGCTTTGCTGGGTGATGGCCTGTTCACGCCGTAGATGGAGGCTGATGACGATGTGCAACGCACAGCGCGAGAGGGCGTTGCAGTTCAACACGAGGCGTGATCGGCTGCGGAGATCGAATAGTTCATAGCCATGAACAATACCCATGTAGAATAAATACCATAAAAAAAAATGGCTGAGGCTTAGCTAAGGTTAAGCCTTGTCAGATGCGAAGCATATTGATGGCTAGGCTTGGTAATACATGGCTTTCCTTGGTTGAATACTAGGTCATTTTAATACAACCACTAGAAGCCTTCGTCGTGGGGAAGACAACGGCATGGCTACAGCGGAACGCCGACTGACCCCGAGACGCGCGTTGGGTGGGCGCCTGGATTGCCACGGAAGCCGCGTCCGCCTGCCCGGTGGTGCGAGCGTTTCACCTACACCGAGTGTGAACGCGCGTTCGAAATGCGCGGGAATGCCGCTCGAGGACATTCCGGCGTCTGTGCGATGGCATCGTTCTCCCTCTCCCAGCGCGTGACGGCGATCTGTCGTGACGTCATCGTGTCACGTGGTTGGTCGCGTACAGCTCCGAGCGACGGCGCGAGGTGGTGGACCTGTTTCTCATCTGTCATGACGTCATCGTGTCACGTGGTTGGACGCGTACAGCCACGGTGACGGCGTGGGGCATAGCTCTAGCAATATAATAATAATAATAATAATGATTTATTTCCATCACCATACAGTGTTGGAGGGGATGGGAATAAAAGCGGTTATCGCTTGACAAGGTTCCCACCCCCTGTACAGCAAGGAGGCAGTGGCATGCGACGGCACTTCTGAGAAAATAAAAGAGAGAGAGAGAAAAAAAAAAGACAACAGACAGATACACAATCACCAGCGTGTGCAGAAAATTAATGCGGCTTTAAGAAATAACAAAAGCAACAACAATAACAAAAAAACCTGTTATAAAGATTATAACAGCAACCAATACATCAAATACAAGTTCAAAGTGTGAAAGCTAGAAAAATGTGGCTTCGGAAATATAGTTGAGAAGGTCAGAGCAGCTAATGTTTCCTATGGCAATGTTTGCAGTAATTAATCTATTGAGGAGTGAGGGAAGTTGGAATGTTACCATTTGGCGTCCATAGTTTGTTCTGACTAAAGGAACTACACACTGTGGTTTGCGACGGCGTGGGTATGCGCACTGAAATAACTGAATTGGGGCTAAGTCAGATATGTTTGGAATGCATCGCCTTTTTCTATTTTATAGGTGCGCAATAGTTTATATGCATAAAGGTTGAAAACGTTAATAATCTTGTGCTTGGAAAATAAGTTTTTAGTTGAGTATCTATATGGCAGGTTATGAACAATTCTGAGGGCCCTATTTTCAAGAACGGCAAGTTTTTTCAGACTGGTTTTTGTAGCAGTACCCCATACTAATGAACAGTAGTTATGCTCCGCATAAAAATCTGAGACAGCATAGTGCTCATGCAGTGGCCAGCGAAGCTGATTACCAGCTACCAGGGATGTGGTTCTACTGTTACAGAAGGAAAAAACAGCTGAATAAGGATGGAAAGCACCTCTTTATTGGTATAAAAGCAGCAAGAGTGCACCACAGGAGGGCAACGTATGAAAATGAAAATGGATCATTACAGTACTAAGAATGAGATGTGTACGATTTATATTAAATTACCATGTCTGCGATGAAAATTAGATATCCGTGAGCCAGAGAGCGGGCTGCCTCGGCCAAGAATTTTTTTCGCGAGTGACAGGTGCGCGATACTCTGGGGAAGGTGCTGGCGTCCTCAGGGTACACACAGACCTCCAAAGCTGGAAGCGTCTCCAAGGTAGCTGTTTCGGAGAGAAGAGCCGCAAGGTCGGCAATCAAGTTCCCGTGCAACTTCACGGACAGGTTGAGCGACTTCAACCGTGTCAAGCAAATTACAGTCGCTGCAAGGGCGCCAGCGCGTCGCGAACTGCGGAGCAGATAATTTTAGAGCGCAGCTCTTTGGCGTCCGTTCCTGGGTTTCGCGTCGGCGTCGGCCTCGTAACCAGCTCCGCCCCCAATGTCATGCTTTTCAATTGGTCGAAATGCTCGTGACGTCACAGTGCGCGAATTTCAAATGGGGCCAATTGTACTTTGGCTAGTAACCATGCAACCAATCAAAGGGATCGTATAGTGATGCTGCAACTAAGTTGGACTGAGTTTAGTTAATTGCTTAATTAATCAATTAGCCTAATTAATATAGAGGACAATGAAGAGGTCAGAAGAAAAGAAAAGACGCGCGCCGCAGCGACAACAGCGTCCGCGGAAGGAGACGCTGCTGAAAAAAAAAAACAGATAAGTACGAAGCCGCGTTCCCTCCACCACCACGCACTTCCCCACTCAGTAAGACGTTGCTCGTTTCATATACGTTGTGTCGAACATCCTAGACAGTTCCAACAATTGACAGGTTAATGACAGAACACGATGGATAGAAATGCAATAATGTAAATATGAAATAGCCTAATTAACCTTTCTAGTTAGACCGCATAAATCTATAAAACCGAGAACGAAATTGGTCGAGTTGGGGAATCGAACCAGGGTCTCCGGAGTGCGATACGAGCACGCTAGCCACTCCGTAATGCCAGCTGAATGGTTTGGAATGAACAAAGGCGCGTCTAGCTAATACGGCGTCTTCGTTCACTCCCATCTTCCCCCTTCCCCTTACGGCGAGGTGCAGGTGTCCACCCAGATATGCGAGAGAGATACATTTCCTTTCCTCAAAAAATAAATTTACCGTCCAGCAAGGCGTACAGCCCAATTGGCGATGGCGTTCTGTGGACTCCCTGGCAGCGTTGCAAGACGCTGTCGCGTTCCACTCTTACAGGCGAAGCTTAACATGTTAACCACACATCAGTAACACACGCAGACAGCCAATGGACGCGTCATTCGCTGGCAGCACTTGATTCATCATTCACAACCACATTCTTAACGTACGCTCCCTTGCCGCACATGCCAAGGACGTACACCACGATCACATTCTGCGCCATTCCTCTGTACTTTGCTTTGCTGAAACCTGGATGGATCCCGAAGAGCCTCTCGAAATCATAGATTTCCTATACTGCTGTGGTGCTCGCAGAGACCACAACACAGCGGCGGAAGTCGCTATCTACTTGCGCACAGGTCTCTCTGCAATACCAGTCGAAATGTCTGGCACGTCACATGAACTTGGCGAACTGTGCGCCGCAAAGTTGCCCAACGGCTTGCTGGTAGTAGCTGCCTACTTCGCCCCTACCGCACTCACGAAAGACCTCGTGCACTTCCTGCAACTCGCATTAACCGTCCATCGATCCACACCGATGTTAGTAGTGGGGGACTTTAATGTTGACATAAAGACAAACAGCAATTTCCTAACACTTATGCGGGAGAACATCCCGTTCCTCTCGCTCGTAACGCGTCCCACGGCTGTGACAACCTCGCGAGGCACTTGTATAGATCTCGTCTTTGAGAATCAAGCATTGGTGTACCAAGTCGAACATATATCAGTCTATTTCTCCGACCACAAAGCTTCCTTCATGACTGTCAAGAACTGTTAGTGGAATCTTTGTTAAAGGAATACGTGTGAAAAATAAAAAAAACACTCTGATAGCGCATACATGTGTTGCTCGATTTCTTTGCCTCAATCTATCGAAAAGGTGAAACAGCTTTTTGCTGCGCTCAAATTTCGCATTAGGAAGTAACGTAATCGTCGGTAATTTTTTTTCATGGCCGGTGAGGATATCGCCGTTGATTGTGACTTCCCCAACGCACCGGTGCTTAGTCAGCAGGTGGTACAGAAGTGTCGCGGCTTGGTGCCCGTCTTTCGCTATGCTTCTCGTGCATGCGCCGTCACTCGCCTGAACGAGGATGAGCTTAGAGGCCGCGTCCTCTTCTAGTTCCAGCCCCACGGCCCAGAAGCTGTTCCATGTTTTCACATTGGTGACGATGTGGCACAGGTGCCCCTTCCCGGCTCGTGCATTGTCGACGATGGTCGACTTTTAGACCGGCGCACCGGCAGCAGACTCCGCCCATCTGTTCCAATGGCAGTGATGGGGCCTTCGTCGCGTGAACGTCTTCGGGTACCTCAAAGCTTTCGAGCGCTTCATCGTTTTCGCGCTCGTCGACGCCTGCGGGCTACTCGGTGCCTGGGTGTTCCTCGACTTCGGCAGGCGCCTCGTCGTCGGCGGGCACCTGCTCGTCTTCGGGTACGTCTTTGTGTTTGAGAACACCAGCCTCCACGGGAACGTGAACCTCTTCGGACTACGGAACCTCCTCTTGGTCAGCTTTGACGGCAGCGCTTTCATCTTGGCGCTGCCACTTGGGCATGATGGCAGCCCCGTCCGGACGGAACTGAACTGCACGAAAAGCATCGCAGGATGAATATAAGGCCGTTGGCGCAGCTCAAATCACTAAACACGTTTACTACTGATGTCGCCCAGGCTGGTGCAATTGCCTGTCCCAATTGATGCTGTTACTATCCGGTGACTTCGAACTAAACCCCGGTCCTGGCTCAAATAACGACCCCTTATCCGTTGACACTCGCATGCAACAGCTAGAAGAAAGTTTTGAAGCAATCCGCTCTGTAGTTGATCATCTCAAGGTCACTCTAGCCTTGCACGAAAAACAAATAGCCTCTTTAAGTAACGGTCCAGAGAAACTTGAATCATCCGAACCCTCTCAAACCCTGAGACGAAACAGACAAAATGCACCGCGAAATCACCGTCTTGAAAGCTGCAAACATTGACTCCAAGAACTGAATGCGCCGCAACAACTTGCTTTTTTTAGGCCTCGATGACGCAAACAACGGATCAAGGGCAGAATCTGACAAGAAAATTTTGACCCTGTGTGCTGATCACCGCGATCGTCATCTCGACGGGAACAGCATTGAACGTGCTCACCGAATTGGAAGTCACTCCGACGACAAGAAACGCCCCATCGTTGTAAAATTCGCACAGTTCCAAACCAAAGAGAACATACTGTCCTGAGGGCGAAAACTTAAGGGGACAAACTACGCCATCAGAGAAGACAATTTCCTGCTCGCCATGCCCGCTCAAAGCTACTTCAGTTCATCCGGCCACAAAAGTGCACGTTTAAACTTGCTTTTGACAAGCTTTATGTTGGCAATAAATGTTATTTTCACGACCCTGCCGCTGCTAGCGTATTGGTTAAGATGTGACACAGATGGCCTTCCTGGCTTGTGCATGGTCGATAGCGGTCGGCTTTCAGCTCGGAGTACGGCTGCAGGCTTCAAACATTTTCACCTGTGACAGTGACGGCGCCTCGGGCACCTTTATGCCGTTGGTTATCGCCATGTTTTCGCGCACCTCATGCATAGCCCGTGGTTGTCGGCGTAGAGTCCGGCATACCGTCTACAGATTAGGTCCGTCTCCTCCAGTGTCAATGTCTCGGACACCTTGACCCGATATGGGCACAGCTTCTGCGGGTCCGTCGGCCGCATCGAACGCCGCAGCCTCAACGAGGCCGCCCTCAACAGCAGCGACTGCACTGGCATGTCGGGAACTGGCCTGCGAGAAAAGCAGCAGTGATAGTAAACGTTTTTATATAAGGGTAGATAGATAAAGGAGATATAAGCACAGGCCTGCCACGCCTGAGGATCCGTTATACAATACAGTAGAACGAATTTCCTTTGGTTTAGTTTTACGAACCGGTTTAACATCATGAAGCGACTCAGCAGGGACGCCATAGTGGAGGGCTCCGGATAATTTCGACCATCCGGGGATTTTTAACGCGACTGAATCTCGCAGTACACAGTCTTCTAGCCTTTCGACTCCATCGAAAAGACACCGCCGCGACCGGGATCGAAACCGCGTCTTTCCGGCCAGAAACTGAGCACCGTAACCACTGAGCCACCGCGGCGGCAAGACATTTTTGTTACCCAGGTCCGGGTTATTATAGGACGGTAATATGCATGCACCAACGAGCGATTGCGGGAGCACATGAGATGTCTAACGCGGGACGCGAAGACGCCTAGCCGCGCACACTGCAAACGAACCCGATCATTCCTGCACACTACTCAGTCAATGCAAGATCTCAAAAGAATAAAATGAAGGGACTGTACGAGGTTGATATGAATCGCTGTTCATTCCTCAGACTTAAGCGTCCGACGCTAAGCCTAGTAGCGGCAGTCTAAAAAATACCACTGAAACGTTTTGTTATAGGTGAAAGTGAGATGAAGTGGAAGACCGATGCCCTATCGATGGCCAATGAAGGCAAAGGAAAAGGCAGGAACAGGGACGAATTTAGGCCGAAACGAGGGGCCCTGCTTCGAAGGGCGCCGCCATGTTTGCCGCGGCGGAAATCGGTCCTGGACCGATCAGCCTCGCCGATTTACTGGCAGGATTTTTGGATACGATTCCCGGGCGGAGGAGAGTTACCATCGAAGGAGGGCGAGAGGTAGGAATGCATAACCGAAATGTGGTTACCGTGGCAACCACCCACAACCGGAGGATCGGTACCGGGGACGGAGAAGGGCATGGCGAGAGCGTAAGAAGGTGCAACAGCGAGCAGTTGTCACGAGAACCAACCGGAGGGTGAATGCCGTGAAAGCAAGAAAGGGGTGAATTGTATGCAATGATTGTTACGTTGCAGCTGTAATAAAACAGGCGTCAGAAATGCGCAAAGTCAGCACGTGCCCTGTACCCTCGACGTCCGTGTTTGCTTTCAGCAGTTGGTCCCGGCGTGCCCAACCACGGACTAGAAAAAATACCGTATGCCAACCTGACTATTGCCCTCCCAGCGTAGAAACCTTGTGTGGCTCAGAATAACGACGTCAGTGACGTCACCCGGAAGCCGTTCACAGCGGGCATGCTATGCGGCAGCACCGAACCGACTGGAAAGCAAGGGTGTGGAAAGGCGGATCGACCGGCTTTAGCTCTCCTACAGCGGCGCTCAGGCGGAGCGAATGGAACAGATATTGGAAACTGGAAAGTACTGCATCTGCGGACAATACGGGTGGTACCACCCTTCCCTCCACCCAATAAGCAAAAGACGCTCAAGTCAGACGAACGGCATGGCTGCCCTGACAGAGAGAGTTATAGATGTGTTGAACAGACCCTAGGAGGAGAGGGAAAGGCAATGACCGGAAGAATAAACATCAGTGTTGGCGGGCACCATAAAACCGGTGAATCGTCTTAAGTTGTAATCTGGTTAACTAATTTTAATAATTAACTTTTTAACTAGTAAACTTCGGTACCTAGTTGCAAATGAATATTTGTAGCCGATCGTTATTAATAGCCATATCAGTTTTTAGAATTTGAAAAACGCAATTACACTTGGCGCTGTGGCTCGACAAATTTTGTCTCTTTCGACCAGTTACGTGCACTAGAGGGGTTGCTTTGCCTGCATGCTTTCCAAAGCGCATGTATTTTCAAACGGTGCGCCCAAATTTTGTCGGTCCACAGAGGGTATAACTAACGACCGGCTACAAATCTCTAATTGCAACTAGGCGCCTAACTCTACTAGTTAAAAAGTTCATTATTTAAAAATTACCGAGGATTACGTTACTTCCTAATGCGAAATTTGAGCGCAGCAAATAAGCTGTTTCACCTTTTCGATAGATTGAGGCAAAGAAATCGAGCAACACATGTATGCGCTATCACAGAATTTTTTTTTTTACTTTTCACACGTATTCGCAATTTCGGCTCGGGCGGTGCACATATACAGATCCGCCGCCACCGATCTGGCTCTGATTGCCACCGCACAGGGGTTGCATTGGAGGAGGAGCGAAGAAAGGAATTAAGTTCGAGCCGGCGCTTTGACAACCGGAGACTCGCAGGAAGAGGGGGGAGGGGGGCGGCGTGTACACCCAGCGGCAAACGATGGGGGCAGAAGTGCGCGCAGCAAGCGGACAACACGATAAAGGGAGGAGGGAAGAGATAGCAGCGACTGACTGATGCCGCTGACGCCGATAGCGCTGGGGGGATGAAAGGGGGGCGGAGCTGGTTACGAGGCCGACGACAACGCGAAACCCAGGAACGGACGCCAAAGAGCTGCGCTCTAAAAGAAGAAAATAGTCGTAGGAAAACGAAGCCACTATGCAAAGTCAGCAAGCATTCGGTAAAGCCATGGTCTATCATGCAGGCCAGAAGTTCTGAACAAGCAGGGACAGATCGAAGAGGCCAAAAAATTGCAAGGACACTTTGGCAACTAAAGCGTTGAGAGGGGAGAGCCGAGGACACTATGCCGTGACGACTTCCGGTGGATGTCACGTCACACCGTTCGCGTAGCTATATCGATACCTAAAATACACATCTTTCGGGGATCGTAAGTGCAAAGTGCGCTTAAAGAAATTTTTCCACCTAATATGACACAATCCGGTTGTTTGCAGCCATTCTGTCAGAATTTTCACATGCCGTGACGACTTCCGGGGGGGCGTTACGGCACACCGTTCTTGTGATCAAACGTGGCTTCTATCGGTTCATTTTCTTGTCTTCTATCTGCAGAAACCATTCGTTCTCTGCAAACTTTTATAGTTCACGTGTGAACACGCTGTCAAAGGTGCGGCACCCGCTGCTAATGGACGACAGTATGAGCCATGAAAGGCCTGCGCCTTAATACTCGTTGGGCGCAAGTCGGGCCTTCCGGTGCGTACTGGTGTGAACTTTAGAATTTGTAGATCACAGCGCCACCTCGGTTGGGAAGTGAAACGGAAAAAGTACACCACGCCAATTTAATATCCACTTTTTCCTGGAACAGCGTATCATGCAAAATTCAAGTTCTTTTGTTTAACGTCAACACCAGACTTGTTTGTGTTCCTCCTATTTCTGTCCTGTACCGGTCGCGCAATATTAACCTTTTTGCTGTTTAAACAACCCGCGCTTTTTGGCGTCAGCTACCAAAAAGGGCGCTTACTAAAGCAGCGGTCCAAATCCAAAAGCAGTCTCAAAATTCGCGGAGTTTTAGCGCTAGGACGTGGTGGTGCTGCTATCTTTTGACAAATGAAAAGCTCGGTGCACTTTTCGCTGCCGCGAACGCGAAACGGCTAAACGGCGACGGCGAATTCGGGGTGAGGTGAGCGGACCCGGCCCCCTTAAACGCCACCACACAGCCCCGCCGTTTAGCCGTTTGGGGGCTATATACTATTTCAAATAAGCATGGCCCAGCCTCTTCTAAGCTTATGACACGCGTCGCATCGCGGGGGGAGAAAGCATCTGCCATCACATAGCCGAAAACACATAGCATCACATAGCCGAAGTACACTGGAAAGCTCCGTCCTGACAAAAAGGAACCAATAAGCTAAAAGCTACCAGCAGCACCGGCCACCACCCTGTTACTTAATAACCTGAAGCTGTTTCCTGAGTTACGAGCACACCCTTGTATCTGACATAAGGGGGGGGGGGGGAAATGAAAAACAGGGAAACGAGATGCACAGCGTATACGGTCAACGTGTTTCAGCGTAAACATGAATTGCAGGTACAGTATTCACGACCGCATTCAGGGAAAATGTCAGTAGCTTTTCACACCACGCCTCTTCGGCGTTAACAAAAGCGCGGCCAAAAACAGATAACCTGTCTGTACCGTACAAAAACATTCTTGGCCACTTAACACAAACTCACCGCTAAAAAAGCGCTCTGCAATGCCTCGCAAGAAAATTTGCTATCCACTATGACCAAAAAATGAAACTGTCTTAAAGAAATTGCTTGCAGCTTACCTTCAGGGTGCAGACGGCAGGCTGTGCTACACGTCCGTTGTCCGGCATCGATGCGTTCGGCGTGGCGTTGTCTACAGAGACTTCTTCGCGTTACTGCGGACGACACTCGCCACCGACCGACCGACCAACCGACCACGCACACCTGCCACCAACTGCGCACAGTGGAATGGGGTGCTGCAAGATGCCTCCAAATGTCTAAGTACAAAAGAGAGGAGGACAGAGGGGGTGAGAGGGATCCCTGCATCTTCATGGCTTTGGCGAGGGCGAAGCCCACCTTATCGCCAGACTGCAGTTCCCGGGCGGTGGTGCAATCGCTCTGCTTCGCGCCTAAAAACTGCTGCCGTCAGCCTCTCGAACCTTGTGAAACGGCGTACCACATTCGGAACGATTAGAGGAACGCTTTCGCATGATAAGATTCCTTGCCTAGCCATTTAAGGCTCCAGTTATCATTTCCATTCAAAGCAATCATTTTTATGCCGAGAACACACCCAGGCCTCAAGAAAGCCGATTGGGTCATTTTCCAATGGTACACACGGCAGTGGTTCATTTTTTTAAGCGCATATACAAAATTTATTACATCCAGCCAGTATAGATGCGAACTAGATTGCATAAAAAAAAAGCCGGATGTGAAATTAACACCCCAGACATCGTGGAATCGTTTAATTTTTCAAAGACATGGCGCTGGAAATTCGGAAAAAAAATTCAGTAGCAGTGGTGGTGGCACACTCTGTCTACGAGAAAATGCCGGAGTACGTCCTAGCCCGCTCACTGTTTTGAGATATATTATTTGATGCGTTCACAAGTTCGGATAAAAAAAAGCACTGCAGGCTACCTACGCACCACGTGACTTAAATTCATGTTTTACGTCACAGCCTTCCTTCGGCAGCTGAAACATAAACTGTAACATTCAGTTTAGAAGTGAACTGCAGGTCATTCAACTAGCGTAGGCGAATTCGGTGTCGTCACTCGTGTGTGCTATCATATTGGGCACCATAGCAAAGAACAAAAAAAAAACTGCGGAAAATTTTCCTGTCACTGCTCCTTTACACATGCAGCCGCAAAGAAGCGCCATGAATTCTCCCTTCATTCCATCTTCACAAAAGGAATGGCGACAGCTCGTCATCGCTACTAGCGATGTCAGGGCAGACTATCAGCTCATGGTGACGCCAGATTTGCATGGATTTTATTGCTGCGTGCACAAAAGTTCTTGGAGGCCATAAGTGTATTGTAGATAATTACGGACGAGCTAAAGTTATGTTTATTACGCTTTTTGTTCTATTTTTGGTAAGGGCGACAAATCTCAAGCCGAGATGAAGAGATTGGCTGCTCTTGGCTAATTTTGAACACTGTTGTGGCTGCTTTACTTCACTGCTCAACGGCAGTCCCGGCAGCGGATACGAGGTCAATTGGCAGATATGCGTGAACGGTCGGTCCGAGGGTAGCGTCGAGCGCAGTGATACGGACGTCGCCGTGTCAACACCTTGGACAAGCGCAATTTAGGGCATCATCCTTCTTCGTGCCTGTTCTACCTACACGGTAAGCGGAAGCAATTTTCGCGTTTCAAAAATAGTCTTCAAACAATTTGCAGAGATTGTCTTGTAGCAACCAGGGTGCGTCTGACGGTTGAAGCATATGTTTCTGTACTGGAAGAAAAGGCGGCTAAAAGTTTGCGTTTTACCGCGTTATTCGAGATAAACAGGTCTTCGTGGTCAGGCGTAAGCACGCGGCTAGCCGCTGAAAGGGCAGCATTGGAATCGTAACGTGAAAACCAACTAGAATTTTAGCTCAATGAAATCCTGCGCGTACTGCCTTTCAGTCTAGTTTGCTAACACACGCAGGCGACTTTTATTGCAACTGCATCAGGCAATCAAACTATATTCAGATACAACTCAAGAACGTAGCGGCATTTCTCCGTCGAAAGACCCACTCCAGTCAATGGCGTCGGCCGATTGTCGTGACCACGCTAGTGTGACAAAGCAGGGACGGGTAGATGAAACCGGATTTTCTTTCTCATTTGTAATTGTTTTTGCGATACGGGATTCCTCCTCAGGCACTCATCCTAAACCCGTGCACTGAATTCCCACCTGCCACAATGGGGCAGGTTGCCCACAATCAGGTGGGCCGTTTGCAATCTACCCCGGAGGGCAGGTTGCAATGACGTCACGCGGTCAGTCTAGTGGGCCGGTTTCAAGCTGCAGCGGTGGACAGGTTATCATGACGTCACAAGGCCATGTGACCTTCCTCGACCAATAGGCTAACTTCGTGAGACACGCCGTTATTTTTGTGGATTATTACCTCAAATTACCCACGGCTTTTTGTCCTGCCTCCTCCTCTGAAAAAGGAAATAAGGAATTGAATTGAATTGAAAATGCTATCGCATTAATGAATATTCTTAGCTTGACTCATGATTAGGAATATTATGCCAGCATGTCTGCCAGGCAATCTCGTATGTTCATGGGGCGCACACCAACTTGAATATTCAGGTTAACGAGAGAACCTTCCTTTGCAAAGTGCTACAACTGCGAGGTGGAAGCGTTACGATAAAACAAGCGCAATGCCATACAACAGACAGGGCGAGAACCTCAGGAAGCCTGATGCGCCATTTACGCTTTACTCCAGGGGCCTTACACACATTACCTCATGATTTTCTTGCAGGCCAGTCTCTCACGTGCAGACGCTGCAGCGATGCTTCCGCAGAAGCCGGAATGGGACGAGGGCTTCCCGGAGGAAGTCGAGGTGCCCAAAAAGGATGCGGTATTCGTAGACGCTCAGGGGACAGAAGTCGTCGAAAAGCCCGAAGACACTGAGGCGGTAGAAGCCGCTTATCCACTCGAAATCATCATTGAGGCACCCGAAGTCTCCGTTGAGGCACCCGAAGTCGTCGCAGATACCCCCGAGGGCGTCGTTGAGACACCCGAAGATGTCGAAGTGCCCGAGACAGCACCAGCAGCACTGGATCACATGCGCGGATCCAGCAGCTGGTATGTCGAACAAATATCCAGCCGCGTCCTCCCTTGCACGAGCTGGGAGGACCGCCTTTGCTATATCTTCGCCAACCTGACAGCTTGGAACGGTATCTTAATGGCTGTCGGGCTAGAACTGCAGGAGAAGTCCGCCTCCGAGCTAGTCCTCGTTCCGGCGACTCATGGAACGCCTGTCCACCACGTGACCGCGATTGAAGAGCGGCAGCAGGCGGCGATACATCTCTACCAACTGCTGACGGTGCACCGGTGCGTTGTAGGGGCAACCATACACGACGAAATCCTCCCAGGTTATGAACAAGTACTGCGCCACGCGATTCGCAACAGTGTGGGGCTGAAGAGGCTTTCGCTGCGGCTATCGTCGCCTAGGGTGGCGATCTCCGGCCCCTTTGTCGCGGCTGTAGCTTCCCTGACACGGTTGGAGTCGCTCGACCTGACCATGCACATACACGGACACTTGCTTTCCCATTTTGAATCTCTGCTTGCGAAAACTGCTTCCTTGACGGCCCTCCACGCAGTCGACGTAGTACGCGTGCCGCATGCTGCCGCCGATACCTTTCTGGCAACGCTGTTCCAAAACCGGACCATCGCAGACCTGTCGCTCACGACAAGGATCCTTAACGTGGGCACTCCGCCCTTTGGCCCAAGGAAGCCGCATATCGCCCTTGGCACGTACCTAAAGCTGAGCCCATCACTGACGTCAGTGAAGATAACGGCCCCAAAATACGGTCCGGAAATCGACGTGTGGACTATCTGTGATGCACTGACGACTAACAAGGTGCTCAATAGGCTCGAGCTAGAGGTGAGCACACTCAAGTTGGAATACTCCACAGCGATAAAGTGGCTTCTGTACAGCAACAAGACGCTCAGGCATTTCAGCTTCACGTGCAGTAACACCAACCGTGGCAGTGAAGTCGAAAGCGCTGCTGAAGGCTCGGCGGGTTTACCTGTGCAGGAATGCCCAAGGTGCTGCATTCCCCACTTCGAGGACACCGACCACCTAAAGCTCTGGATCTCTGCTCTACTCGAGAACGATACGTCCATCACTGAACTGAGATTCTCAATGTTTGGGTTTAGCATCGTGGAGTGCCGGGAATTTTGTAAAGCGGTGACCACGAACAAGTCGCTGAGAAAGGTCATTCTTAAAGATGTCAGTGGCGAGAAATCGGATATCTGCAGCATCCTTGGCGAATATGGCTCGCAACACAAGCGTGGCGAGAAGGCACTCCGTGGTGTAGTAGCAGAACGCAGGAATCCCTGGGATTGGCTGCCCAGCTGTCGCTGAGACATTCTGCACCCCCCCCCCCCCCCCCCTCAACCGTTGTGGACCGAGTGCGACCGGCGCGGACCAGTAACCGCACACACGTCACGCATCGAGTGCAATTATATGCGTTACTGGTGCAACGGAGCCATGCAGGCTCAACACCGATCATTCAGCCGAACCATGCAGTGATGACTCGCATCAGATACCTGGAGGTGCCGGTGGTAACCTAGTGCAGTAACCGGTGCTACATTGTGAACATGAATGCCCCTGCAAGGGCTTAAACAATGGAGTGAATAGTTCTCCAGTGGACTATTTTTTTAGGGGCAGGGTATGCGCCCATGTTCTTGGGTATATTCCGATCACTAAATATACGGAATGCTTACGGTTGGCAAAGGAAGCATGGTCTCATCTCAAAATAGTTTTATAAAGTTAGCATTGCAAGGAGGCTTCTAAACACAGCACCGGAGGTATTGAAGTAAGCAGTTAGAGGAGACTGAAGACATGCTTAAAATCTTGATGAATACAATAAATCCGCATATTTTTTAGTGTAGCTTGTTTCTGGTGGCAACTGTGAGTAGCTCCGTATTTTCTGAGAAGGAAGTGTGCACCATGATTTGAGCAGCATATACCTTTGCCGCTGTTACTGAGTACGCTACACGACCATTTACTCCCTTTTTTCGCTCTTATAGTGCAACTTGTTTTTACTGTGCATACGATATGTCTTGCCCCACGCTGTATGCGATGCTGTGTGCCGCTATCGCAGCGTGAAGACTGTGACCATCGTGTTCTCGAAGTGGTGTGGCGTTGGCATGGCCCCTTGGTCAGCTTTGTGCATCGAACTCGTACTGTAATGCGGGCATTGTTAAACTCCCGGCCCAAAGGCTTTCATCAAGTTCATCACGGAGCTGCCGAAAAGGGGACTTGTCGACAACTACACAGCGCAGCACCTGAGGTGTTTTTTTAACTTTTGCTGCGTGGTGATGAACCAACGGCTCGCCACTGAAAACATCGTGCACAAGAAGCGGGCTTTGGTTATGTGCGCTGCTGCCTACACAACCAGGATCTGCGTCAAGTATACAGCGGAGGCATATAAGAACGTCCTTGACTCTCCTGTCCTGCCGGGTTCGGTTCGGCTCCCGGAGTCCGTGCAGGAAACTCAAGCAATGGTTTGGATTGCTTTGCACTGGTTACTGAGAGCGCGTTCCGAATGACAGACGTCACAGAGTTCGTGTGCCTCACAAGCGTGGTCCACGATTGCCTTGTGTGCAGTCCCGGAAATGACGAGACGAAACAGTTTGATGACATGCACCAGTGCTACGTCACATCCGGCAGTTCCTGCGGTTCGGTGACGTGCTCGATTCGACAGAGTAAGCGCAGCCCAGTTGCTGTCGCATCAGCGCCTTTATTTGTCAGTCGTTTTGTCGCACGATTTTTTTGTTCCGTACGGTTTACCATGCGTCGTATAGACATGTTCATAATTGAGCTTCTTTATCTCTGGTGCATTTCGATAGTTGGTGATTTATTGACTTCATGTTTTTTACTCTGCCCTCACGCGACTTCACTCTGTGCAGCAAATGTATTTCTTCTTGTTCCATAGGAGTAAAGCAGCGGATTTTACAAATCGCACCAGCCCCTCAATAACAGTCGACGCACACAGCAGAGGGCAAATTAGGAGGCAACACTTCAGTACCGATTTGAGTGCTCTTGCATGCGGTCTTAGTCACGTTTTCTGTGGATGAATTCAGGTGGGAGATGTTGTAGCAGACGATGAATGCAGCCGCCTCAGGTATTTTCGTCCTTAGCCTGATTCAGCATGCAACGTTGAAGCGTACAATGTTCAAAAATTTAGAGCATGGTAGCATCGACTGCGGCGATCGGATTGCAGGTTGTGTGGTGGCGAGCTTTTCCTGAAGTGGAGCAGCAGACGCGCTCTTCGCCGCAAGACACACACCTGTCGGTGCCGGTTTTACTTGAAGTACACTAAAGAAGACTGGGTTAGCAGTATACACAGAAGTCGTTCTACAATTAGGTTATGTGACAAGGTGTACACAAAGTGCAAAAAGCGATTGCCGTAGTGAACCTCCTAAATAAGTACGCATAATTGTCGCAGTTCTTCGGCTTCCAAGATTGGACTGGATTGGATTAGATGTGGAGATTATCCCTTTATAACGGGCGGACATTACACCAAGGTCCTAGCCATTCGTTTCGTGATGATGATGGTAGTGCGGCATTCCATTTGATAATGCCTCTCAAGGCGCTGTAGGTACCTTGAATAAATAAATAAATAAACGGGTGGGCATGTAAAAAAAAAGTGTTCTGGCCGGATGCACAAGAGAGGGAAAAAAACAACAACGAGAGCAAAACGGCAAACTCATACGTAAACAGCGACGAAACAGTATAAATACAAAAACAGTCCGCTAATGCCGCACTAACGTCCACTACTCACTCAAGCTGCGCTTCATGTGAAGCCCTGATGTGAAGCTGTTGCGAAAGGCGTTTCTGCCACATATCTGGCCGTAAGTGGAAGGGGGACACTGTGATCAGCTGCAGCATTTGATTCGACGAAATGCGATACAAAACACCTACGTCCCACCGGGAGAAGTTTTCTGCCAGTAGTCGTCGTCTGGCATGCGTATTCATCCGAACCCGCTTATAACGGCCGCATATGCAGGGTGTTTCACGTAACTTGAACCAAGGGTTTAAAAAAAAGCGGTAAACCGCAGACCGCCATCATGTGGCGCTCCTCAGAATATTTTATGCGAAGCATACTACTTTAGCTACCACTTCAGCCCTTCACCGTGGTTATGCGCCTCCAAATCACGTGATACATGACGTCACACACGTGACACGATGACGTCACGGCAGTGGAGAAACGGGGGCCCACCTCGCGCCGTCGCTGTGGTTGTGCGCCTCCAAATCACGGGATACATGACGTCACACCACGTGACACGATGACGTCACGACAGTGGAGAAACGGGGGCCCACCTCGCGCCGCCGCTGTGGTTGTGCGCCTCCAAATTACGCGACACGATGATGCTTCGCATTCTCCAGGCTTAACCAAGTTCAGCCTCAGCCATTTTTTTATTTCGCTTAATTATTTAATTAACTGAGATAAATTATGCAAATTTTCAAATATTCATTTTAGTGCCAAGACGGTTACGTTAGATTGCAAAGCAGGCTTATAAACAACCGATCCAGTTTATTGCAGCATCGTATCTCCTACGGGGTCCTTTTTTCGGCATTTAAAGAAAGCCCGTGAAATATGAAAAAATACCACGCAACTACGCTCGTGCGCTACCAAATTGCAGCGCTCTCAACGGCGTTTCGAGCAAACGGAGCGTGCCCGCTGACCGTGGCGAAGTGAACGGCCGCCGCTCTTCAGCGGCTTGATAGTGCGTCAGCACTTTCCGGAGCGGCGCGGCGGCCTCGGAGCACCGCCACAGCGAAATCGCAAGTTTGGGGCCAGTGTAGCTTTCGCTACAAAATACTGCACTGAAATTGCAGGTAACTGCAGGCCGGACGCTCGCCATCATCGTCTGCTTGAGTGCCGCCTATAGTGGGGACGCATCTCAAATTGAAAGTGAGTGCGACACATTGCCAGCGTCGAAAGTGAAGCTAATGTGCATTGTCGTTGATTAACTAGCGGCTGCGATTTGAAAAGTTGGAGTGCCTTGCTGGCCACGCTGGTCACGTGGTATGCGTCGCCGGCCTAGGCGGCTTCACCTTTGACGCCGCTGCTGCAGGTGGAGACAGATAGCAGGCTGGATCTGATATATTCTTTACGCACGTTCCCTGCGCTACTTGCGTTGCTGCATGGGCCCAGAAACTAGATAACGCTGCCCTAGACATGATCAGACGCATGCAGATTTGTGGCAACGCGCCGTTGATGCATAGTTCGCCGGATGTGTCCTCGGATAACTTCGTTCGTGCAGACTACATTGCAGAGCTGTGTCTTGACGACGCCGTTGTACGCAAAGGACGAACACTGCCTTACTTTGAGAAATCGGATTAATGAGGCCGACCTGCCACTAGCCGCCGTGGCTGCTTCAGACACGATCAGTTTTATCCCGTCCTTAAAGAAGACTGTTGGCAGTAAAGATCTCGTCGAGGAGAACATTAACCGCACTGAAGATACTGGAAAGCGCAGTGGTAGGGTCTATACTTTGAAGAAACAGACGCACATGGTGCAGTTCTTGAGGATGTACGGGCTGTGGACTCGGTGAAGGCTGGGAAATGGGTCTTTATTAAGAAAATGTGACCCAAAAGAAAAGAGGGCCCCAGGCCCTTGGAAGGTACAGTCTGGCGCCCCGAGCAGCTGCTCTCTTCCGCTGCTGGAGGACGACTCTCTCGTTTGCAGCTGTCCACCAGCGTTGTCGTTATCCCACCGCCAAAGAAGCTACACCATCCTGCAGCCTGGTCGATCCCAGATCGTCGAGGTTGCCTTAAGCGGTTGTCTTCTCTCCAGGCCTTCACGCTGCGCTGCGACGAACGTGACTCCCTGAGCCACGTAGCGGAGCTCCGTTGATCCCAGATCCTCGAAGACACTCTCTCGTCAGCAGCTGTACACCAGCCTTGTCCTTACCCCACCGCTGCCAACCAGTTTGTTGCGAGGTACGGGCTGTGGACTCGGTGAAGGCTGTGAAATGGGTGAAAATCTTTTAATAAAGACCCATTTCCCAGCCTTCACCGAGTCCACAGCCCGTACCTCGCAACAAGGAGCAAACGCCATTTTTGGTGGACTTAGTAATTTTGGATGTAATGCAGTGCGGCCATTTACTACGAACATCATATACAACGAACCCAGTCCGTGTTACCGCAAGGTTCGTTGCAAATCGACTCGACTGTTTAATTTCGCAGGCTGTCGGCTTGATTTGGTTCATGGTATTTAACATCCCAAAGCGAGCCAGGCTATAAGGGACTCCTTATAGCGACAGGCTGCTCATAATTTATACCACCTATGGTTCTTCAACGTACACTGACATCGCACAGCTAGTACACAGGCCTCTGCATTTCGCCTCCACCGAATTCCAACCCCTGCGTCCGGTATCGAACCCACGTCTTTAGGGCCAGCAGCCGAGCACTAACCAGAACGCGAGTTGAGATGGAAATATGCAGGCGAATATCTCGAAACACGGGCATCCTTTGTGTACTGCACCAAACGAAATTTTCTATAAATACGACTGCCACAGACATGCACTCCAGCTTCAGTGGTTAAGAAGTTTACTGATTTTAATGATTAGTAAAGGGACGATAAAAACTGCCTTCTCATATTTATCTATTTCCTAGTACCTCAAAGACTATCCAGGGGCATAAATGAGGGATGCGCTGTCCTCAATGTCTTGAAGCACCCAGAAGCAGGATGGATAACGGCTTCGACGGAAGTTGTTCCAGTATACCTCGCAGTCTGGGTGAAGATTGATTTGACATGCGCAGAAGTGGATGCTCGGGACTGTGTAAGAGGCAAACTCCGGTTATTTTGCGGCCGGATTCAATGCTGGGCAGGTTGTCTTTTGTTATCAATGCTGTAACACTTGTATGATATGGCTCATCAGAATAGAGAGAACTTTCCTTCATACCTTGGACGGACTCTGGGAAAAGGTTGCTTGCTTTTAGACGCCTGAAGAGCGTGAATTTCTAAGCTTCTAAAGGTTTAAGAACGGACAAATGTGATCTCAAAACTTGAGGTGACGTTGACATGGTAGTGTAGGGAACAACCTTTGACGAATGGCATTCAGGACGACGCTGCCACACCTGTTCTCGCGATTGTGCCTGAAGAAATCAGTTGATGCAAGCAGCAGCAAATAATATGGAGACAGTAACGGAAGGATTTAACCAAGTTTCAGTTCACATCACTATATTACATTCGGTGGCATCATTAAAACTACGTATTCGACCTGATTTTTGGTAAAACATTTCGGGTCTTTAGAATATTTTTTAGCACGAGGCAGTCTCTAGCTCTTGCCTGCGTAGGATAACAATGTGACATCCTTTAGATTGAAGAAAATAAGATTAGAGCAGTGGGACCTGTCTTGAGCATAATACACACTGTCCGTCATGATAGTGATTAGTTTCTCGTTATCGTCTGCAAACGTCTTGCTCGCTATCACGCCCTTTATATCGCCGAAAGAGGAAAAACCTTCACTTTATTTGATTGTTTTATATATCTGAAGGAAAGATTTGTAGCTGTTCGCCTGGTCGCATAACCCATCTTGAAAACGGCATCCGTGTAGCGCTGATCATTTCTTATTAAAGGACTTGGGAAGACCAGTTTTTATTAATCTGTACATTATATTCAATACAAAATGAAAGCATTCCAAATTAAAATGATGCCGCGCGCATTGTACACCATTCGCAGTTAGTGGCACAGGATGTTAATTACACTCAGCGACATTTTCGTTTGTTTCTTTTTACGATTGCGATGCTTGTGAAGCCTTGCTCCAGAAGCAGTTGTGTGCATGGGATGCGCTGAAATTCCTATATTCAAGCATCTTCCAGCGTGCGTTCCCTTTATATGCAAGACACGCTTCATTACAAGCGAACTGTGACAATCTGCTACAACCTAAACACGGATGCATGGATAGAGGTATGAGGCTCCCACTGTTTCTTAGCGTGCTATAGTTAATCCGATAGTCCGTACAACTCAAGAGCGCAAAGGTAAATTCATATGTCAAAGAAAGCCCACCAGCCAATGGTGTCCACCGAAGCTCATGTCATCGCGTTTAGTCCCTGGTTTGGCCTGGTTAATTGGGGTTTAGCGTCCCAAAGCTACTCAGGCTATGAGGGACGCCGTGGCGGGAGGCCCCGGAATAATTTAGACCACTTGGGGTTCTTTAACGTGCACTGACATCGCACAGTACACGGGCCTCTAGAATTTCGCCTCCATCGAAATTCGGCCGCCGCGGCCGGGATCGGCCCCGCGTCTTTCGGGTCAGCAGCCGAGCGCCGTAACCACAGCCACTGCGGCGGGGCTTTAATCCCTGGTAAATTCCCTTACGACAGGCGTGACGTCATGACAATCGGTCGACGCCATTGGTTGGAAGGCCTCCTTCAAGGGCGTTCTCCGCTGTTTTTTTTTTTAACGTAATGCAACTGTAGAGCATTTTTAAGCATTTTTAAAGCCTTTTCGCTTATCACGGCATATCATTAGTGCGTATAGTTTTCTTGAGATTCCAATTGCCTTAACCATTTCTAGAAATATCTTCAACGAATAAATCAGTCTACTCTTGCTGATTGTCACCGCTTCACCATTTTTCTTTGCACTTTATTTTCAACTTTTATTTTGCACATCGCTGTCTTAGTTAAAAAGCACATCAAACAGCTCAGCTGTATTCACAGTTCAACAGAGGCCACCTTGTTGTACATGTATCGTGGAAACAAGCCATGGGCGTGTCTGGGCCTGTCGCCCCCTCTTCCGGCCTTCACTGCTGTAGTTACCCGCTGAACAAAATGGCGCTGGTGACGTCATGTGAATATTCCGTTATTTTCATCCACAGACCTTCAGAATGTTGGACTGGGTCATCATAGAGGAACGGCAGCGAAAAACAGAAAACAGCGCCACTTTTTAGAGAAGCACACAGGAAAGGCTAACACTAACTCTCTTGAAGTCGGCGCTTTGAATTCAAGGAAGTCAGTGTTGAACCCAGCGCGGTGGTGTTCTGTGCTTGTCTAATAATTTGCAATTTCTGCCATCAATATCCAACTAGCCTGATTTGGCACTCTCGCTCGAGGAACGGTCGGATAATTTCGCATGCGGTCATAATATGTTCAACCATCTGCGGTGCTTTTCCGCGCACCGAATACGCGGCTGATCCTGCTGCATATGCTGCCGGCATGTTTTGTTATTCAGAGTATCTCAAGCTCTTCAGGTCCTCCTGTGCATTGTCATTGAACTTTTTTCCTTATATTCACTGATGCACACTCCCAGATATTGATGGTTGTCTGCCTTTTGGTATTTCCGCGAGACCATTTACTGTACTACACAAAGCCTGATCTTTCTATCTATAAACCGCACGGCTCTCCCCTACACATGCCTGATTATGTCTGTGCGTCTCGCACGCTACCAGCTAACAGGATTATGTCGTCAGGAAACACAATGCTGGGAAGCCCCTCCTACCTCCTCAACCTGTCTCTTTCGGCAAATGACGCCAGGGGCGCATGCAGCTAGATCAGTGAGGTGCTCATGAAGCCACAATACCAGGAAGAGCACAGTATGATCAAATCTCTGCTGAAAAAATTGTTGCTGACAGAATCAACACCAAGCGGGAGACGAATATGAGTAAGCGATTTATTGGGGCTATCACAGCGCCTTTTGAAGCACAACATAAAACTTTACATAAGAGAAACCGTGCTAAACAATCAGATACACAAACACACAGCCAAAGCAATGCTCGCGCTAGACATACAGTTAGCCTTTGACAACGTCAGCCAGGACCATATGCCATCGACACTGTATTCGGATGCAACTAAAGACAGAAGCGACTAATGCCTCTCAGAGCAGACTCTTCAATCAATGGTGTCGGCTGATTTACATGACATCGCGGTTATATGGTGCGATCTTTCACATATAACCTATCCCCTGTCAAGCTAGCGTAACGGGGCCTAAGATGGATTTACCGCGATGCCTTGAAAATCGTGTCTACACCAATGTTTGCTTGGACGGCCTGCCTTGGGAGGCGCTTGCCGCTGCGTTCCGGAGTCGTGTACTACTATATGAACAACAAACCGTGGCGCATGTACATGGATGTACGTGCAAGGATTCCTATTCCCTCGCACGACTGAGCCCTTACGACACTTACAATCCAGTTAACCAATCACAGCGCCCCAGAAGGATCAGTTTTATAACTCCCTCTATTGAACATCGCCGAAACTCCACTACCTATGCCACTTCAAAATATCTCCAACCTTCAACACGGAATATATCACAATGTTAACACACTCTTGTCCACCGCCGGAACTCCTGGGCACGGACAGGGTAGTGTTTAAACGGCAATCAACACTATAAAAATATACACGCAATCCATAGGCCTCACCTGAGCGCCCACTAAATCCAAACTACTTCTAATTAAAACTTCCATTCAAGCCCATTCCATACAAAGAATCCTTTACAGCAAGCCCACATGCACAGTAAAAAAAAAAATGCATCTTGGTCTGCGCCTGCAAAGGCATAAAGGCGGCGTACAAAGAAAACAAACAACGCATCTTATCACAGGTGTCTCCAAGCGATCACAACTCAAGTAAAGAATGTACCCTACGCATCTCAGACGCATATAAGAAAACACGAAATAGATGTCAAGGCACAGCTACGCCTACCCTGACACTGTATATAGCACGAAACTGCTACGGCTGGGATTACATAACAACGTTCTCACACAGCATTCGGAGTCTCCCGTAGAGGCAACGCGTCCACATACGGTCCAGAATACTAGCACCACCGCCACAAATCATTTTATAGGGCCCTGAGCTTGAGGGAAACCTTACAAACGAGTGGATGGCGTTCCCAACACACATACATGCGCTCACACTCAAACGAGCGCTGCAGTGTACGACCTGTGGCGAACCACTTCACCCTCCTGATAATGCGAATGCTAAGCCCATTCTGCGTACCGCCTATTTACTCCGCCATCCGACCCACCTCGAGCTCTTGGGGAGGTTATAACTTCGCATTTAAATAAATTTGATCATGTCTTCTCTATCACAAATGGGAAATTAATCACCGGATCTCCTTGACTATGGCATCATCATCATCATGATCAAAACTGCGACTACTGCAGGACAAAGGCTGCTATCGTATCTCTCCAGTTAAAACTAAACGACCAAGAGTTATCTCACCTTCGGATTATAACGTTTCTTCTTGATTTCAACATTGGGTAACTCGCATTTGTTGCCTGACCTACTCTGCCCTGATCCTATCTCTTGCTGTTAGGCCGATCATTTTCCCTCTCATAGTTCGCTGTGTTGTCGTCAGATCAAGTCGAACCCTTTTTGTCAAACCCCACGCTTGTTTACGTATTGACTATATGGTCCTGTCTATGCACAGGAAACAAACTAAAAAACACGTGGAAAAGAATAAAACAAAAACTTCGTGTGGTGATTTTGATGGGACGGTGACCGGGCTGCTATGCTTACTGCTGTGGATCGAGAACGTCGCTCAGGCGCAAGTACTGCCGTATGTGACGGAGGCAGAGTTCGGGCAGGTCATCCAGCTGCTTTTTCCCGTCCTCGCTGGGATTGCACTCCACCGAATCGAACACCACGCCTGCGAGGCGCATGAACTCGCTGAAGTTGGCCAGTCGGAGGGCGCTCTCAGCAACCAGTCGCTTTGCTCGAGCTTCCTCGATGAGCGCCACGGATTGAAGTTCCTCCATCAGTGCGGGGGACTCGAGGGCCTTCTCAAATGCCTCTGCTGTGTACTTGGCACTGGTGCCAGTGACGTAGGCAGCAGCACGCTTTGACAAGACCCTGTTCCTGTGCACAAGGTCTTGTATGGTCAGACGCTCGTTCATCATCTCGCCGCCCTCATAAGAAAACTTCAGCCTGTGCAGGGTGTAGTTGTTTTCAAACTCGGGTTTCAACAGCTTCGAGACGAACTCTGTGAAAGCGTCGCGGCACGGAGGTTCTAATCTGAATTCGCGCAGGGTCTGGCTCCGGTGCAACAAGCCAGCCAACGGCGCCATGTCCAGGGGAAAGCGTCTCGAGAAACGGACGCTCAGGGTCGTGATGGTTGGATTTCGGCACACAGCATCACATATAGCGGGTGCGCATCGATTCCAGCACCTGCTACAGCACCCGTTTTTCAAAACAAGTACCAGAGCTTTGATACAGGGCGCCCTCTCGATCAGCTGCACGATGGCCGTTGATGCTGGATCCGTCGCCCCGGTGGCGCAGAGAATGGAGAAGACTTGCAGGGTGATTTCCGTTAAGTTACCTGTCGTGTCCACCCGATTCGCAGCGGCCTGGAGGATGCCGAAGGCTACGGGAACAGCGGCGCCTCTCCAAGGCTGGTCGTCACCGTCTGGGTAGTACACGATGCAGCGACTGTCGACCAAGACCCTTTCCTGCGCGCCACTTTCAGAGAGAGCGCTGCACACGCCCAGGGTGTTCCCATGGAGTTCTGTGAAGGTGAGCTTCTCCAGAGTCTTGTTCCTGGCCATTGCTTTCAGAAATCCCTTGCATTCCAACAGACAAAAGCCCCACATTGAGAATGTGAGTTCTTTCAGGGACGTTCCGTCGGTCAGCAGTGCCGTTATCCAGCGCGTCACGTGCTCCGTTACTTCGGAGTGGGTTTGGTTGCATCGTTCGCAGTACTGATTTGGAGGCTGAACGTTCACAGAGTCTGGGTCTTCGGTGGCGACCTCTATGTCGTGTTCGATGAAGCTGTACGTAAGGCTGAAGTACTTCAGCGTCTTGCTGCTGCTTAGAAGGGCCTTGATTGGTGTGGCGTAGGCTAACTTGAGCGTGTACACGTGTAAGTCTAGCCTTGTCAGCACCGTGTTCTCCGAGAGGCCGTGGCAGATAGTCCAGACGTCGACCTCCGAGCTACCCCGTGGATCCGTTATCTTCAGTGACGTCAGAGACGTATTTGTCCGTAGGTATGCAGCAAGGGTCAGATCCAGGTTGTCTGGGCCGTAGTACCGGCTACCGCCGTCAAGAACCTTTGTGTGGAGTGATAGCTCAGTGATGCTCGTGTTCTCGAACAGCCCTTCCTTGAAGATATTGTCGGGCGGACTGCGCACATGCATGTCGGAAGCTCGGAAGACTGTCAAGGAAGCAGTGCCGGCCAACATAGGTGCTAGATCGGCCAGGAAGGAGCCTTGTATATCACCGTGCAAGGAGAGCGACTCCAGCCGTGTCAGAGAAGCAATGGCCTCTGCAGTGCGTTTCAGTGAAATCCGCTGCCTGTGTGGCGTTAATGACAGCGTGATCCTCTTTAGCCCTCGGCTATCGCGAATCGCTGTGCACATGATGTCTTGAAGCTCGTCGGGGATTTCGTCGTTGATGGTCGCTTCAACGACACAGTGATGGCCGGCCAGTAGTCGGTACAAGTATAACCCCACCTTCAACTTCTCGTAAGCCGTGGCCTCGCGCATGAGGTACGTGCCGTCGCTGGCTGTCACGAGGGAGAGCTCTGAGGGGGATTTCTCCTGCAGTTCCACCCCGACCATCCAGAGTAAGCTATTCCAAGCTTTCAAGCTTCCGAAGACGTGGCACAGGCGGCCTTCCTGACTCGTGCATGACCGGTGGTGGTCGACGGTCAGTCCAGCGAACCGGCTATGGTCTCCGGCCATGTTTCCCAGCGACAGTGGCGATGCCGCCGTGACCTCTTCAACCTCCGCAGGGCCACGCTCGACGGCACAGTCGTCTCCTTCGTGCCTTCTCTTGGGCATTGCGGTATCTCCGGCACACCGAAGACAGGCCTGCGAGAAAAGGAATGGGTGTTGCAATGCAAATGACGCGAAGCATGCTTCCTGAATCTAAAAGAATGAATTCGTACATAAGTTAATGGAAGTCAGGAGCCACAAAAAATCAGGCGGCTAGATTAGATAAGCAAGTTTCAGGATGATGGATGTTCTCAGCTGGAGTAGGAAAGGGTTTATTGAAGATAAGTGGCAGAGGTCTTTATTCCTGCAACGGACCTAATTAGATATACGTTCTTGATTAACGTACCTCACTGTCACCCTCTTTGCAGACAGAAGGTGCAGGAGACGCTCAAGAACATAAGCTTAAAACCCTTGCGTTGCTTGCAAAGCTATGTGCTAACACGTATCGAGGGTTCGCTTGCCCCATGGGCCACAGCACACTTATAAGGCCAAATGGGAGAAGCAGTTAGCATGCAACTGGAAGCATAAAACTAGGCACGAACAGAACATACCTAGTGGACAGGATCATGAAAATAAAAAGCTGATTATAGAGAAAATACCTCAAATTAATGAAAAATTCCGGTTGCAGGGTCGAAAAACTCAAAACAAAATTTGTTTGCGTTCTTTCTTTGTTATGATGAGCAAAGTATTAGTAAAGAAGGATCCACAAGTGGAATTCGCTAGTGACTTATTTCTCAGTTCTTAAACAATTTGTATTTATTTTTTTCCTATGTTGCTTTTAGCTGCTGTCTTGCGATTTTGACCACTGAACGGAGGCAGCGACGTCAAATTTAACTTCAGGGCACTTTAGGAACAAGAAAAGAGTAATATTAGAGGTGCTTCGTCGAATTCTATTGCCCCTGAAATAACAAATAAACAAACAATTATACTGCCGCATTTTTTTATGCTTTACCTACAAAGTCTAACTTGACGTCACAGTCATGATTCGGCTGTTGAAACCGAAACTAATATGAAAGAATAAATTCTAGAACAAGTTGGCCTATTGGCGAAGGTGAATACCGCGAGGTGATCTATATTTACTAGTGCCTTGCGCATCGTAATAAAAAAATATGTAATGATATTTAGTAGGAACTAGCCCATATGAAGGGCTACGTACTCTTCAGTGTCGTCTAAAGCCCTTCTTGTCCGGGCCACCCCACAGCAAAATGAACAATAGTGACTAAATGTGACAATAGTGTGATTAAAGTTCTTTTCCCATTTCCCCCAACAGTGGCCTTGTGCCTTCTTCTACAAAAATAAAGGACTTTCAATCAATCAGTTACGTATTTCATAAAATGTTTATGAAACATTGAATAAAAGCGGTATGACACGTCAGACACAGTGCCCACAATCTACATACCCTGCCAGTGCTCACGTAGGGAGGCATAATGGCGATATTCGCAACCTAGAGTGGGCGCCTCAATTGATCCAATATGAGGGCACGACGGAGGGCTGACCTCGGGGTTGGCCTAACTGGAATCGTGCTTGATAAACTCGCACTTGTTTGTTGATGGAAACAACCTCGCGCGAATCAGTTTTTTTTTTTTCCGAGAGTGAAAGGTGTAACCAAGGAACAACGAAGAAATCACGTTCTGTTGTTGTCAGTGCACGTTAAAGAACCCCAGGTGGTCGAAATTTCCGGAGCCCTTCACTACGGCGTCTCTCATAGCCTTAGTCGCTTTGGTACGTTAAACCCCATAAAACCAAAACCAAACTGTTCTGTTGTTCGAGAACAGCCGACGGGAAGGTGGAGCTTAGGAGGCAATTTTGAAATCAGTGACATCGGCAATGAATAATTTTGTACAGGGAGTGAATGAGTAAACCAGGGTATCAGTAAAGAAGACCTAACTATTAATTTGCCATTCTCGACTTCGCACAAAACAATCTATAAAAGTTCTCTACCGCTTGGGCTGTAACTGATAAAGGAGCGCCCGTTTGTGGTTTTTAATTAACCAAAAAGTTTTACCTACGCCCTACATTAAATGAGCATATATTTATAACCATACGAACCGGTGGAAAGCGAAACCAATGAAATCGCCTCTTCACGCGCGCTGTGATGCGACAATTAACTCATGTTCAGTTCTATGGTCGGATACAACTCACGAAAGAAGCAGCAGATGCCCCTCAAAGGGTCCCCTCCTGCCAATGGCGTCGACCGATTCTGCCCCTTGACTGATCCCCTTGCGCCGCTATCGCAGGAAGTGGCAGATGACCTCAGCGATGAGGTCCAGTAGACATTCGTCTGCCCAATGCGGTCCCCATTCAACGAAAACAGTCAGGTTACACCATAGAGTTTCTTACTATTACCTAGAGCGAAAGCTGGCGGCGCTGCACTTCAGCCACCATGGACGCCCAAAGCATCATGGGGCGGTGAGCTACTTGTTGCGGAACAGTCGAAGTTTTTCGGGAACACGGAGTGGCACTACTAAGACGTTTCATTCCGAAAACGCTGTTCGTGTGTGCGCAGACGACTTTCGCGCGAACGCAGTGGGCAAAACCCATAGTAGTGAAAACGCGACGACACACGACGCCAATAAAAGGTTTCACTTTTTCGAAATGTCTTTAAAAAACCTCTTATAGTATTTAAGCAACAACATCTTTTTTGAAAACATATTTACTTTCAAAAGTGCGCCTGTTAATTAAGAAATATTAGTTTTTATAGTGTTCACTACTTGGCCAATAGGAGAGCGAGTCGTCTCTTATTTTGGGCAAACTTTGCACTTAAATGCTTTTCTGCTCGTTTGTTGCAATCATTAGACAAGATATTGAATGTTAGGACGTTTGTAGTTATCAAACAGCTTTATTTTTTATTATTTTTTGGCCAAAAGTTGCAGTTCCGCAACAAGTAGCTCACCGCCCCATGATGCTTTGAGCGCCCATGATGGCTGAAGTGGTCTCGAGGGGTCGCCATGCAAACTCCCATAGACGGGCTGCCAGCTTTCCCTCTAGGTAATAGTAAGAAACTCTATGGGTTACACATTGGAAAATGCGAGTTACCTATTATTTAGTGCCCGCCATGACTCGAAGCTTGCGGTTTTCGCGATCGAAGGTGGCACGTTTAATACGCCACATGCAAACTCCGCCTCTTTGTGTCCAGCGAGCCATCGTTCGCTCGTCATCTGGGATCGCCCGCGCAGAAAGAAGCTCGTGTTCGTCAGAAGTTTCCTTCCGCGCCTAACGCTACGCTTGGAGCGATCAAATATCACGCGCACAACCATACTGAAACGATGCGGCAGGTACACTGCGTTAGCTGACGGGTCACGAATATGGCGCGCAGGTATCGCAGGATTCCTTACACTGACGTCAGTGCCAGTTATGCACTGCCGGCGCCAGAAAAATCACGGAATTACCCTCAGCGGCTCTTCTCTCTCGCTACTCTGCAGACATCTATGAAACAGCGCTCGCAAGAAACATCTGAATGTACCGGCGAAGCACTAAATAAACGGAGCAAACTACGCGGTTCCACACGGCGATCCTCCTTTTACAAGTTCGTGTCGGCGCCGCAGCGTGGCGTGATTTACCTACAGTCAATTACAGTTAAGACGTCACCTACAGACTGTTCCACGAGTAAACGCAAGCCTTAGAATGCGCGTCGCAGCTAAACAAGTGAATCGTTCGAGCTGAAATTTTGCACAGAAATGACATATGGTTGGCAGAATGGTGTTATACCCTATTTCTTTGGGGCAACGACGGCAACGACGAAACAAGACAGGCCGCTCTCTCAATGATTGCACTAGCGGCGCCATCTGTTGCTCGGCCGTGGAGATTAGGCGAATGATTGCGGGAAGTTTAAATACGCTTCAGCAACTGCTTTACGATCACAAAAGCTTAGTTTGGCCAAAACTGCGATAAGTTTGGATTGATTGATTGATTGATTGATTGATTGATTGATTGATTGATTGATTGATTGATTGATTGTAAAACATTTTATTCGCCGGGAAGAGCTTGGCAAGAGGTCGCGTTAAGTGGTCGAGAGTACATAGCCCTCGACGACTTTGTCAGCCCACTCCACCGCCAAAACTTGCGTTCTGGGGTCAGAGCTAGCCAGCACGGTCTCCCACCGCTCGAGAGAAGGAGCTGTAACTAGATCACCCGGAGGTGGCTCTATATTGCAGTCCCACAGGATGTGATCGTAGGTAGCACGTTGGCCACAGTGTTTGCAGTTTGGCTAGAGACTCTCGTGATACAGATCGTTAAACCTCCCGCAAAACACTTCCCCAGTTCTTTTCCCGAAACTTCACGGCCGACAAACGAGATGGCGCCACTGGTGCGATTGCTGAGAAAGCGCCGTGATACGTTTCGTCGCCGCCGCAGACGATGAAAAGATGCGACTTTTTCTTCCTAACACAGGCTATTACCCCGAACACATGAGGTGTAAAACAATTCTGCAGACCAAATGGCATTTCTGTGCGAAATTTGAGCTTAAACAATTCACCGATTAAGCTGTGATGTGCATTCTGTGGCGAGCGTTTAATTGGGGAGCACGCTGTATAGTTCCTATAGGTTAGGCGTACACGTAGCTTGGTATCTGGATAAATGATGGCATGAGGGGACTACATGCGAGATCAAAGGCAACAGACAGGTAAGGCGGACGACAGAGCTCGGTTTCGAGAGTGGAGGTTAAAGGGAGGGCGGGGGGGGGGGGGCGGGGGGGGGGGGGCGCTCCCTCTCTGGATACGTGTCTGAAAGGGAGAAAATCATAAAGAAAGCAACACGAAATGCGGCTGTCATGAAGAATCACACGCTATGGGGATATAACAAATATGAAGTTATTCAGAGATTCTGGAAAGACGCAATGGTACCGAGCTTGACGCTTGCAAACGCTGTGATGTGCCTAGGGTCTGCTACATATTCGGTTATTAAAGTAAAGCAGAGGAATTTCGGTCGGCTTGCCTTGGGGGCACATGGAAACACCACTAATGAAGCAGTTCAAAGTGATATGGGGTGATCAACATTCGAAGCGCGCTACGCAAAAAGTAAGGTGCAGTATGGAGAACGATTGAGGCATATTAATGGGAATAGATTGGCGGCAAATATTTGCAGCCGCTTATACCGATGCAGTACAAGTACTACATAGAGGCAAATAACTAGATGGCTTGCTCATAAATGGAAGAAGCCGGTTGTAAGGCAACGTTGAAACAGAAAGTACGATCGCCAGAAAATGCTCATTGGCAAGACATTATTGGATAAGCCGACGTTGGAGCTCTATAAGACGGCTAAATCTGAAATTAAAAGGGAAAACTTTATTGACTATTCTAAAGGGAGTGGTTTAGCTCTTGTGGCTAGGGCTGGGTGCATGAGGACAAAGTGTTACTGGCAAAGATGACGTTTACTGTTGCTGCATGCAAGACAGGGAAACGATAGAAACACTTATCCAGCGTAAGACTCTCCAACTTTTAGTGCACGATGCCCCCGCAGGAGTACGAAGAGCACTAGGTTTAGGAACAGCCAGGACATGCTCAGTTTTCAAGAAGTGGAAAGGAAACAAACAAGAGAGAACGAGAGGCTTGGTGGAGAAGGTCAGGAGAGTAGTTAGAAATGGGAAGAAAATCGACAGTGAATCCGAAGATATTGAGCACGCTAGGAATTAATGGCTTCACACCTGTCACCGCCGTGATATAACGGTGAGGCTAGTAATAATTTATCTATCTGTGCTGCATCTTCTCTATCTGAAGACGCAGCACAGGACAGCAAAATGGTAAGAAGCTTAGAAATCTCCAATTTTAACCGGAATGAACTCTGTCCAAGAAGCAAGGAAACGTTGTTAAAATCATTGGAAAAGTCATAACCAATAAGCAAATTTCGGACAGCCGACGACATAGTAGGAGGAATTTGTCTTATAAAAGGAAAAGAGATGGACGAACATAAAATCCTTCAGCCGAATTACGATAGCAACTGTTATATACAGGCCAGCAATTCATGCCGTGAAATTAAAAATAGACATTATACAGGCGACCTACAATCGGGGGCTACGTAAAAAAAAAATCGTATCATGCGCGGTTCGGGTGTCCACCAAGACAAGTGAGACTGTTACTACGTGGTTTCCTTTCCTCAAAAAAAAAAAACAATCTTCGATATGTCCAACGGGCAAGGCTTCGCGCCGAATGGACGATGGCGTTCCAGCGCTGCAAGACGCTGCCGCGATCCTCCCTGTAACAGATTGTTTTGCGCCGAGATGCCACACAAAATTGTGTGGGTGCCGGGGCACACGGGGGTGGCAGGGAACCAAGAGGCCGACAGGATAGCTCGAGGATACATTACTTTCCGAGCATCCGACGAGACCGCGGAACACGCGCCAGCACCCAGGGAATACTCGGCCATACTACAAAACTATAGAGGCAGAAGAATGCGATATCCCCCACAGCACAAACCTCACAGCAGAGAGGAAGCTGTCACTTGGAGACAATTACAAACAGGCTCTTTCCCAAACCTACATATACTAAACAAAATGCACCCTACGATATACGCGGACAAATGTCCCTGGTGCGACGAAAAACCTACTCTGTACCACATCACATGGGCCTGCCAAAACATAGACGTGGTCCCCAAAATACAAAACCCGAGTGCGGAGCAGTGGCAGACTCTGCTGTCCAGCGACCGCTGTGAAGACCAACAAGGTCTGGTACAGCGAGCTCAATGGGCGGCAGTGGCCAGCGGAGCCCTGGACTGGGTGCAACCGACCACTGATTAGAGGCGGACGACTTCGACAGAAAAGGCTCCTGGGGGTAGAACCAAGACGTCCCTGAAGATGCCCCCAAACCGCAGGAAAAACCGTAAAAATTTTCCCGTCCTTCCTTGAGCCGGGCAGCCACTGCGACGGCTGCACACCGCGTCTGGCTAGCCTCGCCCGATGGATGGCTGTGCGCGCGGGCTGCGTTCGTTCCTTCCTCGCATGGAGCGTCGTAGATGTCAGCCTGTTGCTGAGGGCCAAAATGACTATCCGCGCACTGGCCCTGCTGTACCTGGCATAGCCGCGGCCAGTTTCTGCGGAAGCAGCAGAGCCCCTTCTGTCCCCCGCAGTAGGTTCCCGTCGCCGCTGAATGAGACGATTAGCTATGGACGGGGATTAACGAGGGGCTTAGTCCACGCTATCTCCACACCCCCTTGTCTGCAGGCTTGGCGCATGCGCAGGACGTTGCTAGAAGGGTCCTCGTAGATGCGCGCATGGTCCCCACACGCACCGGCCTCAAGAGAGAAGACGCAGTCAGCAGTGTCCTTTAGTCACGCCTCTCTGCTCTGGTCAGATGAAGCCATCAAGGTATGACCAACGCATCGTTGTAAAGAATTTTGCCCAGAAGGCATCGAGGGAGCTTAGGGGACCCGGGTCGCAAACGTATTTCGCCTGGCGGCAGCTACAGGAGTGTGCTACTGGAAAAAGGTTCGTTGTGAATTAACTGTAAGCATTATTTATTTAGTCATCGCCCAGTGAATGTAGAATCCATTAGTTGCTCGTGGCTATTTATTAATAAAAATAACAATGGAAGGAAAATATGTTGCTCGCCGCGGCATCTGCCATCGAAACCTGAAGCACCCGAGCTGCGACTAGCGGGAATAAAAGGACAGGGAGAGGGAAAGGAAGGGGTCAGCGATAGTAAGAAAGGATAGGGGTAGGGCGGCAGTATGCACTGTGTACAAATACAGGACGTCGAAATACAGAATCGATTATTTATGAAGTGTTATTTGAACAACAGTTCGTTTTGGGGGGTCCTCCTGAAATCTAACTTAAGTTCTTTGGCTCAAAGTTTGCTCAATAAATGACAGCGAATTAGCCAATCATTGTTAGATACGGCATTATTTAATAAGCACGGCTCGGGAACAGCCGACCTGCTTCGCTTGCGGGCTGCAGAACGCGGCCACAGAGGCCGTACTGCTGCGCTTGCTACCGCGGCAGTCACGTGACAGCTTTCAGCTCGCTGCAAGCCTGCCCATGTGCCTGATCCGCTTTACCATACATCCACACGCGGATTGCTTAGTACTTCCACACGGGACGGCGTAGGGCTAAGCGCCGCCAAGATAGAGCTACCTTTTGTCCCCGCTGTAGTTCGTGCTCTATTTGGTTGACATGTATAAATAAAGCTAAGGGACAGTAATTTTGGCTTTAATTTAGGCTATAGCAGAAACAGAAGACAGAAACTATAACGCCTAATGTATCCGGACGACACAGTCTTGTCAGCTGACAACGAGCGAGGTTAGCAAGTTTGTCACGAGATAAGCGAGATTAACGAATTTGGGTTACGTTTCTGATCAGAAAAATCAGCCGCGATGTCCTTTAATGGTAACAGGACGTGCTAGTACGTAACTCTAAATACACGAATACCAATGGTATATAGAACAACGCAAATACCAGCGAGTGAGGATAAACGAAGGCGTAAACCCCTTAAGCAGTCATGGAGAGTTATTGCAAATAAAACGTTGGAGGACTCCTATGCGGCGCTTAAGAGTTGACGCGATAGAGTACGCCGTTTGGTGCGTCATCTGATGCGACTGTTTAGAATTTTGTTCACAAGATTCTTTTAACCGATACTTAGCATCAACAAAAAGTGGCTTTCCATTCTAAGCCATTTGACACCTTTGAAAGCCCCATTTCCAAATTGTTCATTTTGTAGCGATTTTGCGTTCATTTAATTAACCCATTAATTACAATGATTTCATTAACTCGTCACCATCTATCAAACAACAATCAATCATTCGAACCACAAATTACCTTGATACGATTTTTTATACGCAGCCCCCGATTATTTGCGTCACGTGGTGCCGACTACTGCTACGCCGTTGGCTTTTCGACCGAACGAGCTGTATACGCTATCGAGTAAAACGCAAAAGGAATGAGGCAGTAATAAAACAATTTTATCGGGCTTCAATAAATATGAAATAGTGTGCGGAATATAGAAAGAGGTAATGTCCCCGCTGCATACGGCTGCTAACGCAGTAGGAGCAGATATCCGGTCACCGCTATAAACAAACCAGAGGGCAGCGAGCCGCCTAGCGCTTCAGGAAACTATAGGCCTGTTTACATGAACTCGATAGAGTTGAGTCGAGTTTGCTTATCGGGTCGAGTAAAATAAGCGGCAGAGCGAATCGAGTTAACTCGCCTGCAGGGGATAGGTTAAAGGGAAACTACATAGGTTTTAGAAACCAACGAGCTTTAAGAGGGTCGAATGTGTGAAACTTGCAGGTAATGCATGCGAAGTCTTTTTGAGCTAGCACTTGAAATAGTGAAGTAATCGCCGATTAAAATCCGGACGCCCTTCAAGCTTCTCCGCAGGGCACAACGCCAAGTGGGGGGCGCATGATGACGTCATCGAAGGTATCGGTACATTTCCAACGCACAAACGCCTGCTTTCGAGGAAAAAAACCAACACCACCGAACGCGAACCCTGACGAGAGTTATTTGGCAGCGTCTAACGCGTCACGGCTGGGTGTGGTGGACGACAGCGGTAATTTGAAATCATACCTTCCGTGACATCACGCTGTTTCCCTGCACTCCTCCGGTGCATTGAGAAGCGCAAAATTCAATCGTCGATCACGTAACTATTTTAACTGCTAGTGCAAAAACAGTTGGCATGCTTTACCTACAGCCTACATAGATTTGAATCCTTGAATATCGCGAAATTCTCGAAAGTTAACTCGCTTGACCCGCCTTTCGAAAAGCACCGAGTCGAAGAGTCGGGCTGCGGAAGGGGAGAGGATAAATGCGAACCTGTTTTTCTCCTCCGTCGTCGCGCCTGCGAGACAGCGGTGCCGTGTCGCAATCTTGGAGGCTGGCCTTTCCCGCTCCTGCCCGACGCTTCGTGTCGCTTCATTTGAACTGGACTCGACTCGCTAAAATCGAATTCTTGTAAACACGCAGTCGTCGAGTTGGGCTGAACTTGCTCAACTCGATCCGCCACTGTCTGGTTCATGTAAAAGAGGCTATCAGGTAGGTGTAGAAGCCAGAACAGCGGAATAAAATATGCATTGAGGGGAAGCCAAACTGCCTGGAGCAACAGAAGTGCGGAAGTAGATCGATAAGTATACATATACCTGAGAAGCGTCGACACAACAATGCAGAAAACGAGAGCACTAAGCGTGTCAAAGGGAAGGTAAAAAAAACTGAGAGCTAAATGGGCGGACAGAACAAAGGAATCGCTAGCAGCGTACCGGGCCGGCGAAATAGAAATGATAGGGGATCAAGGTCCGAGCAGGTTGCTTAAAGAACCAAAAGCCTATGAGCAGAAGTACACACTGAAAGAAAGGATTCAGAAACAGTGCAAGACATTTTAAATGGCTCTGAAAGTGTCGGACCGATCCTCCGGCATGGAAAAGTACACCTCCCTGGAACCCTCAGCTTTGGAAGTTAGCAACAGAAGACTGGACTGAGACACAGAAAAGATAACCGGAGTGGGGGGGGGGGGGGATAAAACAAAATATAACTATCTAAGGCAAGATGACGCACGCCACTGCCCGATAATGCCAACTAGCCTGACACACTTGGTGAACTGTTTTCAAGGCCGCCAAGTTTTTGGTGCCGGGAAGCAGTCTGACGCATAAACGCGACCCTCTTGGTTGCTGCTCGACAATCAGCGCGACATTGTGTCTCACTTTTGCTGCTGAATATCTAATCTCTTCGAGAATAATCAGCATGGCTATACTCTGCATACTGCCAGCTTCTACTTTCCGGAAGCTAACAAAGCGCGCGGAGCAGTTCAACAGTGAAGACGCTCGTTGCTATTCCCCTCAGTGGTGAGAAAAGCATGCGGAATGTGCTTGCTGATAACCCGGAAATCACAACAGCAACGTTAAGATACGAATGACTTCCTTTGTGCGTGAGAGCGCGCAGATGAGTCACCTTGGGGAAACATAGTTCATTACAGGCTTGTATAATCGCAGGAAAGTTCAAGTAAGCCCCACTACTGAACCATTCCGCGCAGCTGACTTGAGATGACGGAAAACCCACTTTTGTCCGACAAAAATAAATAAATAAATAAATAACCGACAGCAATCATGCACGGGCAACTATGTCCATCATACCTATGAGAATAGCATTATAATCAGATGCAACGAAAGAGTGAAGTGGTAAATTCCCCTCGACAAAGACCCTCCAGTCATTCGTTGATTGACTTTAATGGCATCGCGATTAATCCACAGTTCAGGGATAAACTGAGTGTGACCAGGCCTCCTCTGAGGGACATTTGCTTTTTTGTTATTGAGTTGTATCCCACTATAGAACTCATTACCCTACAAGGAGACAAACAGATTGAGACAGGAAAGCATCGCCTGTTGGCGAAAATTGTGCTCCAACTGCAAACCAGCGTGGCTATATTATTAATCAAGCCTCAGTTCTATCAAGAAAACAGTTGGAAAACAGAAAACAGAAGCGCGAAATCAAGCTAACCAGGGGCGCGGTCTAGGTTATTCGTGCGGACATTATGCCTTAAAACCAAAGCCCGCACGGCTTCACGCTTTCGATGCTTCCCTGTTCACGTCCGAACAGACACCACATATCTTCAGGAAAACGCGCCCAAACACACAGATTATCTGTTTGCCAAGCATAAAGGCATCTTTTGTCCGTCAGGCCCCGGGGCCGTTGCTAGAAACGCTCTTGAGCACTCCGCGCGACAAAGAAGATTTTGGTAGAGAAATTGCTTTTACTTACCGTGAAGGCCTGGAAGGTAGGACGAAGACGGACCTCGCTGTGGTACGCGCTCGTCCGCTGTCGCCGATCTGCTTGCTAGGCTAGAGCGACGTCTTCGCGACACTAGGAGAGACTGACCGCTGAAGTCAGATATGCCGATAGACCCCCGAAGATCAAAGTAACAAGAAGGAGAGAAGGAAAAGCCCGTGGGTAAACTTGGGGGGAGGGCTCGCAGGGGAAGGCCAACACCCTCTGCAGAACTTGAGGGTTTTGGGAATGCGCGCTCGGAACCAATGTCGTCGCATTCCATTCGCATGGCTTTGACAAGGGTGAAACCTGCCATGGAAGACAGCCCCCTCACAGAAGAGAAAAGGCAGGGTGTCTCCGCAGTGTCTCCGCTCTTTCCCTCTTCCGTGGCTCTGATGACGTCAAAGCGGAGGTTGCCGTGGAAATTTGTTGTAGCTCGTTCTCTCCCCCACACGTTTAGCCTCACACTCCTCGAAGGAAGGACACTACAGTTGCCTTTTGTGATAGACTGACTTTGACCCCCACCCCTTCAAAAGGCCAACATTTTCTGCAGCTCGGAAAAAGAAAAATGCGGGGCAGCGCAGCCCGGGGTGCCGGATTTCCGCGCACACGAGCCGTAGCTGATCACGCGACCACTTTGTGCCGCACGAAAGTTCAAAATGCCTTCGAAGGTGTGGTAAACTTACGAATCGAGAAAGAAAGAAAGATAGGAACTGCAAGTATCGACAAACAACGTAACGGCAGCGAGGCTTAGCGTACGAATTGCGTCATACTCGGTCTTTTCGCAGTGTTTTCAAGGGACGCTTACAGAATGCAGACTTGTTCGCTTCACAGGTAGCGTCACTGTGAATACAATATAGTTGCCCGACAGATGATCCGGCCATGGAGAGTCGGTCCCCCCTTGACCCCATCACGTGATAGCGTGCACTGATATAACCGCTGCAGGCGCATGCGCGGACCAGCTCTGCAAACTGATTATTCTGTAGTCTCTCCCCTCCTTTTTTTGCTTGTTTCTGTAGTGACAAGCACACTACGGCCCACCATGCGTTATCTGTTGGTTGAGCAAGGAGCCATGTCATCCTAAAACAAACAAGAAAGAAGACACCTATCTCGTCTACTTCTTATTGTTCAAAAGACAAATTTAATCACTTCTGTCGACCGCGTTTTTACTCGTTGCAATTTCACTCTAAATTGTTTTACATGCGCCAGAAATTCCAGTGCGGGATAATTATTCTAGAGGAAAGACAGTGACCCTCGGACCAAAGTCTCATGAGGAGCCGCGTTTACATGAATACCACAGTGACGCATCGTGGATCTTAGGGTATCTCGTGGAGCCCTACCGGCACTGTTTCCATGCACCACATCAAGTCAGGCGGGAAGCTCTTCTCGCCAAGTTCACGCGGCGGAGGGGGCCAATCGCTCCCATCTTGACAGTGGTCTGCTTTGTTATCCCACTGAGGGGGTATTGTACAGCGACCCCAGGAAGGAGGAGGGGCGCCTCAAACATATGTGTTTATGGTGTGGGGCGATATGGGCTGGGCATCGTTCCAAGCACGGGAAGCTCAAAGTAAAATACTTTATGAAGAACGCCTGAGGAAATTGGACGATAACAGGTGGGCAGCTGAGGTATTTAAATACTCATACAGAAAGAGCGTTGACTCACAGTGGCGGAACTAGGATTCTAACCAGTAAGGCCTGATTCTCACAGCCGGTCTCCTCTCCGGCGCGGCGGCGACGGAGCCGGGAACCGCGGCCGCAACGAACGGATTTGTGTTCTAATCGAAAGAGGCGCCGGACACCGGCAAACCAGTTTGGGCGGGCGCTCGCTGTTCCCACGTGACTCTACGTCAGTGTCTTTTTCTTTGTTCCGCGCGAAAAAAAAAACGCTGCTCGGTGGTGTCCGTAGGACATGCCGAAGTAGCGGTGAAAGTCGTCAGTCGTCTGCTTGCGCTTTGGTTCACTGGGCTCTTATCGGAGAAAAAAAAAAACGATGCGATCTCGCAAGCGGTGGAAAAAGCTTGAAGTTAGTTTATTAACTCTACGCAACTCCCGTTTTTGCAACGAAACACCACGCGTACAGCAACAAAACAAATATATATGAGTATAGCAAGCTACTTTTAAAGCCGCTGCAAAAATGAGTGCTGCACTCACAATATTGAGGCCGATATGCACGAAATTGAACATATGTAGGGTGGTAATGAACTCTTATCAATGGCTTGAGAGATTAAGCTAGCAAAAGAATTTAAACGGCTAATAAAAACCATGAGGCCTCAAGAGCTAGCAACGGGTGAACAGAATTTTGTTTTTTTCTGCTCGTTTCGTTATCTGCGCAGTAACCTCTCTCGCCCTTTTCTCCTTTCTTCACCTGGATGGTTCCCCTTTGCATCAGCCATCCCCTTCACTTCGCTTTAAACCTGGCAACAGTTTTCGTCCCCCACTTCGTTACCCTCCCGAACTCCCTCTGTTCGTCATGGCCCACGGGCCGTGTTTTTTTTTTTTTCAAGGTTTTTTCTACCTTATGGCTCACCTCTGAACTGTTGAGCCACATGTTCCTCACCGTTTCAACCTCCCAGGCTAAATGTGAACGAGTGTGTTGACCCGGCGTGCCGTTTTCTGTATTTCTCTGTGCGTGGAGTGAACCTCAGTTAGCCACAGTGCGGCTGGCTGGTGTTCGGTGAGGGGACCGCAGCTTCGCAGGGGGGCGCTGCGGGCGCCACTGAAAAGCGCCCTCTCCGGCCGACTCCGCACTTTTGTCCGGGCAAACCGGTCTCCCTCCCATTGAGTAGCTGCGCGAGCAGCGCGCTTTCTCCTGAAAAAAAAAAAGCCAGTTCTGCACGTACTTTGCACGTGTTGGCCAGCCTGCAAATCTCTTTGTGCAGTCGCGAGCTTTTTCCCTCGTGCTTGAACGCTGACGAGTTTCAGAGGATTAGCAAAATGTACAGGGGCGCTAGAAAAAAATGCGGACAGCACGGCGCCCACGCGCTGCGCAGTCGGAATTTATCTTCAATACGTGTTTATCTCGGTAGTAACAAAGACGCTAGAGTGGTACATTATTGTATCACGGATGTCTCTAGCGTATTTGTGTTGCGAGCCAAGTATAAGCGTGACGAAAATAAATTCCAACAGCGGAGCGCCTAGGCACTGCGCTGTTCGCATTTCTTTCTGTCGCGGCAGTACGCTCTGAGATGTAGGTTAAAAGAAATAGTGGACAGTGATTTTTTTTTTCGCTGCGCAAACTTGAAAAATGAACTGCTAGTGGATCAGGCCCACTACGTGAAGCAGATTGTTGACGAAAAAGCCGGTACCGTAACGGCGAAATGTGTATCGTAAATGACGAGGTCATTTAAGACGTGGAATTCGAGGTAAATACCATCTTTTTTTTTGGCGCGGGCGTCTTCGCAAGATGCTTAATTTCGTTGGGTGGCTGAGCAGTTAGGTGCATGCAGGTTTGTTGGCCAAATACCCAAGCAGCACACCAACAATGGACCGACGCTGGCATAATGCTGGTCAAAACCGGCTCGAAAGTCGTACCGACGTCGGCATTGGGGCAAAAAGTTACTTTTTCCAACCTTGGCCTGATGTTCGGACCAACACTGAACCGACATTCATGCCACTATCAGACCACTGTTCAGCCGCTCTACCAACACTGAACCGACATTCATGCCACTCTCAGACCACTGTTCAGCCGCTCTACCAACACTGAACCGACATTCATGCCACTCTCAGACCACTGTTCAGCCGCTCTACCAACACTGAACCGACATTCACGCCGCTATTGTACCCACTTTCAGCCACTCTACCAACACTGAGCCGACATTCATGCCACTATCAGACCACTGTTCAGCCGCTCTACCAACACTGAACCGACATTCATGCCGCTATTGTACCCACTTTCAGCCGCTCTACCAACACCGGCTTGACATACCACAATTAGGCCACTGTTCAGCCTTTCTGCTAACGCTTGCCCGAAGTTTATGCCATTGCATTTCCAGTTCAGCGAATATTCACATTCCAGTTAATGTTCGCATTGGGAAAGCCATGGGTTTTGGCATTGCAAAGCTGCAATCATCTCTTCTATACACATGCACAACAAAATGAGGCAACGAAAGAATCCAACTGAGAAACAATTTATTAAATAATTAGGCACCGTGGCTGGGGACGCGCGGTTGCGCGAGTCCTGCGAGGCAGCGAGGGCCGCGCAGGAGGCGGGACCTTGGGAAGGAGCCAGGGCCGCGCGGGAGGAGGATTTCTGGGAGGTGGGGGCCGCTTGGGGAAGGGAGGGCACTGTGCTGGGGGCTGAAGCACAGGGGCTCGCAGTGGTTGCCAGGCCGGCAGCGGTACTTGGCAGAAACGCTTCGGCAAAACGCCTTTTGCGTCCGCCGCCACGGTCCACCGAACCTGGCAACCACTTCCTAATAAACCCCTGCGCTTCCACCACATCCGCGCCCGTCTTCTCACAGATGGCATCTGCATAAGATAAGCGTTCATTTTAGGCCAGCAGAAAAACTTTGCTCGTTAACAGAAATCAAGATTATTTCAGCAACAGAGAAAACAGAAAAGGCCACAAGTACATGTTAACTCAAAGTGCGTGCCAAAATGAAAGGCCTACAGTATCCAAATACAACTTGAGAAAATCCACCTGAAAGCTCTTCTAACCAACTGTATAAAGCTGCTGCGACATCACAGACGACCACTTTGCACTACTAACATATGGGAGCACAAATGGCTGGCAGATACAAGGCACGACTACGATCCATGACAAGAGATGGATGTGACTGGTGGGAGGGCTTTCTTTGAAAGGCATCTGCTGACTCATATATCTTCAGATGCACATGGAAGAAAACTGCAGATGACTACCCCCATAAAAACAGTAACAAAATATTCACCTGTAATGAAAAAGAAAACTAGTAAAGTATCAACTGAAAAGAAGAAAAGAAAACAAAGCGCAGCAGAACCTGGTGCATGTTCTTCCACTCATCTTTTAAAATTCAGTTAAAAGCTACTGCAACAACATACCTGTTGCCACCTTGCATAACTTCAGGGCAATAAATGACCACTTGCCCTTGCGGCCATGGAGGCTGTACATCCTCTGTACAGCCACCCCTATGATGGCGGTCATTATGTTGGAGCCCACCTCCCTCAGGCCCTTGCCCCCCAGGCGGACCAGCTGCTTTCGCTGAAAAGAAACACCACAGGTGCACAAGCTATTAGGCACAAACATCAATTATAATTTCATTTAGTTTAGCAGAATCGAATAGCTAAGACAATTGTGTGACTACCTGTCAACAGCCCATGCGAGTACCTACAATCATAATGCATACCGTATTTACTCGCATAATAGGCGCACTTTTTTTCCAGAAAATCCGGCTCAAAGTTCGGGGTGCGCCTATTACGCGGGGTAAAATTTCCGGAAAATTTTTCGACTCGCAGAATTGAACACACCGCGTAAACGCACTCGTGTACGGGCCGCACCCCATTTTCGCGAAGAAAATGTTAAAAAAAAAAAAAGTCCGTGTAAGGGCCGCACCGAAACTTTCCGAATGCACGCGCCGAGGCCTCCGCGATCGGCTCCGGCTGCGCGCAACGTGCGCTTGATCGCGGAGGCCACACACGCGCACAGGAGCTTCCAGACGCCGCCCATGGAGGGCGCCCAAGGCCAATCTCATCATCATCATCGTTTTCCTCCGCCGCGAGCTTTCGCTATCTAATCGCCATCAGCATCTCCAGCTCGTTTTTTTTTGTTGTTGTTGTTGTCAAGTGCCGGGATTTGCGGTAGCGCGATAGTTATCGTGGTTTATGGCTTTGCCGCAGAGCGTTGATGTTTTAGCTCGACGGGCAAGCACCTTAACAGCTACACGGCTGGGAGTTTGCTCTCGAACGCGGCAAGCGTGCGGCAGGTCGGAAAATACGACGTGGCCGAGAAGTGCGGCAGTTGCGAATGCGGCGTCCCTAAATTTTCGTACGCGACTCCAAGCGCCGAGGTTTTCGCGGGCCTAAGTCGGGAACGTTTCCGACTGGAAATGAAGCTTTCCAAACAGACGTTTAAAGTGAGCATCCCTGAAAACTGTGTGCGGCTGTTCTACGCGATGTCGTTGTATGTGCTGTGGGTCCGCAGCAGCTGCGACGGCAGAAGCACTAGTAGGGACTAGTAGTCAGTTCAGCAAAAACTTTGTTAAAATAAAGATTGGGAAGCGGGGGGTGGCGAGGCGTCGGCTTGCAATCGTGTAAATACAGTATTGATCACAGTGCCAAGTTCGGGGTGCGCCTATTATGCGCGGAAATAAAAAAATCTGATTTTTCGCGCCCTAACTAGGGGTGCGCCTATTATGCGAGTGCGCCTATTACGCGAGTAAATACGGTAATTTCTGTATGATACAATAGCTTGACTAGTTGCTACCAGCAGAAAGCACCACCACCAATATGGACATTCTTTTTTTTCCCAGTTTACTAAGAGCAGGGAAACTTTAGCGATTAAGCAAAGGTGGCCAACTCCTACCCATTATGCTTTGCATCTTGGACATTATTATATTATAACTATAATGCTTTTTGCAGATATCTATGTACTGGATGTGTTTTCTCTGCACAGCCGTTACGCTAAAATTGATTTGGTTTGTAGAACTTAAAGTTCCAAAGTGACTCAGGCTATGATGAGGGACACCATAGTGGAGGGCTCCGGAAGTTTCGACCACGTGGGGTCTTTAACATGCGCCACTGACATCACACTGCACACGGGCGCCTTGCTTTTCGCCTCCATGGAAAACTGGCCATCACGGCTGGGTTTGAACCTGAGTCTTTGGGTTCAGCAGTCGAGTGCCCTAACCACTGAGCCACCATGGCGGGGCTCACTACCCTGAAATTGAGCAGTCTAATTAATGCTATACAAAGGGCGCTTATTTAAATCCCCAAGCACCTGAGTAAAGCTGCGTGCTTAGCAACCACATTTAATTAAACGATGTTGCTTGTTTTTGGCAGCAGATTAAGTAATGAAATGTGCATAATGTGAGCAAAAGACAGGGAAGAGGTGGGTTAAAGCTGCCCCATTATTTGGGAAACCTAGCCGAAATTAAAGACGCGCTGAGAGAGGACCAACTTCCAGCTGTGTTCACAGCAGTTCATGCAACAGTATATTAACCGAAAGCTCAGCTTCCTGTAAAACAGACCTTACAACATCCTTAATGTTAGCTACAAAGTCCACTGCTGAACTAAATTAAAACAGCACAACAATAAATGACAAATGTAAGGAAAATGAGGGGCTCGTTATGAGACACCTACGAAGAAAGGCAGCCACAGGCAACAAAAGCATAGGGGATTTTTTTTTGCTGTTGATCGATGTAAAACAATAATGTAATCACAGAAATATTTGACTGAGAAAAAAAATTTGTTGGAACCAAGTCTGTTATGCAACGACCGGCCACTGGCAGAGCTCTGGAAAACTACATCGAATGACATTGAGTGACACCATCTGAGAGCAACTGCCCCAAAAAAGCCTGTGACTGCACCGCCAAATACCAAGCTACTACAAGATGTGACAGGTGCAATGCTTCGCACAGAACCAGCATCAGTAGCTTGGTTTGCTGTTTAGCGCTCCTTCTCGCCTAAACGCTCTGATGCGACAGCAGTCTCGCAGGTGGCATTTTCTTTGCATTGCGTGGCTGAAACATGATGTGACAACTGGCACTTGCCGTAAGCAATAATGCGAGCGCCACATGTTCAGCACTGCTACTGAGCCCAACAAATTGATAGGAGCCAAAGAGCAGATAAAGAGAGTCCCCTAACAGCTGTCCCGACACGTGATGCAGTTTTTGCAAGCTCTGCTACCGGCTGGGCATTGCGTACCACTTTTGCTTCCAACAGTAAATCTCACCACACAAGGAATCGACAGGGCGGTCCAGTGAACACTCTCAAAAATTCCTAAAGAAGCGCAAGTTCGATATGGGAAAACAATTTTTTTTTTTGGAGGAACGATCTCTCAGCAGTGGTGGACATAATTTACTACATAACTGTGCGTGTGTACCTGCAAATATTTCTTCTATTTTGAACTCCCTATTCTTAGGAATTCCTGAAAATGTTCACTGAAACAGCCAGTGTGTATATCAGCAAGCAACTTTCATGAACAAGACATTTACATTAACAAAACACACTGTGACAGCACACTCCAGCACAACAGTAGGAATTATATCTATGAAGAGCATGTTATTCACAGAGCACGGCATGCAAACACTCTTGGAGCTCAAGATTTCTTCACAAACCTCGCAATTACATTATGCATGCAAATCGTTAGTAGGCATTCATTTTTTCCAGACACGAATTATCAGAAACATTAAATCACCAGTCCAGCAGCCACGCTGTCGTCCTGGACGGCAGCTTCCACAGTGTCCAACTCCTCGGGGGAGAATGCGGGCAGTGCAAGGGTGGGAGGCGGTGGCGAGGGGGACACTGGCCGAGTCCTCTGCTCCAGCTGCCGGTCCGACCGCAGCAGCACATGATCCTCCAGCCTTTGTAACCGCTGCATTAAGTCGCGCTGCTGCTGTCGGACCTCCAGCACCAGGCACATCAGCTTCAGCAGGGTAGCTGAAACTGAAGCAATCAACAATTTCAGTGAGAGCAGGGTTAACCTGGGCGCAATAATATCATTTGCGCACTGAGGTACAATAAAGAACAGTATGAGGCTAACAGTAGGCAGCAACACACTCTGTACTATGCTCCTAAACTTCCACCAGTTTTTATCCTCCAGGACACTTCTAATTCATGTTCTATTCCTTGCTAGCCTAATTTAAATGCCATAAATGTCACCATGCACTGACAAACCCCTAGGTGAAATGGAGCTGCTCTATGTGTGATAGCTAGCACAGAACCTGCAGCCTTGTTGTGTAAAGGACTTCTCAGTCTATGAGCTCCGCCAATTTTTACATTGCTTCATGGGCATTTCCACTGCTATTGCACCATGGCAGAGATGGCAGCAGTTAGTCGCAAATGGATTCTTCCAGTGTCATGAGAAGCATGTGCTAATAGAAGCGAGAAAGCAGAGCAGGCCTGTGCCCTTAATATAGCATTGCACCATTTGGAAAGTATTGCTCACGGCAAAACCCACATTGGCCAAAATGCTGGAGGTAGACATCTGTTCTAACTGCAAGTGCTGGCAGGGATCAATGCATTAAAACTGCAACAAAGATAGCCCTTATGGAATTATAGCCCTTAGCTGACAGGCGAAATGCAACAAAGAGATGGACCAAATGTTTCTTGCTAGGCACAGGAGGTGCCAAACCGTTGAGACATAAAACAAGGTCACATTTATCTCTTACCACGCATCCATTTTGCTGCAGGCAAGACAAGACTAGGAGCCAGCTGATGTGCTCCACAAGGCAGTTAGGCTGTTCAGTTCTTTCCTAAGCAAGAGGTCCTCCTTCAGAGCATGCCACTATTATTGGCTGCTTATCTCCTTCAGCACCCTTTATGGGAGCTTTGTGATAGCGCAATTAATTTTTTTTCAGCACATTTCGCTGCATCCAAGGCACTGCATTGACTTCCAACCAGTAAACTTTTAAAATACTTTGAAAGACAATGAAAAATTACAATATGGGCCTTGCTGACCAACCGCGACCAAGCGACCAAATTATGCTGGTAAGGAAACAAATGCACAGAACATGGGACTACTGTGTAGAGTGCAATTCGTAGGAGTGGCTTCCTGGTGGTGATGTAGGCCGAGAGAGGCAACAGAAATGCCAGGATCCAAAAGAACCCAACAAAAGCACAACATACAGCTCTTGGGAAGGGCACACAACAACCACTCCACTATGAATCACAAGAGGAGAAAGCAATGGAAGTACTAGGTTGTAAATTCCAGTACCACTTCAGTTCAATACAATCGTTTTTGAGAAATACATGTGATGATTTTTAGAGTGACCCCTTTCAAAGCACATAGTTTGAAACTAGAAATGTGCTCCTAGCACCGTTTCAAGAGCCACTGAGGAGAACTCCGTGCAAATATCTTCCTGAATAAGTATATTCTCTAGGTCTTTCTGGGCCCGTTGACTGCTGCTCGGCAGCAGCAGGTACAATGAGAAATTTAAAATTTGCTGTTTTTCTTTAAGGCAAAGCAGATCTAGCTTCTATATTTTGTTGTGTCACTTGATACTAGACAAAATAGGAGTGTAATTAAAAGAAAGGAACACAGTGAAAAGACGGGACAAGCAGCATTTGTTCTGTCCTCTCACTGTGTCCCCATGTTTGGCTTGCATTTCTCTTTTTGCACAAAAGTAAACAAAGTGAAAATCTCACCATCAACAGTCCCAGCTGTCGACCCCTCCAGCTTGCTGGGTGGCGCACTGTTTTCGTTCACGCTCTCCCCAGCGTGATTCAGTGGGGCTGGAGATGAACATGCGTCATTGATGGCAATCCAGGAAGTACAGAACACACTACTGTGTACAACCACAATGTCACATTTCTATCCTAATTGAATGCAGAAATGCTACTTCAGGATATTTTTGGAGAAGGGACAGAACAGTTGCATGGCCAGGCTGTTTTGCATACAGGTGATCTTTTTAAAACACAATAGACACAAAATTACGAAGTTCAGAAACAAATTCCTGGTTATATAGAGATGCCCCCCAGGCAATAGTAACACTTCCTTTGGCCGAAAAGATATTTTAATTTGGTTTCAATCACAGGCTGTACAAAGACTTCATAATTCAAAACCCATCAAAACCGACACCTCCATGACAAGTAGTTGACGTGACAAACAATGTCACATCATGCAGATACCTATGACACATAAAAGAACGTTGTGATCCGACTGCGGCGGCGCGTTTCGATGGAGGCGAAACGCAAGAGGTGCCCGTGTGCTGTGCGATGTCAGTGCACGTTGAAGATCCCCAGTCGGCTGAAATTATCCCAGGGCGCTATGGCACCTCCTTCTTCCTTCCTTCTCACACTCCCTCCTTTATCCCTTCTCTTATGAATGTCCACCGAAATGCGAGAGAATTACTGCACCACTTTCTTTCCTGAAAAATCAGTTTTCAATTTTTTAAATATGTGTCTATAGTACTTCAATAATTACATTTCTCATGCACCAGCATGGTGCATTGGTACCGTATTTTCCGGTGTATAAGACGCGGCTTTTTTAAAAAATCTTGCTGGTGCGTCCTATACAAGGGTGCGTCTTATATGCGAATTTTTCGTTTTTTTTTAGAGAGTTCAGAAATTACTCAGGTTCATGTTCAAGCCTTTTTTACCGAAAAAATATCACTAGCAATGAAGCGGTTGTAACACGGTTAATACCTCAATACGGGGACCACCGTGCGCAACTTTTTTTAGGTGAACTTTATCATGAAACGACGGGGATGACGACTTCCAGGATCACAAACACACCACCGTTTCGGAGGCCCCAAGCAAAAGTAATGTGAAATGCCAAAAGATGACGACAATCACGCTTCTCGCCATTGTCAAGACAAGCCAGGACAAGCCGGCGTTCTTTTTTCAGCCACCCTTTGCCACTTTGTTTGCTCCATGTACGTAGTGCGAAGAGAATATTTCAGTCGCGTTGCCACCAGAAATGGGCGAACTTTTTGATAGCGCATCCGAAGGTGAAGACTTCGAAGGTTTTAAGTAGAAATAAAATGTTCTTATGGACATGTGGGAGAGTTTTTTCGTTTTTCTTTCTTTTTTTCCAAAACGTGGGCAGGAATGACGTGAGTGTTGCCTTTTTCGACCACTTAGCGTTGCTTAAGAATTTCTCACAAGTACGGTGAATTTCGTGATGGTCGCGCAAGCGTGTTTAATTGATCCTCACTAGCCCAACTGGGAAAACTGGGGTGCGTCTTATATAAGGGTGCGTCTTATATAGCAACTTTTTCAATTACAGCCTGCATATATGGCGGGTGCGTCTTATACACTGGAAAATGCGGTTCATTTAAGGACACAAAAGAAACTGTCATGGCGAAACCAAAAACAGAGAGCGGAATATATGTCATGTGAATAGAAACCTGTTCGCAGTACTGTTAACGTGGGTAAGAGAGTTTGCCACGAAATGGTTACTGGCAGATTCACTGCTGATCTGAGAGCATGGCAAATGTAAAAAGCTGATGCCAAGTCTGAGCACGTTCCATTTCTCTGCAAGTGCAATTAGCTACGGTGGAGTTTTTTTCCCAGATTTTGCAAGCATACTACCATAAATCCCCAATCAAAACTAACACAATGTCGACCTTACATTAAATAGAAATGAGAAATGGTGTTTTAGTTTTAAGGCGGTTAACATCCAAAGGCGACTCAGGCTATGAGGGACGCCGTAGTGAAGGGCTCCGGAAATTTCGACCACCTGGGGTTCTTCAACGTGCACTGACATCGCACAGCACACGGGCCTCTAGAATTTCGCCTCCATCAAAATTCGACCGCCTTGGCCGGGATCGAACCCGCGTCTTTCGGGTCAGCAGCCGAGCGCCGTAACCACTGAGCCACCGCGGCGGCTTAACAAATGAGAATTCATGTCTTACGTGGTGACGGCAGCTGTACAACATCGTTGTGGCCCTCATTTCCTAAAAAAGAATTGCACATGAACGTCTTGTTGAGTATGCAAAATAATTTCTCATCAATAAAGAAATATGAGAATTTCAATTACCAGAAACTGCCGAGCTTTCTAGGGCTGAAGTGAACTCGTAGCGCCGCACCTTTTTTTCGGCGCTCTTGTAGGATCCTGCAAACATTCTCAATATCTCGACAAAAACCATGTCATCTCCAAGCAACAGTACGGATTTAAAAAAAAACAAAACAACTGAGGCCGCCTTACTGGAAATCAAAGAAAAGCTAATTGAAAACATAGAAAATAAACTGCTAACAGTTGGCATATTCCTTGATATGAGGAAAGCGTTTGACTCGGTTAACCATAAGATATTGCTTGAAAAAATGCAGTGTTATGGAATACGCGGCGTTCCTTTAACCTTATTTGCTAGCTACCTTGACAACCGATCTCAAACAACTATCATTAACGGTATTTCATCTGGGATCGGTCAGATTGTGTCTGGTGTGCCACAGGGCTCCGTTCTAGGACCAACGTTGTTCTTATTATATATTAATGATATCGTCAACCTTCATCCAGCAGACAACATTATAATCTATGCAGACGATACTAACGTATTTTTTTCAGGGCAAGATAGTAATATTTTGCAAGCAGCCTCCAATAGTTGGTTATCCCAATTGTCTGTTTGGTTAAAATCAAATAGGTTAGAACTTAATGTCAGGAAAACAAAGTACATACTGTTTAGAGCCAAAAATAAGGAAGTTCCGAACAACTTCCAAATTCACTTCGAGCAAGCTCCTATAACTCGTGTCAGCTCTACAATGTTCCTTGGAGTCATTTTTGAAGAACATTTACTCTGGACAGATCGTGTAAACTACATTTGCACTAAAATGGCTCGCTCTGTTGGTATCCTAAATAAATTTCGCACAATACTGCCTCGAAAATTCAAACTACAAATTTATTTCTCTCTAGTCTTTTCGCATGTACAATATTGTTTGTTGATCTGGGGAACGACTACCTCAACCAATTTTGTGAAAGTACTTACTTTACAAAAAAGAGCTGTACGAGCGATTGATAACTTACATTACAGTGAGAGCACGGGTCCTTCCTTCCTCAACCATAGACTGCTAACCATCACGGCCGCTTACCACAAGAAGCTTGCTGTTTATATCAGAAACCTTATGAAAGGAAACTGGCAGACTTTCGAGAGCACATATTTAATTGCCCAAACAGCATACAGTCTTAGGCACCCTCAATACCATGCACCAAAATCTCGTACAAACTATGGGTTTCAAAAACTAACTCACATAATTCCTCATAATTAAACACGTATCCATACTTAACAGAATTGTCACTACAAAATATGTCCGAGGGCTGCTTTGCTGACTTGATGCCCGTTCAGCTGCCTGTATAGCAACACTCAGGCCAACAGACTATCAGTTTGAAAGCCTGTGAAACACTCATGTGGCAAAGGCATTGTTTTATTTACAATTAAAAGTGTGATTCTGGTTTCTAGGATTTAACAGCTTTAAGCTATGAAGAATGACGTAGCGGAAGACTCCAGATTAATTTAGACCTCATGGGGTTGTTTAACATGCACTGATATTACACAGCACAAGCGCATTCTGCACTGCTCCATTTCACCACAGACAGGATGTAACCTGGGCCCTCGGCTCAGCAGCATGGACCACTCAGCCACTGCGACAGGCTAACAATTCAAACTGAACTAAATGTAAACAGCTGGATGAGTTGGTTCTGAATTTGCATTATGAAACACTGTCTCAGTGCACAACAAACATGGATGAGGAAAGAGCACACAACGCAAAGCATCAATTGATGTCTGGCATTTGTATTGTGTGCTCTTTCCTTGTCTGTGCTTTTTGTGTGCCAAAAAATGTTTCATAATGCAAAAAAAAAAATTACCATACTAAACCTTTCTGTACTAAATATTATTAAGCATACTGAGTGCAGCACTAATTCTGGGAACTACAGGTCTTCAAAAACAAGGCACTAATGAGTTTCAGAAGTAGTTCATCAGCTTACAAGTGCAATAGCTAACAGTTCATTCGGCTCCTCTTTTTGACAGCTGGCTAAGCGGTGGCTATCAACATGACTTCTTAGTCGTAATTTAGCCATGCAGAGGTGCAGACTCACAGAATCTAGCAAAGAGGCCTTTACAATCGCTGATGAAGCTACCATCAATATGTCTGCAATAAGACTACTTATGGCAAGTGGTAACGACGACCACTGGGCAACGCATCCACTCCCCTCCGAGAGCTGGCTCGGCCTCAGCTTTTGCGAGCCGCGTCACCTCCGAGCTCCTGGCCACAGGCCAGTAGCACTCTTCTTTTGTCTCTGTGAGCCATCCGACAGGAATGACTGCAAGGCAGTCGTCCTCAAGAGGAAACTTCACCACAGCGAATGGTTTTGACATGCTGCACAGAGGAAACACGACAAAAGATTAATGGGGAAACAAAGATTTTTACCAGACACTGTCTGTGCCATACTCTACTGGCACTTGCCTGTTTGGGTGCCGAAAACTTCACACTACCATGACAACTGACAGGTACTCTTACAACCATCTCGTTCTACTTCGCAACGCACTTCTGAACTTTCATGAGTTGAGAGTTACAAGTGTCACGAGCGCCTGCAATTTGGGACTTATTTAAACAATATTTCTGTGCCTGCTGTCATGTGAACCAAATAACAGCCAGCAATAGTGGCGTGCAACTTCACTGCATTGAACATCAAACTGAGTGCAGTCTACCAGGAGCATAGTGATGAAAAAAGAAACCAGTAAAACGCAAGATTGACCAAATGAGGAAGAGAGAAAACAAGCGCGTTCAATTAGCGAGCTCGAAACTAGCACTCGCTATATGTAGAGTCACACTGATCTAGACTTTGTAATACAAGGCTCTCAGTAGCGGGAAGGGACACACATAAATAAAAAGTACTCTCAATTTTTTTTCTGTAACCGATCACTGGCAGGAGCAGCATTACTTCTGGCAGTACAGAAGAATTGTGTTCATTCATCCTGTTCTTGTCACATTTCTCTCATCGCACGGAGACTCGCAACGCAACAATGTCAACACTGCCATGGAAGCATTTGTCAATCAAGCACAAGGCATGCAGGCTGCGACTCTATGACGTCTGACATGCATGCCTGAACCAAGCGATTAGCCTCACAAAAGCAAAAATTGGCGATGAAAAACACTCAACTGCATCGCACGTGGCAACTGGTTGGTCATGGGGGGCGCCGCAGAGAACGGCTCCGGAAATTTCGACCACCTGGGGTTCTTTAGAGTGCACCGATATCGCGCACAGTACACGGGCCTCTAGAATTTCGCCTCCATCGAAATTCGACCGCCGCAGCCGGGATCGAACCCGCCTATTTCGAGTCAGCAGCCGAGCGCCGTAACCACGTGACGACTGTCATTGCGATCATGATCATAATATCTATACACGTACATAAATGTACGATGTGCCGTGAGAAACAAACCCTCTCAGAAGCAATGCGCCAACAAGATTTGCCGGGATAGTGCGTTCACCCTGATGAAGGAACACACAAACACACACGACATTTAGAAGCGCTTCCCTTCGTGTACGTGTGTGTTACTTCATATTACCCCAACCCTTACACGCAGTTACACCTTGCAATGCGCCGCTGAGTTAATCAAAAGACAACTGCTGACAGATGCCTACAGACAAGTTAGATAAAGGGGCGACACACGAGGCGTGCTCATTGTCCTCACTCTTGACAAGTTCACAAGTAAATATTAGCTGACAACTAACATGAAAGGGAAAAAAGGACAGAATGTATACTTACGCAAGCAGTGCCCCCTGGTTCCCCTCGGTGACTCACGCGTGCCGCCACCAAACTTCAAAAAGCTTGAAGAAATAAAAATTCACAAGCGAGCGCTATGCTGCCAAACGTCCAAACGAAATGACCACAAGCTATGGATTGGGATTGGCTTGGAACGCACGTGGGAGCGTGAGCGGATGCCTACGTTTATGCGTAAAGCGGTGGATAAACACACGTTTAGTTTCGGAAAATTTCTTTGAAGCTTAGTGTTGACAACACCGCCAAGAATAATTTTTATCAATTTTTTTACACTTCAATTTATTAATGAGCAAAACATCGTATTTTACGCGACAGCTAAGATGGAATGGCATGGCTACTTTTGACTACTTTCAGCTCAAGTTTTGGCTCCTTTTAAAATGTTCCCAACGGCAACCCTGCCCGCGAGTCATGCCGCGAGTGCTCGCGCTTGTTTTTCTTTTGTGGTGTGGAGGTGTTAGTCGTACTGCCTGTCTGCTGTCCCTTTGTGCGGCTGTTGCGGTTCTCGTCTTTCACCGCAAAGCTTCTGCATTTCGCCATGAATGCAAAGCAACGCAAGTACCGTATCGTTGAAAAAGAATACCGTGAGATCTTGCAAGATCTCGGTATTTCACAACGGCCGGTCGCATCTACGTCTTCAAGCTTGGATCAAGGCGGCAGGAAACGATCGCACTCCGAAACATCAGTCGACGTACGCACCCCCCAACTCTTGCTACCGTCCGAAGCAACCACGCGACGCAGAAGCGAAGTGCGCGCTGAAGACGCGTGATTGAAATCTATGACCGTAATCAATATGAAGACGATTAACCGTTAGCGATTAATACGTCCCTATCGAAAAATCTCGTATATATGTGTCATATGTGTCTGGTTCATACGAGATTATGGAATATCTCGTATGATTATGGAATATCTCGTATGTGTCATATGTGTCTGGTTTACAATTTTTGGGAAAGGAAAGGGAAGGGCTGGGGTGGAATTATAAGGCAATTAACAATAAAATAGCTTCCATTGAAGTTAGTAAACTAAAGAAAGTAAAAAAAAAAATCAGACGCGAAAAAAAAAACTACGCGCTGTTCTGGATTCGAACCGCCGACCTAGAGATCTACAGCTCACTACACTACCCACTGCACCACTGCTGGCATGGTAAAAACTGCTTTACATTTCGATGACAAGACTTATGCTATGCTTCCCACTACTATAGAATTCGACGGTTAGGTGCGAGGACAAATGTTTATTTTTAAGGTATAAGGAGCTGAACTACAGCCGATTGCACTTCCACTGATATTGTGGATCTTGATGTGCTCTGTGATAAGCACTGAAAGATCTGATATTTGTATGTATTTTAATTTTCACAGCGCCTGCACCATTGATCGTAGTACTCTCATTGCGCACATATTGTTAACTACAGTCGGAGCTCTTGCATGAAAATACCTGGCGTTATTAGCTCAACTAAGCCCAGAAGGCAACATTTGCCTTCTGGCTGAACGTTTGTCCAAGCACATTGGAAACGCCTAACGTCATACTGTTTGGATAGGCGCGGTTTACAACAGGAGGGCACAAGCAGAGAATCAAGGAGAAAAATATTTGAAACAGGCCAAGAGTTTTTTTTATGCGTTGGTTGGGCACTTGTTAATCGCTTGTTCATCCCTTCTTTTCCGCGTGTTTCAAACAGCAAGGCCCACTCTATGAGAGGCACTCATCAGCGGCTGTGTGTTTCGCACGAGATTGATGTAAGCTGATACGGTGCATATCGGAGCTCTTGTGTACGCACGAGTGTCGCGTGTCAGTTAAGGTATGCCACATATGTAATCCATACAAGTCACCTTTCCGTAGCGCGTGAACTACTATATATGCAGCAGATGTGTTCATCTGTGACATTTGTGACGCGTATGAGCTCGTACGCAGCCTATACGCGTTCATACGAGACACATTAATTTGTGACACACATGAACTCGTATGAAGTATATGTGCTGATACGAGGCGCATTTGTCGACACATATGGCTCATATGGTGCCCATATGAGTCAAACGAGGCACATATGAACTCGTATGAAGCCTATATGTGTTCATATGAGGCACATATACTGACACATATAACTCATATGGGCTGCATACGAGGCAAAGGGAGAGAACGAGTACCGTGGAGGCGCAATGCCTTCGTATTCTTCCAATTCGAGTTCCCGCGCAGACGATGTAACGTTTTTTTCTTAAGCTATATGTATCTCTTATATAAGCGCATGGTCAGCGCTGTCCTATCATGGAGCAAACGCACGTTATTGTTTACCCATTCCTGCTTTAATGGAGTGATCGACACGTTGCGCCATGCATATATGTTTTGGTGCTGTTCTGCAGGTATACCGCATTAACTGCGACGCCCAAGCACATCAAGGTACAGCGTATTTAACGTTAGAGTCGAGAAGTTATTTTTATAAAATGCTATTTATAGTTTTTGAAATTCAGGCCTGAAAATCGGTGCTGCATGTATGTTTCTCCGACTCGCATTCTTTCATTGCACGACTGGACTTTTTACATTTACACAGAACGAAGACCACAACCTTAAAGGGGGAAATAATCGCATGCATGCATGCAACTTTGCATATTTTAGTTTAAAAAACTGAGATTTAAAAAATCTCACAGGAGGTTATGCGGGTTTTTACGAAGATATCATTATCTACGCCCCGAACTCTATATGCTTATAAATAATTAACAATGTGCGAGCTATATATATATATATATCGCGCCTATCGCCGCAATTGAGAAAACTAAGAAGTCACAATAGCAACTGCATGATGCTCCATAGCAGTCGGCACTTCAAAGTTGCGTTGCCTATTGCAGGAATTGGCCAGCTTCTAAATATGGCAAAGTCAATGCAGGGGAAACATTCGAGAAAGTGGTCCAATACTGCCAACTTCTAAAAATGGCTGAGCCAAGGCGGGTGAAACGTCCGAGAAATTGGTCCAATACTACCAACTTCTAAAAATGGCTGAGCCAAGGCGGGTGAAACGTCCGAGAAATTGGTCCAATACTACCAACTTCTAAAAATGGCTGAGCCAAGGCGGGTGAAACGTCCGAGAAATTGGTCCAATACTACCAACTTCTAAAAATGGCTGAGCCAAGGCTGGGAGAACGTCTGAGAAACTGGTCCAATACCGCCAACTTCTAAAAATGGCTGAGCCAAGGCTGGGAGAACAGAGGCAACGCGGGGCCTTCACAGGGCTGTCGTTTGCCAACTCAGATCCTACATTGGACCGATGTCATGTGCTGCTTGGGTAAGAAGGATTTTGTAACGTGTTTCGCTGAATAATAATGGAAATAATTTTTATTTTAACTTAAAATAAAGTGGCCTTAAGGCGACACGCGAGGCTGAGGAGAAAAACGAAAACACTCACGAAATGCGCCTACCAGCTTCTTGCTATATACGGCAAAGAGAAAAAAATGCTCTAGGTTGGTCAATCGCTACAACGGAGATTAGCGGTTGGTATATTTATTTTAATGCCGATTACAGCGCACGCGCATCCCCAAAAGAATTTATTTTCAGAGTCAAAGTCAAAGTGTTTATTTAGACAACTCAATGGTACAGTTGCCTAGGGCGCAGACTAAAAGGCAAAAGGATGCCTGACAAAGAGTCCACGCCCTTCTTGCTCCCATTCGAGAGCACAAGACATTCAGCGCATAAAATAGACACAAAAACGAAAATGGAAATACAGAAAGGATTGGTTAACAGTGAACTGCAGTAATTTCATCTTGAACATTTATCTACAGTTGGAGAAGTACTATGAGAGACAACAGAATAAAAAAAAAAAGTGGTTATGCCTGGAGTGACAACAGATACATGGTGATGCAATTTTTGAAAGCTTTCAATGATTTGCTTTCTTGAATAATGTTTACAGCAGGATGGTGGTCGTTTAAAAAACTGGAAATTCTGTAGCTAAGTTTCTGGGTGCCGTAGTTAGTACGTATTTTTCCTTATTATAACTTATGTGCCGTATGTTGTAGCTGTGTGGTTTCGTGAGATACTTATGACAAAAAGCGGCAGGATCAGAATGCATTTGTTGGTAAGTGGCTAACGCTATCTTTTTGTTTATAACATTCCACAGTGTAAGCAATTGGTGTTTCCTAAACAATGGGGCAGTGTGGCTAAGGTATGGTGCATTATCCATTAGTCACAGAAATTTCTTTTGTAATAAGTATATGTTTTCTATGCTTGTTTTAGGTGCTGTGCCCCAAACAAGAAGACAATAGTGGAAACGCGAATGTACCAGTGTGTAGTATAGTTGTTTCTTAAGCCACATAGGCAAAAGGTCCTTTGCACAGCCATCGCTCCATATGCAAACGCTCATTCATGTGCAAGCAAACATTTTGATTATTTTTGTTTTTAGAAATTTTTTACATGTAAAACAACTTCAAAAATTGAGCCAGGCGTCACAAGTCGGAACATTGAGGCGATCACTGACCTTGCCTCACACGCGTCTGCATAATGCCGCTAGCTGTTGTCAGTCTCCAAAATAAAAAATGGCAAAAGAAATGAGTTTCGTTAGCGCGAGCTTTACTAAACATTGCATGCTTAGTGAATTACAGTAAAAACTGCTCAGAAATAATATTACGCGTGCAACATGCCAAACGTGTTTAGCAACAGGAAAAAGCTTACTTCACCCTACCCATAGCAGTTATCGAGGCCTGCCGTTTCTCGTTCTCATCCATTTCATACCCAACAATTCCGGACAAAAACATTTTTTAATACGAAAAAGTGTATGAACGCATTTTTTTTTCATATACTGAATCTCCCATCGATAGGCTTGCATTTTTTTTCGTATTAACGTTTTTCCTATCGTCAACTGCTCGATACGAGCGATGAAAAATATTTAAGATTTTGCTGCATATAGAAAGGGTGGACCATTACCTTCAATATTTCCGTTACTGTACGTTACAATTTTCCAATGTTAATTTTTTTCCCCCAAGAATGTAGGACATCTCCAGGAAATCTGTAGAATTCCACGGGCTGTCCTTGGCCGTGTCGATGTTCAGCGAACTATTGCGGCAGCCCCAGACACAAGTTTCTACACTCTTAGAACGTCGCGGAATTCACAGCGAGCGGCAACAACACTTTTGTGCGCCCGCGAGCAGGTTTTCTTTCACCTATTTCACTTTTTTTTTGTCGAGGTTTCTTCCTTGCTCTTTTCATTTTCTCTCTTTTTTTTTCTTTTTTTTTTCTGTTGTCTGCTATCTCTGTTGGAGGGTCATATTTTATATTTTTTTTGCTCTCGCGGCCAGGAGAAGGAACAAGTTTTCGCATTTTTCTACGAAAGTTGTTGACCTCCCAGCTGGACACGCCTGTCAATAAGCAAGCGTGTGGTACTTAACAAAGCAGAGGCCGCATCTGGACGTTGTATTTTCTGACTGAGTACCTGTTCCTCGCACTCTTTTTTTTTTCTTGGTGTGTGTGTGTGTGTGTGTGTGGGTCGCACTGCCTCTAATAATTTTTTTATGCGTATTTTTCTGCTATGTGCTTTGTGTTTCCCACTTACCTGTTCTGTGCCCGCCCCTATAAAAGGGGATGCATTAACAATGTAAAATCACTCCTGAAGAAGATCGGTCTTCCGATCGAAACGTCGAGTTGAATAAATATGTTTCCTTCAACGAAGCGTATACTTCGCTATATATTCTTATAAGCAGTCTAGTACTTCACGCTTTCGCAGCCTCTATATATATATATATATATATATATATATATATATATATATATATATATATATATATATATATATATATTTGAGTTGTGCCCCCATTGAAATTTGCGCTATCCCCAAATCTGCGATAACGATTTCAGATCCACGACGCTATTCGTATGGTGAATCCTCGGGGCCAAAGACACGACTAGAACAAGCTTGGTTAGTAGCACATTATTCAGTCATTTGTAATTGCTGTCGGAAAATTGACACGGACTTCTCAAATATCTAAGATCAGGAACAGGTCAAATCATCAGTTATTCTAACTAGTGCACTGCAGGTTTTTTTTTGCACGCATTTAATTGCTTTCATTCTGCAGCCCTTTCATCAATTCATGCACAGTAGTTGTCACTGTAATGTAAGCAGACCTCCTTGCTGTCTCCCCACTTAACTGTTAGTGCAAAAGACGCCTATTCATTGATGTAAGGAGCGTGTATCCGAATTATACATGCATTAAAAATTAACCGTATTTTAGCACATTGCTGCAAAATACGGATCCAAATACACGAGAAAATTGTGACGTTACCAATATTTTTGGAATATGGAAGACCAGTTGTACTTGCAGGAGTTCTGCATTTCACTTAATTAAGATTGATCGTGCAACAATACTAACTTCTTTCAGTCATGTATTTCAGTTCATTAGAGAAGCCAGAAAAGAAACAAGACAGCGTGGCTACATTGAAAGGTGCCAAGCCGTGTATCACTGAGCTGAAATGCACGGCTTTGTTACAGTGACAGCGGGCCACCAGTTTTAGTTACGCAGTCATTACTGAGCACGTTTTGAAATGAAAATTGCACAAGCCGGAATGCAGCAGTGCAAACAAGCCTGGAGAGTTGTCATATCATCATCCTCAATAACATCAGCCTGACTACGCCCACTGCAAGACAAATGCCTCTCCCATGTCTACGCTTGCCTTGCCAATGAATGTTGACACATGCAGAAACTAGCTGGCATGTTGTCTGTGCAACACCGAAGAATACTAATAGTCCCAATGCGAATGCACAACGAAGTGGTTGCTTAGTGCTGAGTAAAAGGCTATACCACTTTCAGCATCAACATAGCATGCTTGGGGAGTTGGTAAACTGGCTTACAGGTAATGCCAGAACTAGTTTGGAGCGTTTACAAAGTGACGGCTCCTGGTTGAGGGAAAGAATACTTCGTTTATTCAGGGAAACAGGAAACACTGACCATGTGCAGCGGTTATTTCAAGCAGAATTTGTAGAAATATACAGACTGTTCCGCATTTAAACGTGCGCCGCAGTGCTCCTCACAGCTAAACCGGGAATTGTTCGAGCTCAAATTTCGTGCAGAAATGGCATTTGTTCGGTAGAACTGTTTTATACCACATATGTTTGGGGTATTTTCCTGAATCAAAAAGAACAAGTCGAATATTCGCATCGCCTGTGGCGACGACGAAACGAAACAGGCCGCTCTCTCAGCGACTGCCCCAGTGGCGCCATCTCATTGGTCGACCGTGGAGATTAGGCAAAGGAAGGGGTTCTTTTGCGGAAGTTTTGAAGACTCTTTAGCAACTGCTTTATCAATGATCACAAAAAGCTTAGTTTGTCCAAAACTGCACTAAGTTTGAATTTGATTGTAAAACATTTTATTCGCCGGGAAGAGCTTGGCAAGAGGTCGCGTTAAGTGGTCGAGAGTACATAGCCCTCGACGACTTTGTCAGCCCACTCCACCGCCAAAACTTGCGTTCTGGGGTCAGAGCTAGCCAGCACGGTCTCCCACCGCTCGAGAGAAGGAGCTGTAACTAGATCACCCGGAGGTGGCTCTATTTTGCAGTCCCACAGGATGTGATCGTCCTTTTCTGCTTTCGAAAATTTGAGATAAGGGGTGGCATAGAGTATCCTGCTTAGAGCAAAGGCCTGCACTAGTCGGCATAAATCTCTTTCCCTCACCCCTTGTCTGCGGTTAGTTTGAAGTTTTTCGGGGTACAGAACCTTCAAACTTCCCGCAAAACACTCCCCCGCCTCCTTTGCCAAATCTTCTCGGTCAACAAACGAGATGACGCCACTAGTGCAATCACTGAGAAAGCGCCCAGTTTCGTTTCGTCGTCGCCGCAGACGATGAGAATATCCGACTTTTTCTTATTGATTCAGGAAAATACCCCAGACAAACGTGGTACAAAACAATTCTGCCGACCAAATTCCATGCCTGTGCGATATTTGAGCTCGAATAATTCACCGGTTTAGTTGTGAGGTGCATTCTACGGCATGCGTTTAATTGCGGAACACGCTGTATTTACAGGATTAAACCTATGATGTCGCCAAATACAACGAAATAAAAATAAAGCATTTCGTGTGTGTGGGGCATACATACAAACATCCTCTAATATAGATTTACAGTGACAAGAAAAAAAAAGAGTGATTGTAACAGTTACGAGCCTGAATGCGGTCCAGAACCAAGTGCTAGCGACATCAAATTAGTGGTGGAACAAAAGCGCCAAAATGAAATGAGTGGACAAACACGACTAGAAGAGAAAAATAATTAGGACATATTTTGTGCTTGAAAAGCATTCGAAAACAATTGCAGTGATTCCTTTTTAAAATGTTTTAGTTTTGTGCATTTTGTTAGAAAGTATAGCGCTTGCTTTGTAAAAATTTTATGACAGCGTTCGCTCAGAGCAGCGGCAATGGCAGCGGGACGATGCCAAGGTTGACGGTGCTCTGATGTCATACCGTCATTGCTCGTTGCTTGTTGCTCGATTTCTGCGAAGGGAATTGGCCGTGCTTAACAAAGAAATCGAAGAGTACGCACTCGCTTTAACGAGGCAAAACTGGGGCAACATATGTGACAAACTGGACTGAAACATCGGGAAGGCAGGTACATGGCACTTGCTTCGGCATCTTCTAGATCCGGACAAGTCCAAACTGGAGGCCAGACAACAACTTCATAAGCTAGTACATACATTTGACGGGACCACGGCTACTCTTATATCTCAAGTTCGGGACCGGTATTTGAGCTGCGCAAACGGTACAGGACAGCCACTACCGGATTACGGGGGCCAGGAAAACCCGGACATAGCCCGATAACGGTTGCTGAAGTCCGAGCACAAATAAACAGATTGAGAACCAAGACTGCAGCGGGTCCAGACGGGATCAGCAACCGAATTCTAAGAAACCTGGATGACGCGTCGATCCAACATCTCGCAGCCTACATGCAGGAGTGTTGGGAGGCCGGTCGGCTGCCGGCGGCATGGAAGGACGCAAACCTCGTGTTCATCCCGAAGCCGGGGAAACGGCCGGGTTTCGAGCACTTGCGTCCCATCTCTCTCACGTCGTGTGTGGGCAAGCTGATGGAGCATGTGATTCAGGCCCGGCTGAACCGGTTTTTGGAGGACAATAGTATCTATCCGAATACCATGATCGGATTTAGACCGCATTTGTCTGCATGCGATGTCATGTTGCAGCTAAAAGAACACATCATATACAATTCAACAGTAGACACCAGGGTGGTCGTTGGTCTAGATGTGGCGAAAGCTTTCGATAACGTGAAGCACTCGGCCATTCTGGAGAATGTGGGTGCGACGTAGGAGTTCGCACCTACAACTACATACGTGATTTCCTCACAGACAGAACGGCAACTATCAGTATGGGGGGACACACAGTGGAGGGTATTCGACTGGGCAACAAAGCTACACTGCAGGGATCGGTGTTATCCCCGACCTTGTTTAATATCGCCATGCTTGGCCTCCCCGCACAACTGAACAAAATCCCGGGGCTGAACCACACATTATACGCAGATGATCTGACTCTGTGGATGTGCAGGGGCAGTGACGGCCAAATTGAACAGACGCTCCAGCGAGCAATCGATGTTACAGAAAGGTACTTAGAACCGATCGGGCTAAGGTGTTCAGCCGAAAAATCGGAAGCGCTCTTCCTCCCCCCAATGCGATCGCCCCAGCGTCCGCGTATGAAGCAGGACGGACCATATAACCCGGGAATCACACTCAGGGTCAACGGTAACATTATACCAACGGTGGCAAGCAATTAGAGTTCTTGGACTACGAATTCAGGCCAACGGCAGGAACTCGGAAACTATTCAGAGGCTAGAGGCCAGCACAAGTCAAACTTGTAGACTCCTGAAACGGATTGCAAACAAACATGCAGGCATGAAAGAAGCTAACCTCCTCAGGCTAGTCCAATCTTTCGTAATCAGTAGGATAGTCTACGTGGCGCTATATCTGCGGCTTCACAAGGCAGAAAAAGACAAACTCGACATTCTCATTCGTAAAGGGATAAAAACGGCACTAGGTTTACCACCCAATACATCGTATGAGACTGGGTGTTTCCAATACCCTCGAAGAGCTCATTGAGGCTGCAACAACTTCGCAATACCAGAGACTGTTGCGCAGCCGTACCGGTCGCACCATTCTGGAGAAGCTAGGGCATGAGCCACGAGCATGCTCCAGACGTACTGAAAAGGTTCCTACACTGGTTAAAGACAAATTAAAGATACCTACACTCCCAAAAAACATGCATCCCATCTACCATGAGAGCCGGAGGAGGGATCGAGAAGTAGCTTTGCAAGCCCGATTTGATGGCAGACAGGACGTCTTGTATACAAATGCCGCAGAATGCGCGGACGGTACGGGGCGCGTTTCGGTAACAACCAGGGAAAACGAGGGCCCGGTAGCGTGCTGCAGCACCCGAAACTTGACCGCAACGGAGGCGGAAGAGCTGGCCATTGCGCTGGCTCTAACTCAAAAACAGGTCAAAATTATTGTCAGTGACTCAAAGTCAGCGATCAGAAACTTTGATGCGGGCTGCATTTCAGCTGTAGCAGCACGAGTGCTGGCCGATGCCCCACCACCGGCAGAACAGGTCGCGCTCATTTGGACACCGGCGCACCAGGGGTTGAAGGGGAACGAGAAAGCGCACACACTGGCCCGAGGATTAGCTACCTTCCGGGATCCCAGGGGCATCTCATACTCAACCCCATCCCCCTCGCGAGATGAAGAGCCCCTACGGTTCGATGAGATTCTTAATACATACCAAGAAATTCTAAATCATTACAAATTAGCCAGAGTGACATTTCCAAAACCGAATAGACAACTCACTAAAAGCGAAGAGGTTGTGTGGCGCAAGCTTCAAACTGGAGTTTTCCCGAACCCGCAGCTCTATAGTTAAGTGGCACCCGGAGATTTTCAGCCCCAGGTGCAAGCGTTGCGAGGGCATAGCGGACATGGTCCATATGATATGGACATGTCCTAGCTTTGGATAGCCTTACAGAACTGCTGAGTCCTGGGAGGCACTGCTTCTGAAAGAGGACGAAAAAGAACAACGCACTGTCATCCGTCTCGCCCTGGCCGCTGCCGAGATTCAGGAGATTCCGGTCGACGGTTAAGAAGGAGGACATGGCTGGGACCGAGCTGCGACTCGGATCCGGGTCAACCTTTTGACGGGTGTCAATAAATGTTATTTCTCTCTCTCTCTCTTGGTGTGCATCGTTCGTGTACAGTTTCCGCTTTTCCCTTTTGCCAGCGCTTCTGTGTAGTTTCGTTTGGTTGGGTGCGGTTCTGTCGCTTTTGCCCCAAAAGGGCATCGTCTGTGGCCATGGGGCCCCCGTACGCAAAAATGAGGTGTGCGGTTGCACAATGTGCGAGCGATAACCTGTCTGGCGGCGTCACATTTCATCGCTTCAGTGCTACACCTGCGATATTCAGTGCGACACTTGAGGCGAGGACGAAGGAAAAAGGCACCACGAGAACTGACTACCTAAAAATAGCGTTGGTGGTCGGCACTCGTCGTGTCTTCTTTCTTCGTTCTCGTGTCGGGTGTCGCGCTGAAGCGTCGCGGCGTTCAGCAGTTTATTTTTCCCGCCAAGCAGCACGTGACGCTGACGTCACGGATATGACGTCACTAAAACAAGTGACTTCAACGTCGCGTTTTTGTTTTAATTATGACGTCACTTTTTAGTTGTCCACGCATTTCGAAGACGGCGCTTGCTGCGCACCATGAGCTGCCATGTTTTGAACGTATGGGCTTCTATGCAGCCTACGCTACCATAGTACATCTACCTTGGTTATTCTGGTTCCCAAAGCAACAGGTAAAAATGAGCACTGTACATCTGCACCGCTTGATATTGTATGAATTGTATGTATATTGTATGAAATCCGTGCAAAAGGCTACTGCTTCAGTTATCCAGCAGACGCTGGGAAATATATGGCTGAGATTTTAAAACGACTGTGACAAGCCCAGGGTGAATCATTCTGCTCGGAGAACGATAGCGCACCTGGGCCAGCAACAACTGATGGCATCGGTGTCCACGTGCGAAAATCTGCTTTCACATAATATTTTGTGCTTGCAGCGCTAAACCGCCATCAATTTTTTTTATTAATGCTCATGAATGGTTTCAAGTCAGTGTGATTATACATGGATCTATTACTTACTCAGCCAAATAACTGCAAATAGTGAATAGGTGGAGCCTTTCGTCTGCATGCAGCCTCAAAACACATAATTATATGCTACTGAACCTAATGATATATAACTCTTCTGTACTTTATTTTTCTTTTGCTGTGTAAACCTCACACAACTGCCAGCTAACTGTGGTGGCATATCAAGAATACCAACCTTTTTTGGTTAAAACAAATACCTGGAAATTTGTACTTTTATACTTTTATTGGTCCTTTTTGGGTTAAACTTATAAATTTAACTCCTAATTATAAGCCAGCAACCAGCATGAGTATAATGCTTCTTCCTTGGCATGATCTATATTACTGAGGCAACTGAACCTGCACAAATATACAATGCTTACTTCAATCTTGGCAGGTTGAATATTAATGTACGCAGATTGAAGGTTTCGAGACTTACCTTGCCCTCATACCAAGGAATGAGTACTGGCAGTTCGTTTGGGGTAAAATGCAACAAAAGGCCATGAAATGTTTCCAGACCATGTGTCTGGTGCATAGTTGACAGCTTCGGCATGTCTGCCAGTAGGATCTTTCAGGCAGCTATGTCGTGTAGCTTTTCGAATGCCTTCAATTCTGAAAAGCACGAGATAAAGCGAACCAATTAAAAGCTGAGTGAGGAAATCGAGTACTCTTATCGAATTCCCACTGGACAGATATGTCTCACACTGAACAAACAGTGAAGACGCGAAGGAAAATTGGGCAAATCCTGGCCCGCTTTCTGTTAATGGCAAAAACTTAGTGTGAATCCTGCAAGGATGGTTTAATGACACGTGTTTTGATGGCATAGAAAGGGTGAAAGAAACATACATATGCGCAACATAACAGCATTATGCGAAATAGTAAGGGAATATCTCTACTTAAGGCAGGTAGTGACCGCTGATCCGGATCATGAGAGGGAAATAACTAGAAGAATCAGAATGGGGTGGAGCGCATATGGCAGGTTCTCTCAGATCATGACTGGCACTTTACCAATATCCTTCAAAAGAAGAGTATGCAACAGCTGTATCTTACCGGTACTCACCTATGGGGCAGAAACGTGGAGGCTAACAAAGAGGGTTCACCTTAAGTTAAGGACAACGCAGCGAGCTATGGGAAGAAAAATGATAGGTGTAACGTTAAAAGGTCGGAAGTGGGCAGAGTGGGTGAGGGCACAAATGCGGGATAATGACATCCTAGTCGAAATCAAGAGGAAGAAATGGGCTTGATCAGGGCATGTAATGCGAAGGCAAAATAACCACTGGTCCTGAATTGTAACGGAGTGGATTCCAACAGAAGGCAAGTGTAACAGGGAGTGGCAGAAAGTTAGGTGGGCGGATGAGATTAATTAGTTTGAAGGGATAGGGTGGCCGCAGCTGGCAAAGGACAGGGTTAATTGGAGAGACTTGGAAGGGGCCTTTGCCATGCAGTGGCCGTATTCAGGCTGATGATGATGTGGTTTAATTTTGTTTTTTGTTGTTTGAGGCGCAGTTCTTGAGGGCTCTACGGAAGTGACGACGATGTCCGCTCTATTGGCTGTCATCATTTATTTGTTCCGGGACAGTGGGAAGCGTTTACTTTGCTGTCCCCTCATTTGCAATTCATTCTCTTTTAGTAAAGCATTAAAAAGCTGCTGGAAGGTGCTGTCGGAAGGACACTTTGCCCTGCAGTGGGTGTAGTAGTTAGGCTGACGATTATGTCAGAGACAGCGCAAAGACGGCATGTGCGATGAGAAGGAATGCTTACAAGACGGGTGCTGACAACCAAATGATTCAGCTAACTTCAAAGGGATGAATTTTATAGGTACAACCACTGCCATATAAAACGTCACTCAATCAAGTGCTAAACCTATATTTGTCCGTGCAGTCATTGCTTACTAACAGCACAAGCCACAGTTCTACACAGCAAAAACAAGAAAATCAATATAAAACCGTATGATAGCCTGGAATAAACAACAAATGACTGTGTTTATCAATGCAGAATCTTGTATATCTTAGCCAGGCTGCGTAAAAAGAAAAAAAAGAAAGATGTGAATACAAGGAACCAGTGTGGAAAGTTAAAACAATTTGTAGCAAAGCATTGCCAAAAATAAAAAAAAGTGATCCCATTCAAAGGGTACTCAAGACATGAAAATTGCAGAAAAGATGGCAGCAATCACCTTACACAAAAAAGAAACAGTCTACACGTGCCCGTCCAGAATTGGTTTTGTTAAGAGCGGTTTACAACCACAGCTGTTACAATGGTATGCCAATAAACCGCCAGATTAATTTTTTACATTCAAGTTGTGTTATTAGGCCCTATCTTTATAGCATCTTTCTATTTGTCCAATGTACACACTACTGCAGGTGGGGGGGATATTACAGATAAGTTTGCTCCTGCATTCTGTGTACCATGGTGACATGCTTCTCAGAGCACGGTTCGTGTTTTCGACCACCAAGCACTGCACAAACCTTGCCAAGCTTGTACGAGGCAGAGAAAAACCCGTTAATGCGATATCTGCTTGCCACCTTCTTAATATTATGCGACAGACCGTGTAAATGTAGAATACCCTGGCTGTTCGCTTCGTGCTTCGCTTTTCTGTATCCATTTGTTGTTTAGAGCAGGCTTTCTCAAATGCTGGAAATAAATTCACTTAGATAATCAGTACTAATCAGGTGAGCCGCTTTGACCTTGATGACCAAGTGAAAATGATGAAAAGTAACGCAATAGTAATCTATTACTGTTTTGTTATTATTCAGTTACTTTTTTGGGGTGGTAATCGACCACTGTAATCAGTTACATTTGAGATGGAGTAATTGCAATTGTAATCGATTGCTTATTTTCTATAACATGTACAAGACTGCTTGTGACACTCCTTTTAAAGCAGAATTGTCAGGTACATTTAAGTGAGGCCTTTGCATATTCACACCGGTTCTTCATATATGCTTACTGAATATTTACTAATTTGTATTATATTTTTTCCCAAGGCCAGTCTATATATTAATGTTAGACCATAGCTTTTCCACACTCAAGACAACATTCCAAAATAATTTTGCAATTGCAAGGCATCCCATAAGAGGGAGAAAATTTTAATAACAGCATGTCAAAAAGGGAGAACACTGTACGAGAAGGTATAAAATAATTGCAAACAGAAAAAGAAAATGCATGTCGAGCACTGAAAGCGACCAGAGTTTGGTACCTGGCTACAGCAGGCCTCTCTCTCTGGATAGTTATGCATTCTCTGGTTCATTTGATCAGAGCTCATCTGATCTACAAACTTTTTTTCATTCGTATAACCATTTCCTTTTTTTTCACCAAGGAAACAAACACGACTAAAAAATGAAATGCATATGTTAGGAGGAAAATGGGAGAAAGGTACATGCAGACCATCTCAGTGAGCTGCACTGCAATGCACTACAGCTGCACTTCATATCTCTGCCTTCTTCACTCCGAATAAATGATGAAATGAAAAAAAAAAAGATTGGGAGCATGAAATATGTGCTGAAAGTACGAGTGCAGAGAGCTAAAAGCACTCTAGTAAAATTGGGTGGCAAAATTAGGTGGAACTCTTTCCACTACTCTTTTTACAGAACGGCTCTTTCACCTGAAACAAAAGAAAGGCAGACAAACAGTAACCAAGCATTCTTAGCTACTTTTAAGCTTCTTGTCATGAACATGATGACGGAGTTTCATCGCTCATCTCATGCCACGAGGATCTTATTATACAAGTAATACCATAGATCATCAACTTCTTCCATGTGGATTCCACTGTAGTACAAAGGCCGCTACCAGTGATTTCCAGTTACTTTTGTGCGATGACAGCGGTTGACATGTTATCCTGCTAGAATTCCAAAGCTTGCCACTTGAACAAACTTTTGGTCATCCTTGCATCCATTTCCCATCTCTGTACTCACTTTAACACTCCAGACCATTTTTATATCAGCTCTGTGCATTGCGTAACCTGCCCATATCTGTTCCATGTTTTTACTGCACAAGTAGCTATAGCCCTCTTTTGATGAAAACCCACTCTCTGTGTGAACCCTGTGGCTTCTGGGTATCCTCTGTGCCAGAATTTGCCTACAGTGAAAGCAAATTTAAAGACGCAATGGAGGTGATCAGTGTAAAAATAAAACACGGAACCAATACTGTTAATGTAGATTTGTCGCATCATATCGTGTGATCGCATGTAGATTTTCGTTTCACCTAAATTATGCTCGACTCAACAGTCCTCTTACTCATGCTAATTACTTTGTCCCTTGATCCCTCATCATACTTAACGCCGGCACCAACCAGACAAACTCGTTAACACCATCCCAGTTCTCTAACCCCTATATTCGCTAGAACAGACACTTACAAGTTTTCGTTTTTTCCACGCACAATAACAGATTGGAATGAGCTAGTTAAACCATCATCCCAAGAGTTTTAACCAATTATTTTTTTCTATATTGTGTTGTTTTTTGAAATGTTGTGTTTTTTTTGTCTCTTGACTGACCTTGTTTGCCCACCCTGCTTGGACTGTGTCCGCAGTATTTTGTAAATAAATAAAAATAAAAATAAACCACTAATTTTCCTTTCTATTTGTCACTGCACTGGTTTTAGCTTCCTTCCTGGAAAGACACCATCACTCACAAATGTGCCTCACTTTTCAAAGATGTGGATAGCCTGGTGTTTTTCAGTGAATCGAAATCGAGAAAAATTACCCGAGATATAACGTTGCTGGATATGAACTACTGATTAGTACACAGGGAGCTTAATTAGTTCTTAGGTGTACATTATTTGTTAACTTTGCAGTGCATGTCCCTTTTTAAAAACAGTCAAGGCATAATACTGCTGCACACTGTATTGCAGTGTTCATGTTTTTAAAAAGCGTAGCAACCCCTCAGAGGATATATACGACAATGATAGCTGGGATAGCACCCACTTTTTAATTTGGTGTATATGTAAGACGTTGAGATTCTTTGGTATAGGTGGCGGCTACTTCTACACTGTAAAAAGAAAGAAGAAAATGCATCTTCAAAATTTCACCAGCGCTGCGACGAGGAACAAGAACAGAGAAGGAAGGACAGTTCCTCGTCGCAACGCTGGTGAAGTTTTGAAGATGTACCAACTAGCTCAAACCACGATTTCACGAAAATGCATGACATGGAAAGAAACAGAACACAACACTAAAAGTGTATTCCTTCCTTGCGCACACTTGCTCACATGCTCTTTCATAGATTACAGTATCAGGCTTCCAATATCAGGCTTCCCAGTTAAAGGCATGAGTCCACACGAACACTAATCATCAAAATATTATGGAATGCAACTTCTTCAATAAATTTTAATTTCTTTGCCTCCATGATACACTGCTCCACATTAAATGGTGCAATACGAATTCATAGGCTTAGAATCAGGATGCATTATTTCATTCTGGGCCGCATGAAAAGTTGATGAAAAAAAAAACTGCCAATACTGTCTTCCTTCCATAAATGTTTCACTATAGATAAACTTGCCCGTCCACAGATAGCAGTCCATACAGATGTGAAACTGCAAAACAAACAGGTATTCCAGAATTTTCAAGACCACTCACTGGTCAGTGCACATATTGTACACCTCTGTGGAGCATTTGTAAGTTTTGGATCCCAGACTTTTATTCACAAAAAGCGGTTTCCTCGCTAAAATACACAGCAAATTACAGAACTTCAGTTATTGTGCTGCATGTTTATGAATGCTATTGCTCGATGTCTTCATCTGACTCTCTTGAGATGCACATCACATTGTAAGCCTTTCATATGCTACAAAAGGAGCTGTTCATGTAAGTAGTGCTTTAGCAAAATCTCTGAAGGGCCGCTTCAACACTGTAGCTAAAGTTGACAAGACTGTTAAGCTGTATTTTCTGGCTAATGTTACACAATGCCAAGCTTCTACCACTATTTCAAACCAGGTGTCTCCTGTTATAGTGTTCAGCATTTGAACAAACCTTGTAACCTTGTGAAAAAGGAATAAGGTATGCATTATTTTACTCATCCACTTTGTGAGCATAATGTAAAATGCATGCATTCATTTGCTTACCTGAATTCTCAGGCCCCTAACAGCACTGGATGAGTGGAGTAACAATTTCAATGACAAAGAATAATTACACAACAAAACATACCTGGCAAAAAGAACTTAGAGTGAGAAACAAAAGTAATATAGTTGCAAAAATATAAGAAAATACAGAAGCCCACAATAGCAACAAATCCAGAACATAAAGGGCAAATATAGAGTGAATATAGATGTCACTGTGTGCAGGGTTTAATGTTAACGTCAACACGCTGCACATCGGCTATTAGAGACGATGTTGTGGAGCGCTCTGGATTAACTTCAACCACCTGGTATTGTTTAATGTGCACCAACATTGCACAGCATGCAGGTGTTTTTGCATGTCGCGTCCATCGAAATGTGGCCATGGCCACATTTTGCACTGCAGCCAGGATTTGATTGAAGGTGTGTCCACAGAGTGCAAGTGCACATCTGCTCGGGCTAGACAACACTGGCACTGCCCCAAACTATTTCCCTAATGTAAAAGCCTTCTGAAATTTGTAGAGGAATGTTAGCCATGCTGTGGAGCTGACTGCTAACGTGTACACCATGAAGTGTGTTTGAGATGAGTGGAGCGAGCTTTCTGCACTAATTTTGATGGGAGTGCATTCTACAGTGAATGCTATCAAAATTAACAGCGTGACACTGCACAAATGACAATAAAGGCGAGTGTCAATCGTTGAAAGTGATGCCGAATGTGCCCGTGTGACAGGAGCATTATACTTTAGCATTCATCATATTGCACTGCTCGACAGCATAGTAAACACATCCCATCTCAATGAACCATAGCAAGATTTAAAAGGTGCTCAGCCTATTACAATGACAAATGAGAGAGACGATGGCTATGATCTTTACATTAATGATCCAGAAGACGGTTGTTAAGGCTTAGCAATTACCACAGTTTTCAGCTGCATAAAGCACCCCTTGGAAGAAACATTTAGCTGGAAATCAATCAAGAACAATTTCAAATGTGTGGGAAACGGATGAAAATATCAAGTAAAAAAGAAAAGTAGTACCGGGCAATGAAGATTCAGGTCAAGTAATAAGGTTATAAAATTTACTGGATAGAGTGCCATGCAAGACAAAAGATATAATTAAAGAACTTGCCTTTGACATGTAGTGGACTTTAGTTATCTGGTTATGGTATAAGTGAATTTGTTCATATATTTATGTTTAATCAGTTTTGTAAAAACACCAGGAAAGGAGGTCAAGGCATTCCTAGCCAGACAGGTACGATGTGTTCTTTTACTCACGGACAAGGTTTCCAGTTGTTCAGAGCAAGAAAAAATTTACATGTGCCAGCAGATATCCAGAATTTAAAAAAGATAAATAAACAAATTCATGGTTCCCAGCCCATATTGCACAAAAGAAATGCAGTGACAGCCAAAACGTTACACGCTCTGCTAGTGCACGGACTACACAGTCACACTACCAGATCACATCCTCCAGCACTATCCGAAATGTATGACTGGACAACACATATGGCAGACCTGCGATAACTGAAGTGTGTGCTAAATTTAAATAGTTGACATTAAGGAGGTACTGCAGCAAAATGGAAAAAAAAATGGCAAAATGGTGAGTTGGGCAAGTTGTACATTATTCATCTTTAGGAGGAAGTGTGAAACAGCATAGACGATGATACACACATCTGTGTCATCACTTTTCTTTACGCGTGTCCAGTTTCGTGCTTCCTTCTCAAGATAAACTGTGAAAGTACATTCCAAAGCCCTGAACTGCGAGATTGTTTACGATTCGTTTTGTGCCAGTGTTATAGTCCAAACTCTCTACCATCATGGCAGCACCTTGTATACAGTTCGGCTGCTGAGCTCGAGGATGCAAGATAAAATGATGGCAGCGGGAGCCACGTTTCAATGTAACCAAAATGAAAAAGACGCCTCTGAGCTGTGTGATATCGGTGCACGAGGACAACAAAGTACATATTAGTAGCAATTAATGTCATGTTCAATTTCATTTGGTCAAGACGTCTATTATGACAACAGCAACAGGGGAAGCAAACGACCAACCACATGGTGCCATGCTTCAATTTTTGTTTCTCATTTCATATTTTTGACGCTTGATATTTGCGTTGCCGTGCTCGCTCACTTGGCAATGGTGGTGTCGAATGTCTGCGAATAAAATGCTACCTTGGCCAGTGCCTGTAGCCTAACAGGGCTGCAGTTTTCATTCATTTCAAGTGAAATTGAGTGTCTCTAACTCAAAAAACTCTTTTATCATCACCATGCCAATGACAGTGACATGACCACTTTTATGCAAATACATGGCGGCATGAGCAAGTTCCTGCCGGCACCAGCGTGATATCTTCTGCCACAGTCTACATGACCTGCTTGCTACTACCAATTACAAAGAACCAAGTGAAATGTATCCACCCATAATACAGCCTAAGGTGGTCGAAATTACAATATAACCATCCTCTACAGAGCCTCTTCCTTCTTTCATCCCTTTCCTTAAGGCTCTGTTAGAAGTCCACCAAGAGTGAGACATTTATTGCACCTTTCCTTTCCTCACAACCAATTATTTTTAAGTCTTCCCTCTTTAGTTCTCTCCCCTTCCCATGTTCCGGATACATTCATGTGAACACATTTGTTTTCAGGGATTCCTCAACAATAACAAATGTTGCCTCAGAAAAAAAAAAAATATGATGTATTATGTCTCTCAAACTGAAGGATGCGACAACATGCCAATCACTTGAGACATTCAGTGGTGCAACCAGCTGGAGACTGGAAAGGGCCTTACTAGCAATTTTCTTGCTCAAGATGTTGCACAAAGAAGGCACCAGTAAAGAGAGAAAACTCAGAGCCTTTGGCTCCCATTGAAAGCTATAGTCAGCCAATGCCAATATTTCACATATGTACAGGCATGCGGCTTGAAGATACCGCAGTCTGTAATCACAGAATTATGCTCTGCGTTGTCAGTGAAAGCGACTGCTGCAGTAGCATAGTAAGATGTGCAGTATTAGCACAGTAAGCTGTACCTAAATATGATGTAGAGTGAGTGCATGTCAGTGTCAACAGCCAAGCACATACTAATCCTCAAGAAAATGACCAACCCATGCCAATACCTTGGTGTGGCTACCGAAACTTGCTAATCTATCTTGCTTGCAGCCGGCTAAACACATGCTCTATGGAGTTGAACACATGAGCTAACTGGTACTCAATGTCGAAGATAAAATGGTCCCTCTAGGCAAATGAAACCAACCACCTGTTACCGCTTCATCCATGCCTGTTTCTAAGAAATTTCAAACATAAGTTGCGGAATGTCGCTTCCTTCATAAAAGCCTGCCATAATGGTTTTGGCCACTATAGAAGCTACCATATGGAACAAATTATAAGAATAGAAAGGGGTACTGAATTTTAATGTTTGAGAGACTACCATCATAGCTTTTAACACCATGCCTTGAGTAAGCACAGCTGAACTAAGCTGCAGTAGCTGCATCTATAATCTCAGAATCGGAGTGTCTATAGGGGGTTACAACTCTAGAATGAAATGAGAAATGCCCCCTCGAAGGAGGCCCTCAACCAGTGGCACTGATCTATGGTCATGATGCCATGATCAACTACTCTGCACCTGTTAGGGTGGCATTGCAGTGTGATTGGCTAGTGTAATGTCATTAATTGTGATCTCATGACAAGTGGTTGTTGCCAGTGGTTGGAAGGCCTCATTCAAGGAGCACTTGTGATTTCGCTTTTGGGTTGTACCTGACTACAGTAGTGAAACAAGCCACAGTAATCATGCCCAGAAAGTGCACTGGGTAAGCTTAGCTTGCATTTACAAAGATGTTCCAAAAGCTAGTACGTACATGGAAGAAGTCTTTCTGGAAGATGTTTATGTTGCTTCTACCTGAGTTACCTGACACTCTTCTATTACTGAGCAATACATGTTGCTGGGCTTGTTGGTAAATATAAAGGAAAATATTGGAACACAAATCAAATGCCCGGATCAAGTAAGAGCTAGACAAGAGGATTTATAAAAACATGAGGAGAAAGATTGTATTAGCGATACTTCAATCGTATTATGTGAGAATTGTATGTTTTTTCTTGATGCATTTCTGTAAACATGAAACGATTGTGATCTGTTCTGAAATAACGACTGCCCTGCCCTGACGTTTTGTCTGTGTCTTTGGTTTGAAATCCTGTGTTTACCTCTTATTTAATTTTGCAGGCTTGCTACTCAGAATGGAGGCAAGCCATGAAGGCCCAAGAGACTATCGTGCACATTGACCAGTACACTTCACCAATGACAGCAAACTTTTTGTGATCTTCTACCCTTTTTATCAAGTGTTAGGGCTGGTGGAATGCTTTACAAAACTCAACGCTTAAGTTGAAGAGCAACTATGAGAGCCATCTAAAAGTAGTTTCCTTGAATTCAGATTATAGACACTTCAGTGCGTGCAATGATCGCCGTGCAGAACGACTTAGAGCATACCAACAGCAAGAATTGTAAGTAACTCTGCGGAGAGGAATTGGGGAACAAGCAAAAATCTGCTGGCTTGGGTCCTTGTCTCCTAAAGGAAGAAAAAGGGGTCTGTGTGGATTCACAAAGACTCTCAGCTATTTCAAGAAGGGAAAAGCCCTCCATTTCAACCGTACGGTCGCTGGCGTTTGTACTGTCTTTTTCAAATTGGACCCTGAAACCGAATAACATATCATAGTTTGATCGGAAGAAAGGAGCCCCATAATGGAGCAAAGCCACACAAGTCAACCATCAAAGCTCTTCATCCTGTGTGACTCCCTCAGGAACATTTTTCTATGCTGTGCCAACTTATTTCTCACAAGAAATGCATTACCAACTAGACCAACAGCAAGTTTTACCTGAGTATCAAAGTGACGTCCGTATTCTTTTTTTCTTTTTTTTACTCAGATTAGAATTGTGGCTGCCATTTCATTTGGTGAAGAGCAGACTATGACAGTTGAGATGTGCTCTATGGAACGCCTCAGTTAAATTATTGAGTGACTAAGAACATGCCATCCCCAGTCAGTGTCGCTTGTTTGGTTCCTTCACCACAACAGTGCTGCTGCGCAATGCGACATGGACCACCTTCATCACTGGCACCTTTAGCACCATTTTTTTGCAGCCTCAAACTCCCCACCAGATCTAGCTATCTGCAGTTTATGACTGCACTCCAAAATCTAGACCAAAATGCACAGAAAATCTACATGAATTGAAAGGACATCATTCATGCAGTGCTGAAAGAACTTTCAATATCAATGGAAGAATTTCAGCAGTGCTTTTAAAAGTAGCTCCATCATCTTCAAAAGTGCACTGATATAGATGAAGTTTACATGAATAAATGAAGAGTAACGTTTTTGCAAAAAAAAAACTTCCTGTAAATAAGAATTTTTTGCAAAAATAGGGCACAAACTTTCAGAACTCCCATCATAGAACAGTGCAACAAACATTGATAAAGAAAGTAATCTGTGAGTTCTTTCACAGCAGGCAACTGTATAAAAGGCTGTCATCAATCAGGTGAGACAATGTAGAAGCTCCATGTCAATAAAAAAAAAAGCAGGAAGAACACCAATCAGCATTAAAAATCAGAAAATTGAGCTCACAAGCGTTAAGTAAGGTCACTTGGTATAAAAACCTCATGTGCGGAAACTGTTTAACCTGTTCTGAACAATCATGTCAAAATCTTTCACAATGTTCAGTCGTGAATGATGGTTTCATGTGAATGCTTTTTCAGAGGTGTCAGCTGGCTTAGTTAAGACAGCCTGCCTTGACAAAGGCACCTGATATCAGACTAAACTGTAGACTGCTATAGCAGTCGTCAAGCCTTGATTCTACTCACTTAACAATAAACTCAACTGATTTTATATGACCAAGGATGATCTAAAAAAACACTCCCTTGATTGTGCAACTGAAAAAGTTGCATGCAAAGAGCAAGCTATTAAGTATTAAAACTTGCACAGCATAGCCATTTATATGCTGTGCATTTCATCACAAACGAAACTGAGTTTTGTGCGCAAGTGATAATCCCAGTTAGAAGCATTGAACAAAGCTGGGAGACAACTGCAATGACCATCAGGATGTCAGCCGCCCTGAATGTTTTGCAATTAACTCTCCACTGTATTTATATATGCAACAAGGATATAAGATGATAGTCCAATATCAACCATTATGAGAAAACCACCATCCATTTTGGAGGCTCTGACAACAAGACAACAACGTGTGCAAGTGCTGAGGAATTTGACGACTGCAGTGATAATGATGAAAACGCACAGTACTACATGTTGACCATTGGATGATATGCACGGCTAAAATAGTCATTTGACAAATTTATCTGTCAAGTAGAGCTTTTCCTTCATTTTGAACATTGCTGTAGAGCATACATTTTATGCGATCCCAAACACCGACTGTACATGGATGAAAAGGCAGCGTTTTGTTGCCTGATCTGTCAAGGCATAAGTGAGACAACTGGTATGTTTCTGGTTCACACAAACACAGCTACAATAAAATTTGTAATAAGCCTGACATATGGGACCAGACTTAATTGAGCTCCAGCATCATCACAGCAAGTGGCATCCGAGCATACAAATCATACTTGCATGCTTGAACAGCAACACAAATACAACCACTTGTGAAAGGACCAGTTCGTGCTAGTACCCTGGTGCAAGTAATAAAAGCACGCTAAGCCAGATTCACCAAGACTCAAAAAGATGTTGTGCATTCAATTAGATGCACCACTTAACACGTGTCTAAAATCAAATGTTGTCACTACAAAAACTACCCCTGTGCTTTTTTATAATAGGATTTAATCAGCTGGAGCCACTCTTTTTCTTTCAAGAGCAAGCATCAACTTCTGAAACTAAAGCACTTTTCACTCACTGCTACTCATCATTCCCGTCATCAGTCCAAGGGCATCCACTACAGGACAAAAGACCTCTGTCACAGATCCCCCGTTAAACCTGTTCTGTGCTATCTGCGGCCTCCTTAATCTGCAAACTTCCTAATCTCATTCGCCCACTGGACCCTCTGCCACCCGTTGCTACACCTGCTCCCTTCGAGTCCGCTCTCTTACTGATTCAAAGGTGAAGCTGACAACATGGTAATTTTTTCAGAAACCCATCACTAGAAAGGCTAGTTTATCTAGGACTGAGCCTTATTTTAAGCTAGAAACATGCAACCAAGTTGGAGGCCCACCCTGATTAGGCAAATGTATCAATGCATGACACAGACAGCTCAATTGATGAAAACCTACTTGTGGCTGCTTCACTTGTATGCGAACCTGGTTCATCATATTTAAAGTACTGTTAAATGGTGAAATAACAAGGAAAAGAACTTATTTCTAATGGCTAAGCTTACTAACTCCTTCTCAGCATGGACAAAGTATTACAACGCTGCAAAACACTACAGTACCCAAGGAATACAAGCAAAATGTAACATCTTTTTCATTACTTCACTATCAATGCTACCAGCTATCAATGCTAATCAGTGTTATCAATGCTTCTTGATGACTGCCCGTGGCTGGAGTGGTCTTCCAACCGAAGTGGCGACAGTTATAAACTCCCCAACTCTTCAACTCCACCACTGAGGAAGCTCACTAGTCAGTCCAAGCCATTGTCCATCAGTTGTATAATGTTTCTTTCCGTCTTTATCCCAACCCCTCACATAAAGTCCCACAGAGGAACTATTCAGGAATAAAAAAAAAAAAAAATGTGAAACCAAGCTGAAGCCAAGTGTCACACCTATCAAAATTTGTCACCATGACATCATTTTTAGGCATGTGTGAACATGTTTGTGGAATCCTGTACAGAGTTTAGCAGGCAGTGTCGCACATAGCCCACTGTAATCACGTCATTTGTCCCACATGACCCTTCTATACCACAGAGCACTTAAAAGAAAAATGAGGAACGCTGACCAAAGGATGTTGCCAAAAAAAATTAAGGCATTTCAGCTTCAGTACAGAAGCCGAAATGTCTAAATTTTTTTAAGCAACTTTTGGTCGGTGTTCCTTTTTTCCTTCTTGACAGGGCTTGCTCCTGCATGTGATTACTGATGCACAATTACAGTTAAAAGGGCTGGCATGCCCTTCATTTAGATACAAACCAAACGACTAGAATGTTTCTTTTATTTGGCCACATAGGCTACCTCATTTATTTGACAGTAGGCCAGCCATGAATCCATTTAAACACTAAGTTACAAGCAACATTGGGAGGAAAAATTTTGGAGTTCCCCTTATGAGTTCGACATGACAGCGTTAAGGGGTTCCTGTGGTCGCTTGAGGGTCCCCTTGTGCTCCCTTTCGCAGACATTGACACGCCTGTTACCACCACATACTGCTTTATTACACATCATCGTCCATATTTATTGGTGATGCTAATTAATGACCCTAATTAACTAAGTGTAACTGTAATACAATTTGCCTACTGTGTGGGATGAGGTGCTTATACAATTAAGTCCTCTATTTATCCCACTGAACAAACAATCCTCAGTGGTGTATGTAACCATTAGTACATAACCATGTAGAATAAATACTATGAAAAAAAAAATCCTCAGAGGTGTAGAGGTAACATGCCCAGCTCCCGACTCAAAGGACAGCGGTTCGATTCCGCTTGACCATAACTTTTCTTTTCAGCGAAACTGCTTTTCTACGTCACTACCCTCGTGATCTCAAATCAACGCCAGGTTTTCTTCCAGATGGGACCTTTAATGCTATCATGTTAAAAAGTACATGTCAACCACTTCTTTGACCTGCACTTGGTACAAGGGTGCAAGTAGTGCCCAGGGTAGATTAACATGCGACTGCTGAAGGCACTGGTCCTATTTACACAAAACCTTTCTTCAACTTTCTGTGCTGGAGAAATGGAAGCCAATGAGGTTTCCCCAATAAAAATTTATTACCCTCTTCAGTATGCCCTTTGTGGCCCCATAATCTCTGGCTGCCCTAAAGCCACTGTTTGCCCCTTGAAATACAGTACCTAGCCTGCAAGGTTATAAGAGCATGAAGCATTCACTCCTTAGTCACTTCAGAGGCTTCCTGCTGTAGCTGTTTTCCTTCTTATTCTGAGAACATGCGCATAACCCTAGATTTGCCTTTCAAACTGCTAAAACCATCAACACTTGCCTCCAGATTGCATGCCGACGAGCGGGAGGTGAGATAATGCTGAGAACAGCCTAACGATGGCCAAGTTGGCCTGCTATGTCATGTTTAATGACAAGTGCAAACAATCTTTAAACTACCAAAGCTACCAAGGACGAGCTGAGTTCGTCAACTTAGTTTTTACCACTGCCCCGAAGACAGGTTTGATTGTCCCAATGCTTCTCGTATACACTGCTGTCAAGATATCACGGTCCAGAAAAAAAACTTGATGGGCCAGCAAATACAGGGAAAAATAATTAAAATGTGAATAGCAGGTAATAAATATGATGGCCTGTGGTGGGGACAATCCCCGCGCAGTTAAGTCTACCCAAAAACATGGGCCACAAAGTAGCATGTGTTGATGCTTCCTCAGAGAAGCCAAGATCAATCTCTCTTCTGACAGTAAGAGCGATGGCACTAAGCTCTTGTGCTTCACTTGGAGTTGAGGGATTCTGAAGAAGACATTTCGGCTTGCAGGCAGTGGACGAGGGTCAACGTCAACAACTCTCACCTTTGTCTCCACCTTTGAAACTAATCTGATTTGCTAATCCAAATGCAATCAGCTAATGAAACTAAATCTGCTTTGGTTAATAATGCGCTTAGAGAAGTTCTCCGAAAGGTTTTTGTATATGAAACAAACGGCCCTTTTTTACACACTTTCAATTTTATTGATATTAGTTTGTCTGTACGGGTCCCAAATGACGGCAGCATAATCTAGTACTGGTAGTACGATGGACTTATATGCAAGTAAACGAACGCTAGGAGTGGAAAGTTTAGGAGCCCTTCGAAGAAAGAATAATTTTGTGTTAGCATTAGCTGTCACATAATCTACACGTTTATTCGTTAAGATTATTTGTAATCCAAAGTCCTAAGTACTTATAGAGGGTCATCTCATTTAATAGATACTGGCTGAAGGAATACTGGAACTCTATGGGCAGTTTTTTGCAAGTTATTTTCATATGTACTGTTTTTTCAAAATTTACAGGCATTTGCCAAATGTCACACCAAATGATAGCTTTAAAGAATGCATTATTTAGAACTCTTTGATCAGTAGCCCTTTTAATTTCAGAATAAAGGACGCAGTCATCAGCATACAATTTAATGTTAACAGGAATGTCTTGCACGATATCATTAATATATAATAGAAATAAAAGGGGTCCAAGCACGGAGCACGAATAAGAAAGAAAGTGCGCTCGATGATTTGGCGAAAAGTCTTTGGATATCACTTTCTGCAGCAGCTTTCTGCAGGCAAAGAAATGAAAAGCATCTGAAAAGAAATCCGGATGTGGTACGAAGACTATGGTGTGGCACTGAGTGCAATACCTTGCTTTGACAGTGCCATGCAATGCAACCCTTTAGCTGCCAGACTGCCTCTTTCACAGAATTAAGATGTTACTTCCAACAACTTATCTTGATGACCACAAAATCCCTAAAGAAATGTGCAGTGCAGTGAAGCCAAACTGTCAGTACACATCTGGTCTTGTGAAGAAGCTTGGGCAAGTTGGTGATCATTGATCATTCCTACTTAAAGCAGCTGAACCACATGACAGTAGGAAGAAGAGACGTACACACTAGCCACGTATACAGTACTCATATACCAAGTGTCCCAACTAAATGTAACCAAGGTTTAAAAAAACACGGGATGTCCTACCCGTCTGAAACCAAGTGAGGGTTGTTTAGAGTCGCGTGACCTAGTTTGCAGTTTTTTTTTCGTTCTTCAAGGTTGACTAATTAGTTAAGCTTAATTAACTAACTTTTTAATTATTGACTTGAGGAACAAAGTGTCAATGGAAAAGTTGTAGATCGCTTTGAGAAACAGCTTACTGAGGCATTTGCAGCAAAGTAACATTTACGTAAAGTAGTTTTTTTACCGGCCTTAAACCATAACCCACACAATAAGAAAAAGCTTCCACATGACAACTATGCCACTTCAACGTCCCAAGACACGCCTTAAAGAATAAAATCCATTTTTTATGAAGTCCTCTCCTCGATGAGACTTTGGGTGCACATTGGGGCAGAGAAGTGAGTGAGCAGCTGGTCACGTGATAACTTTCTTTTAAGGCCAATAAATGAAGCTACGTAAATCGTAACTTCACGGAAACAGCATTACTAGCGGTTTTTCGAGGTGATCTAAAACTTTTTCATTTACACTTTCTTCCTGAAGTCAATAATTAAAAAGTTAGCTAATTAAACTTTAATAATTAATTAACCTTGAAGAGCGAAAAGAATAGCCAAGACTAGGCCACGTGACTATGAACAACGCTCAGTTGGTTTCACGGGACTAGGACACTTCGCCTTTTTTAAAAGTTTGGTTACATTTAGCTGGGACACCCGGTATACGAGGGTCATTTGATAAGTGTGGTAAAAAGCAATCAAAGACAGCAAGTCTGCTGAAAACATTATTATATTTTGCAACATAGTCCCTTTCCAGTTCCATGCACTTCTTCCAGCACTGCTCCAATTTTTTCATTCCGTCAGAAAAAAACGATGGTGTGAGGCCATTGAAGTAGTCATTTATCACTGAGATAATCTCTTCATCTAAAGAAAAAAATTTCTTTCCATCCAGCCAATTCTTGAGGTTTGTAAAAAGGAAACAGTCACATGGGGCCGAATCTAGTGAACAGGATGGACGAAGCACAACCTTGAAGCCTAACTCGTGCAATTTGGCCATTGCAACAAAGGACTTGTGGGGTGGAGCATTGCCTTGGTAAAAGAGGACTTTTTCCTGTGCTAACCCAGGTCGTTTCGTGCGCAATTCTTTTTTCAATTTCTCTAGGAGTGTCGCATAGTATGGTCCTGTTATCATTTTGCTGTTTTGTAAGTAGTCTACAAGAAATTATTCAACGTGAATTCCAAAAGACTGTCGCCATCACCTTTCCGGCTGAACAAACAGTTTTTGCCTTTGCCTTTTTTTGGCGCACCTTCATCAGGCCCAGTCCATGACTTTGACTGCTGTTTAGACTCTGGAGTGTAATGATGCGCCCACGTCTCGTCAGCTGTCACAAATCGACGCCAAAAGTCCCGAGGATTGCGATAAAGCATCAATAAACACTCCTTTGAGACATCTGTCCTCGTGCGTCTATGGTCAATCATCAGCAGTCCCGGCACTCAACATGCACAGACCTTCTTCATCTCCAATTTTTCATGAAGAATATTGTGAAGTCTCTCAGCTGACATGCCCACAATTTCAGCTATCTCACGTACCTTCCCTCGGCGGTCTTCCATGGCAATTGCATGAATTTTCGATACCATTTCTGACGTGGTGACCTCCATTGGACGCCCAGGAAGTGCTTCACCGTGCGTCGAAGTTCGGCCATGTTTCAATTCGTTTATACAGTAGTAAATGGTCTTCAGTGATGGCGCAGAGGGTCCATGAACTTTGCTCAACTCAGCTTTAATTTGGGCAGCCGTCCCCTGTTTTAAATAAAAACATTTGATCACTGCTTGAAATCCAAAATTTTTTTTATTTTGGCGAGAATCACCACACAGCTCGGCAGCAATGGCTGTCGAAAGCTTACTAACTGTCGATACAAGCCTAAACACATTCCGACATCTTTTGAAGTGTGCTTCTAGCACGCAACCTAGAAGAAAACATAATTGTAGGGCTATCCTGTTGTATTTTTACCACACTTAACAAACGACCCTCATATGTTTCACCTTCCATCCGGCCGCCGCGGTGGCTCAGTGGTTATGGTGCTCGGCAGCCCACCCGAAAGACGCGGGTTCGATCCCGGCCGCGGCGGTTGAATTTCTTTGGAGGAGAAATTCTAGAGGCCCGTGTACTGTGCGATGTCAGTGCACGTTAAAGAACCCCAGGTGGTCGAAATTTCCGGAGCCCTCCACTACGGCGTCTCTCATAGCCTTAGTCGCTTTGGTTTGGTTTGGTTTATGGGGTTTAATGTCCCAAAGCGACTAAGGCTATGAAAGACGCCGTAGTGGAGGGCTCCGGAAATTTCGACCACCTGGGGTTCTTTAACGTGCACTGACACCGCACAGTACACGGGCCTCGAATTTCTCCTCCAAAGAAATTCAGCCGCCGCGACCGAGATCGAACCCGTGTCTTTCGGGCCAGCAGCCGAGCACCATAGCCACTGAGCCACCACGGCGGCTCTTAGTTGCTTTGGGACGTTAAACCCCATAAACCAAACCAAACCTTCCATCCATTGTCTGATTTGCAGTTTTAAGTATGAATGCAGTTTTGGGTTCTTCTTCCATCCAAATGCAGCTTTTGAGCCCTTTAATTTGTGAACTAGTTGTGTTCAGCGGCAGAGCTGCTGAATCACTAATTTAGCCGTTTCTTAGTGTGTCAACAATACTGGGTGGAAGATACTCTGATGATGGGTTACAGCAGAAATTTTCAACTACTGGGCTGCTCGCCCTTTAGTTCCCCAGAATAACCTCTGCACAAGATCGTGTTTCAGCTTCTACGATGAGAAAGGAAGAAGTCAACGATGAAAAGAAAACACAATTTAGTCATGCTCACCACCCAAAAACAGTCAGCTGCAAGTTCTCAGCTAAGTATTCCAGCAAGATTTTCTATATTTAGCCGGGAAGACAGTTCCATATTTGTTATGACTTTTTCACAGGCGGTGTAATTGGGCTCAAAACGGCCGTTGTGCAACCATAATTAAATGGCACCATTACGTTAAGTTCGAAAAAAGTATTTAACAACACAATGGAATAGAGAAAATGAGCAGTCACTACCCTTAGAATACTCAAAACTCAACTTTTGACGAGCACGGTCTAATACTCGATAGTGTCACTAAACTGACGGTGGTATTCGCATGGCAACAACAGGAAATTCAAGGTAATTAAGCTAGACTCTGCTGTACAGAAAAATAAAGTGGCCTTTCAGCAGCACTACCGATATGGGGCACGAGCTCTGCAAAATGAACAGCGCAAACCCAAACCGCACGCCACACATTAACATACGAAACAGTGCTTTCAGGTATCGGAGCGCCGCAGTGGGCCAGGCCTGCGGTCCACCAAGGCAGTCTCGACGGCAAGCCGAATGTGCTCTTCGTTAACTTGACAGTAACGGCGGTTGGCGTAAGCCAACACCTCCGCCAGCACAGTCCGCGCAGCACAGCGCGCCCATCTCTCCTTAACGTCAATCAAGCAGTGGCGGTACGCGGCAACCTGTAACCTCCGAAGGCGCACTTCTTCGTTGAGGTCGCTCAGGCATGCGATAGACCGCAGCGCCAACCTAAACCCGGCCCTGGTCCATCGAAGCTCGCCGCTCACGTGCACTCGGTTTCCGGCCTCGGGCGACGTCAACCCGCCTTCTTTGGCCACACGGGATTCCAGGTACGCTTCCATGTCCTCCGTGTCGTCGTCCAGGCGAAGCAGCCACGAGTCGGTGTGTGCCAGGTATCTCTGAGACCTTATTGTGGCCACAGAGACGACCTCGGTGACAGGGAGGCCGCAGTAGTAGGCCGTGCTGTTTGCTCCGCTTTGCCGGCACGACCGGCCGCACTCCTTCAGGTCCCTGAAACTCAGCAGGCTTCGACACCTAGTGCAATCTGTCTCCGTCGATGCCGCAGTGTCAGATGAGGCCGTCCCGGTGTCACTCGCTGTCATAATGGCGAAGGTCACTGCCGAGGTCGTCCTAACATTACAGTACGCTCACAACCGCACACGTTTTGTCACGTTTCCAGTCGTGTTGAACATCAAAACGATCAAAACAACAGTCCAGAAAGCCCGCCAACTTTTTACTACCGTGGCGGCGCCTATTGACATTTACTAAAACTAAAGTAAGTCGACAAATATATAAGGTACATTTAAAAACAAAATAACTTAAATGTTATTAAAACAAAAGCAATTTAATTGGTTTTAAAATTAATCAAATAAAACATGCACTCTAAAAAGAAAGCGCAAAATTCAAATATATATGATGCAGGTCTGGTGTACCAACGGCACCGCTTGGGCTCCGAACGTTGCGCGATAAGTCTCGCAGTTTCACTGACTGCCGACAGATGGCGACGCAAAAAAAGCGGCGAGCAATGCGGGGCGGGCTGTTTCGAACAGAAAACTATCTACCACTCGAAATTCCACAAACTGGGTGTCCTCCCAAGACAGGGTGGTGCCATAGATTGTTTAAAAAGTGAATAAAAGTGAGTTACGCATGCTGAGAGGCACGATATTCCGGCGCCAAAAACGCCGTGCTCCTCACGAGCCGCTCGACGGTGCTCAAGAGGATGCGGCGAACGGAGGAGGTTCCGCGGGAGACATTCCCCTCGGACACCACATCGCGCGGCTTCAGAAGCGTGTACTTTTTGAAAGCTGAGCGCATCAAAGTTGACCAGTTGATAGCACCGCCAATGCCGTCTCTTCCAGTCGTGTCCACTGCAGTGCAGTTAACAACCGTACTAAAAACAACTAACTACGAGAGGGCGCTACCATTCTGTATTGTTCCTGTGTGCTTGTTTATACATCGCGCCAAAATGCATGCACTGTCGAGAAGCATGCAGGCAAATCAAGCCCTCCGGTTCACATAACTAGTCGAAATAGTCGAATTCTGCCGTGCCACAGCGCCTACAGTAGCGTTTTCGAAATTCTAATAACTGGCATGGCTATTACTAACGACAGGCTACAAATATTTAATTGCGATCATGTGCCTATATTTAATACCTAAAAAGTTAACTATTAGAATTTAGTTCATCACTTTACTAGTTAACATGATTCGCCTGTTTCTTGAAGTCCGCCAATACTGGTATTAGTATGCCGCAAAAAAGCTTTCTTGCCGCCTGTACAAGAAGCTAATCAAAAGAAAAAAATTATAAGCTCTAGATTTTTTATGCCTGATTTGTTTAATATAGTGAAACATTTAAAAAATTTATTTCATTTACTGCTGTGATTGGCCAGCGGAGTAACACAGTATGCCGTGGACCGTGGCCCAGTGTTAGCAACTGCTGCTGTTTTTTTTTAGTTGTATTCCACTATAACACCTCTTGAACACACATCTACATAAAATACAACGTGAATCTGGGAACGAACGTCACTTGGGAATAGCTGAAATTAAGAGGAGGAAACAGATCTGTGCTGCATCTGTTACAAGCCGAGCAGGTGGTTTGTAAGAGTGACAGAGTGCGTACGAAAGGGGTGGAAACGACGCTGGCAGAGAGTGTGTCTGACGAGGTGAGGATGTTTGCTGGGGAGAGGCGGCGGTACTTAGACAAGGCAAGGCGAAGAAAGTAATCTGGGTTATAATCTGTCGTACAGATTAGGCGGAAATGTAGTTGAGCAGCGACTCCCGGGTTTAATGTATGCGGACGATATTGTACTGTTAGCAGATAGCCAGGAAGATTTACAAACTTTGGTTAATTGCTGTGGAAACGAAGGAGACGCTCTAGGATTCAGTCTTAGCGCAACTAAATCAGGTGTGATGGTTTTTAACGATACATCTGACCAGGTGATTACAATACAAGGCCACGAAATACCCAAAGTGGCCGCATACAAATACCTCGGGATATGGCTAAACGAAGGGCAGATATACACGGAAAAGCATGAACTGGCTCTTAGGGCAAAAGGACGAAGAGACGCCGGGATAATGAAACATAGGGCATTATGGGGGTACAACAAATATGAAGTACTAAGAGGTATTTGGAAAGGAATAATGGTGCCGGGACTTACTTTCGGCAATGCGGTTCTGTGCTTAAGGGCAGAAGTTCAGTCGAGATTAGACGTAAATCAGAGAGCTGTTGGAAGATTAGCCCTAGGTGCCCACGGCAAAACCACAAACGAGGCAGTACAAGGGGATATGGGCTGGGCATCGTTCGAAGCACGGGAAGCTAAGAGTAAAATACTATATGAAGAACGCCTGAGGAAATTGGACGATAACAGGTGGGCAGCTAAGGTATTTAAATATTTATACAGAAAGAGCGTTGACTCACAGTGGCGGAAAAGAACTAGAAAACTAACCAGTAAGTATGCAGGTCATGAGGACGGAGAAAGAAAGAGCATTAAACGACAGGTTAAAAACGCGGAAGTTAAAAATTGGATGAATTCAATGGAAAAGAAACATAGTGTAGAACTATATCGATGCTGGAAAAGGCAGATCAGGAAAGAATTTTTCTATGATAACTAAAGAGGCAGTGCCCTACTTTTTGAAGCTAGGTCAGGGTGTCTTAGAACGCGCAGCTACAAAAAGAAATTTAACGAAGAAGATGACACATGTGCAGTGTGTGGTAGATCTGTGTAAACAATTGAACACCTCATAATCAAGTGTGACGGTATCCATCCGGATGTCGATGCAGGCGCAGTAACTCTTCCTGAGGCCCTAGGGTTTAAAGATAACAATGGTCATGTAAATAAATCTGCAGTGGAAGTCAGCAAAAAGCGATTGGAGGATTGGTGGCTGAAAAGCAGAGATGTGGCATAAGGTTAGAATTGTAGGAAACCGTAGGTAAAGATGGTGGCGATTCTTAATGAGAATTGCCAACACAGTAAACAAAAAAAAATAAAGAAGAAAAGCTGAGCATGGTGGCAATTGCCACGACCCCGTTTCAAAGGGGGCGCTCCTATCCATCCATCCATCCATCCATGCGGGGGGTAACTGCGGGTCGCCGGGAGAGCTGCACTCGGCTCATAGTACAGCGTTGACGATGACATATACTCCGGATCATTTCGATGACTCATTTTAACTTGCCGTTCTCGCTGCCTAGCCACATCGGCACTGTTATTTAGACACGTGGCGACAGGCGCCATATGAGAACGAAAGTAGGATGACAGGTTATGATATTTCCAGACGGCGCCGTCAGGGCTTACAGAGCGTATGGGAGGACGTTTGTAGCTACTGCTTGCCATTATCGTTATCTGCCAGACCTCTGCCGCCCTTCAAGAATTACACTAATCGATTATATAGATTTATATTGACACTACCTATAGTTCGACAAAAGCATTTGTTGGGCGAGTTGGTGTTTTTGATGATCCATAACTACAGCGCAAACGACAGGACAGAGATGTGTGGTGTCCCTTCTTCATCTCTGTCCTGTCGTTTGCGCTGTAGTTATGGATCATGGATGGACTACCTATAGGTCTTGGTTGAAAATTATATAAAATACATGCGCAGCCGACGTGGGGATACTTGGCGGTGTATTATGAACGCAACAAGCGCTCGTCAGTTACAGAAAGACAGCAAGGAAACGAGAAAAGGGCAGAGCATATGGGCTAACAACTGTCTGCTTGAAAAGACTCGAGTATGCTGACAACTGCTGAAATGCTACGCTGCAGGACATGTATCTGTCGCTCATAGGCAAGCAAGCAAACACTTGACGGGGCACTTAGAGGGCCACTGAAGAGGTATCTGACCTCGTATTTTTTGGACGAAGAAAGAAACTACTTGTGCAGTGAGTTAGTCCAGTTGGCCATCTAACAGAGGCCTTTATATTCAGAGACCACTCTTAGGAAAAGGGTGGTAAGGAAGGTACCACCTACCTTCGGAATGGTAGGAGGCGGGGAGGGTGGGAGGGCTTAGCCAGTCAAGCTACTTTTCCCTCTCCGACACTTTTTACATGCAAATACGCATCGACAACAAGGTAATGACAGCTGCTGCTGACAAACTACGCAGACTTTTGCTTCTTGGAAGGGAAATGGACAGTTGCAGACAGGTTTGGTTTGGTTTTGGCTTAAACGGAAGTGACTCACGCTATGAGGGACGCCGTAGTGAAGGGCTCCGGAAATTTCGACCACCTGCGGTTCTTTATAACGAGCACTGACATCGCACAGCACACGGGCCTCGAGAATTTCGCCTCCATCGAAATTCGACCACTGCGGCCGGGATCGAACCCGCGTCTTTCCGGTCAGCAGCCGAGCGCCATCACCACTGAGCCCGCTGCCGCTTCCACCGGGCTGGCGCCAGTCGCGCACAACAGTCCAGCGAGCAGTATATATTCTGAGCGTGGTGCTCTAGTTACTTTGGTTTGTAATTTTTCTTTTTGTAATGTGGCCAGCGCCTTTACGGTTGATAGTTTTTCGCGCGAGCCGTTACATAGAAAAAAAAAGAGAAAAGAAAACGCGCACAAGAGAAAGAGAAGGAAAGAAAAAAAATGTGGGAGACACACTGACTGCCCACGCGGTGATTCACTGAGCGCCCCGTGAGTTGGTGCCACTGTCGGTTCTGGCGTCTCCGAGGCCGCCTTGCGTAACAAAAGCGGCACCTAGGTTCCCTTAAACACTTTCCTTGGTTGCTCTTTCTCACCATATACAAACGCTTGTTTGTAATAATAAAATAACATAAAAATAACACTATGACTACGACTCAGACATTAAGAAAGTAGGTCACAAAGTCAAACGGATTTTTATAGTGTCATCACGTTTACTTTTGAAACGGCTCTGTTGTATATGCCGTCTCAAATCACTGACAAATACAGTGTAGACTTTATTTATTTATTTATTTATTTGTTTTATTTATTTGAAATACTGCCAGTCTCTGGTTGAGACCTTAGCAGGTGAGCATTACATGTATAATACAGGGTAAAGGATAAACATTTAGAAAAGCGGCTGTGCAAAGGACAACGATAATCTAGACAATACATAGCTCAGAAAAACTGAAAAGAAGTTTGACAGATTTCCACAAGCAGTCCAAAGAAAACAGCGCGCTAGTTCAGAAACATAAACATAATACAAAAAAAAACTAAGGCAGACGAAGCTTTTCCTTCGAGTTACCAAGTGTCTGACAGGCAGTCAGCCTTCTCTGAAAGAGACCGAAGGGGCAGCTCGAGTTCTCTCAGAGCCACCGGTTTAAAACGCCAGCCACGGCGCGATCTTCAGAAAGACAATTTAGAGCAGGAAACTGAGCTTTCTAAAGCCGCTAATGACAGATACTCTTCCAAACGAGGCAGGCGTATACGTAGTACATCGTTAAAGGGACGCGGATACTCTATTCAATGTTTGTTCTCAGCAAAAGTTCATTCAATGGCTCTTTATGGGCGTTTCTCTATAGAGCAAATTAAGACGTATTCATTGCTGGTAAATTTTGGATTTAAACATTTTCCCATTACTAGATTCGAACCATTGAGGAGAACAAGGGAAGGGAGAAGAGGGGCTCGTTATGACAACATTCATCGAGGCTTCGGATCTTATCGGCGGCATGTGGTGGTTTTAATGCATTACTAGTCCCATTACGTAAAAGCCAGCGGCATGTGTTAGTGTACTAGTGATGAAAAACTATCGGAAAATTGCCTATCGATAGTATCGATAGTTTTTCTGAAACTATCGATAGTGTAAAAAACTATCGATAGTGCTACTATCGATAGGCTATCGATAGTATTATGTGGCATGTATATATTATGTATGTCGATAGTATTATCGGTAGTATTACCGATAGTCTACTATCGATAGTGTTGCTATCGATACTATCACTAGCGATAGTACCGCTATCGATAGCAAGACTATCGATAGTGAAACTGTCGATGTAAGACTATTGATAGTAACAATATTGATATTATGCATTTGTTGGACAGCGGTATAACCAAAACATTTGCGATACCTGATTGGTTTCGTGGTATCATGAGGCTTAACGTCCCAAAGAGACTCAAACTATGAGGGATGCCGTCGTGGAGGTCTCCGGGTAAATTTAGACCAGCTGTGGTTCTTTAAGGTGCACTGGGACAGTTCGGAAAAGTACCTGGAACTGCATTCGATAAAAGAATGCTGGTTTACGCGACACTATCGTGCACTGCAGACGTCGTCTTGCTGTCGTAACCGCTGCAGAAATGCTTTTCGCACACATGCTTTGCAACTAGGACGTTCGCACGCTAACATTTTATCCAGCAACTTTACGTAGGGAACGTCTGCAGAACTCGGTGACGCGTAGGGCGCGAAAACGGGCGAGCCCTGTTAGTCATATTATCACCCCATACCACAAACTCGGGAAACCAAGTTTAGGATGCAGTGGGTACGCGTGGTCGATTTTATAGAATGGATAGTGTATCATATATAACAAGTAGTATCTATACGGCTATCGATAGTACTATCAATAGAACTATCAAAAGTACTATCAACAGCACTATCGATACTACTATCGAAAGTACTAACTATCTATAGTACTGTCGATAGTCTTTTTTACCATCGATATTTCGATAGTGATTCAACTATCGATAGTATCGATAGTTTTGCATCACTATAAAGTACACGCAGATGGTAGAGAAAATCCCAGCGATGGCAAAAACAATAGGGTGACATCATCAAGCCGCCGTATGACACACAGCAAGCCAAGAGCCGCCACTTAATATAACATACATGTCCGTCTATATATACTCGCCACTGGACGACCTCCTTGTGGCACCAGTTTTCCCGAAATTCGTACCAAAATTGTGACGCAACCGTTTGTCTTACAGCGCTCCGGGTGGCGTAATACGGTTTCGCTTCGTATATTTCAGAGGAACCAGCGCAAAAAGGACAACGGACAAGAAGGACTTCACGGACAGAGGCGCTGAACTTTCAAATTTATTTCGGAAACACTGTTGCAACCTATTTATACAGTTTTCTGTCAGCGACAATGACGCACAAGAAGTGCAAGACCAGCCCCGCCGCGGTGGCTCAGTGGTTGCGGCGCTCGGCTGCTGACCCGAAAGACGCGCGTTCGATCCCGTCCACGGGGGTCGAATTTCGATGGAGGCGAAATTCTAGAGGCCCGCGTGCTGTGCGATGTCAGTGCACGTTAGAGAACCCCAGGTGGTCGGAATTTCCGGAGCCCTTCACTACGCCTCCCTCATCGCCTGAGTTGCTTTGGGACGTTAAAACCCAATAACCAATAACCAACCAGAGCAAGACCGTTTTTGGATAGGACAAAGAGTCAAATTTTTTCCGTGTTAATTTTTGGCCTTTTGAGCTGTTATTTATTTATTTATTCAATAAACCCCTAAAGGCCCTCAATCGAGGGTATTACATAGGGGGGAGCAATGACACACAACGCAAAATAATATTGAGCAAGCGCCAATGTGCAATACATAAGAACAGAAAGCACATGTAGAAAACAAAACAAGAAACAAACAGAAACCTGTAGTATACATTGTAATTTACACGAAAAAAAGAATAGACAGTGTTTTAGAGGCATAACAACCGCAGGAACAAAACAAAATAACAAAAAAGCTGAATGCAGCATGTGGTACAATCAATTAGTGAAGCTAAACAGACATTTGGGTAAGAAGGTCCTGAAACTTATTAAGATCCCGTTCAGAAGCGATGTGTGATGGAAGATTATTCCAGTCGACTATAGTACGTGGTATGAAAGAGTTAGCAAACGAAGAAGTGTGGCATGATATGCGTTTAACTTTCAGCGGGTGGTCGAGACGTGGAAAAAAAGATTCAGGTGATTGAAAAAAATCGTCATGGAGCAGAACATGATGGTAAAGTTTATGAAAAAGGGTCAAGCGTGATAGTTTGCGTGAAAGTTCATACTTTTTACATTCTTTTTAAACCTTTTATCGTTTTTAGCTTTCAAGATCATGTTTTTATCATCGTTGGTTTATGGCGTGTTCTTTGTTGGCCATTCTTCACATTCCTTTATTTCTTTCCTTCCTTGATATCTTATAGTAAAGAGCTGGATAGACTTTTGCTAGCTTGTTGCCATACCTTTTAGACCTTGACTCATTGTCCTATCCAAAAATGGTCTTGCTCTGCTTGTGCGTCATGATCGCTGACAGAAAACTGTATAAATACGTTGCAATAGTGTTTCCGAAATAAATTTGAAAGTTCAGCGCCTCTGCTCGTGCAATCCTTCTAGACAGTTGTCCTTTTTTTTTGCGCTGGTTCCTCTGAAATCATGGCTTACACGTGCTAGTTAAGTAAGAGGCTAGCTTGCGACAGGGATTCGAACTGACTACACATTCACCTTCAATTGTATTGTAGGGCATGGCTGAGGTGTCCACCGAGATTTGAGAGACAGTTACTGCGCCATTTACTTTCTTCAAAAACCAATTTTCTCATAAAAATTGTGATGCGACTGTTCGTTGTACAGCGTTCCGGATGGTCGCGAGTGTGCGTGGTTGGGTATCAATGCACCCAGGGACACTATACCTTCGTATTCCCACGTCTAAGCCGTCTTAAGTGTCTCTGCCGAAGTTTTTATGCGAAGCATACTACTTTAGCTACCACTTCAGCCCTTCACCGTGGTTATGCGCCTCCAAATCACGTGATACATGACGTCACACCACGTGACACGATGACGTCACGACAGTAGAGAAACGGGGGCCCACCTCGCGCCGTCGCTGTTGTTGTGCGCCTCCAAATCACGTGATACATGACGTCACGACAGTGGAGAAACGGGGGCCCACCTCGCGCCGTCGCTGTGGTTGTGCGCCTCCAAATTACGCGACACGATGATGCTTCGCATTCTCCAGGCTTAACCAAGTTAAGCCTCAGCCATTTTTTCTTCTGTTTTCCAATCAATTGTTTTTAAATAATTACCCTATTAATTTTCTATGGATGAACATTACAAATTAGCAAAAAAATCCCCAGTGCTCCTTGGTTTGCGTGACAGTTGGCTTCATTGGTTTGGATTATTGGGGTTTGATTTGATTTGATTTTATTGGGGTTTAACGTCCCAAAGCAACTTAGGCCATGAGGGACGCCGTAGTGAAGGGCTCCGGAAATTTAGACCACCTGGGGTTCTTTAACGTGCACTGACATATCGCACAGTACACGGGCTTCTAGAATTTCGCCTTCATCGAAATTCGGCCGCCGCGGCCGGTATCGAACCCGCGTCTTTTGGGACAGCACTCGAGTGCCGTAACCACTGAGCCACGTCCCAAAGCGACTCAGGTTATGAGGGACGCCGTAGCGAAGGGCTCCGGAAATTCCAACTACCTGAGGTTCTTTAACGTGCACTGACATCACACAGTACTCGGGCCTCTAGCATTTCGCCTTTATCGAAATTCAGCCGCCGCAGCCGGGATCGAACCCGCGTCTTTCGGGTCAGCAGCCGAGCGACGTAACCACTGAGACAGCGCGGTGGGGCGTTGGCTTCATTCATGTAGATTCAAATTAGTGATGTCACGACCGAAAAGGAGCTCCGTGATAACCATTTCAAAGTCAATGACGATGCAGCATGGCTTCAGAGATCCGCGAAAAAAACTATTTTGACGACGTCGCAGTTTCCTAGCGAAAGCGGCCACTGGTGGCTGGCTACCTTTTACAATAAAAGGCTACAAAAGCTCTGTTTGCAGTGAAAGTAGATTAAAAAAAATAAGAACGAGATATTCTGTTGATGAAGTAGACACTGGACGGAACACTTAAGCTACGTTTTAAAAGGTCACGGGGCTTATGCGACCCACAAAGGTTACTTCACGCAGGATTTTCCGGTGAAAGGGACACTTTAGCTATCGGGTCAAAAGCAAATTGTTTGGTTAGCCTACACCATAACCAGATACGCGTTGCCACGAAGTGAACAGAAGCTTACAAGGTGTTCCAGCCACGGCTACTAGCGGCTGATCTTCACTTGATGGCAAGCGGAATGATAAGGTTGAAGTGCGCGTCACCAAGTGCTGGAAAAGTTATCATGTTAGAGTTCTGAGCTTTGAGAGACAGGATGAATGTCAGCAGTTTGCTACACGGCTGCTGACGTTACAGCTGTCCGTACGGATGATATAAAAAAATAAAAAAGGTTACTGCTTGCGTTGATTTATGTGTTTACTGCCTTCAGGGCGCTCGCAAACAACGAAAGCAAGCTGGACGTTGTTGCAAAAAAAAAACAGACGTTAAAGAGACAAAGCGCAGGTTAGACCTTTCAGGGCAGTGACAGCTCGGAGAACCGGTTCCATCCCTTTCACGACTATGAAGAGTGATCGTATCGCAATTTCCTCCATTTCTAACACTTCGCGGCACGAGTTTCGAGGACCGATGTGTGACTACGTCATTCGAATTAGGGACGAGCAAACGTGGACGCAGAGAAGGGTGCGAGCCTTTATTTCTTGAGACGCGAGGCAGAAAGAAACAGCAGTGTATTGTTTTTACATCGAAGGATTGCTCCGCAACGAATTGAAAGAGGCTTCCAGGGAGTAATGCTGCTTGCAGTGTTTGTAACTACTATTGCTTTTCTGTTAGCAAGGCATCAAGGTAAGAAAACACGATCGCCCTTAAAAAAAGTGTGTCGTTATGTAAACTCCAATAGAGACCGTTCCCCGAAAAATGTATCAAGGAACTATATGCCGAAGCTAAGGTTATAACGAAGTTTATGCATGTAAATCTGAATATGATTTATATTTCGACCACTTGCGGTAAACATGTATTTGGATTTTTTTTTTCTATTTGAGAGAGCTGTTTTGAGGCCCGTTCAGAACGCGGCGCAGATTTGCACTCACGCAACGAAAACATTAATGTCTAGGCATTGTCTAGGTCACGCAACTCCACAGAAATCGGACAGTTCATTTGTGCCGTCACGTCAAGGGAGCGCAGATAGTACTAGAACTTTTCTCCTTTTTCTTTCATGAAGGGAGGGGGGGGGGGGGGGGGAGGGGAGGGTGTTATTATCTTTTAGCGCTGACTACGGTTTGCGTTCTCATTTCTTTTCTTTTGGCGAAAATGATGTCCCGCTCTTGTTGTTTTTAATCTATAATAACTAATTATTTTCATAACATCTATGAAGACAAGAGAAAGAAAAAAAATACGCACTGTTTTCTCACCAAATCTCTCTGACGAACGAAAGCTTTTTGAGACCCTTCGATAGTTTTTAGGTTCCGTGCTCGGTAACTGCAGCGCGCAGACCCCGTTAGAACGAAGGCAAGAGGAAAGTACTATGAACAGAAACAGTTTTTTTTTTTCATTCTTCATTTAGGACGACAATGTCACATTTTCGCTATCTATGTGTGCAAATGGGGAATTTTATACCGCTGCTCGAAAACGTAAAAGGTGATTCGTATATATGTGTTGCGATAAAACATTTGGAGGCTTTCTTCTGCAAGTTGCAAGGCATTCTGAAAGATTGCCATGGAGTTTAGAGAGTAGCAGTATCGTCCGCACCTGTTATGCGACATATAAAAAGTGTCGATACAGACATTATCATGTTCGGGCTGGCAGCTGACCCGGGGACGCCACGGTGGCCACCTAGTGTGAGGGGGGTGGCCCACTAGGGGTCACCTCCGAAACAAACAACCTCTCTGTATATATAATAAATATATATTATATATACACCTCCACCACCAGCAGCCTATGTGAACTCTTGGTGAACTCGCGTGTTGTGGACCCGTGGGTTCTCACGATGTGGAGCTCTCTATCTCATGTAAAGGCGCGTCTTTTTGCGCTTTCTACGCAACTCTTGCAAGCAATGTACAGTCTTTGCCAATAGTAACCAGGCTACTTGGCTTGCTTCTCATTCGCATAGTAGAGCCCTCGCGCCTTCCCTAAAGATCAAATAGTTCTTTGAAAAAGAGGACAGGGCTTCTCCTTACCATACAGAAATTTACAGCTTGAGGGCAGGCATGACAGCTTTAATATCCGACTGAGAAGCAAACCGTGCAGCCTGGTTACTTTTGACAATGACTGTACATTAAAGTTTCTTCGTTATCCCGTCGAGAAGGCCTCAAGGCGTTCCTTCCTACGCCACGCCCCGTCCTACAGACGCCCCGAATGGTTTACGGCAACCACATCAATACTTACCCTGCGAATAGTACCGACTTGAAAAACGCTGGCAAAGCCGCTTAAGGCGAAGGCCGTTACCAGTAAAGAACTGTCTGCGATTAAGATATCTGTAAAGCGCAGTTCACTGTTCTTCTGCACAGATCCTCACCAGGATGTATATTATAATCTGCGGTTGCAAATATGGAGCTGGTGTTAATGCTTCATGTATCACTGGTAATGCAGTTTGTCGCAGCGACACGGTTAAGAGCCAACGTGAGTTGAAGGCAGTGTAGTTGAACTTCAACAGCGCAAATTTAAATGAACAGGACGTTTAATGCGCTCAACTATCAACCATACAGTATTGCATACCAATGAATACCAATGAAAGGAAAACGCAAATGAAGAATGCTTACAGGGATACAACTAAAAAAAAAAAGCAGTTTTTAACACTGGGCCACGGTCCGCAGGGTCTTGAATTAGTCTGCTAGCCAACCACAACAGTAAACAAATCAGATTTTTCGTGTTTGAGTACATTGAACAAGCCATGGGTATCAAAATTCTAGAGCTTATCGTTTTTTTTTTCTTGTGATTAGCTTCTTTTTAGGTTACAAGAGAAGTTTTAATAACGAATTACTTTATTTGAAGTAGAGAAATTCTGTGCGGCGGTCCTGAATGTGGGCGGAGCTTCACTGCAGTCTTAAGCTATATCCGGCCGCCGCGGTGGCTCAGTTGTTATGGTGCTCGGCTGCTGACGCGAAATACGCGGGTTCGATCCCGGCCGCGGCTGCCGAATTTCGATGGAGGGGAAATTCTAGAGGCCCATGTACTGTGCGATGTCAGTGCACGTTAAAGAACCCCAGGTGGTGAAAATTTCCGGAGCCCTCCACTACGGCCTCTCTCATAGCCTGAGTCGCTTTGGGACGTTAAACCCCATATATCAAACCTTAAGTTTAGGGGTGTGCGAATATCAAATTTTTTGAATACGAATCGAATACGAATACTTGATTCCGAATATCGAATCGAATAATCAAGGACAGATGCATTTAACCACTACAAAACATTTATTTGAGCACCCAAGAACATCACAGTTCAACTATCGATGATTAAATGAACACAAAAGGTGTGTGTGGCTGCACAAAAATTATCAAAGTCTCGAACATTATTCTTAGAAGAGCGGAAATATCTAGGGGTGTGCGAATATTCGATAATTTCGAATATTCGATCGAATAGCACGGTATTCGATATTCGCTTCGAACCGAATTCTCGGTATTCGAAATTTCGAAGTATTCGTCTCGCGCGAATAGTGTTACTGGAACGTTTGCCCGCTTGCTTTATGTGGTTTCGGTTACGAGTATTGCCGCATAGATGGCTTTTTTCTATCGCGCTTTCAACGCTCGGGGGTCAGTCAATACGCAAATCACGATCAGGCCGGGGTCCGAACCCAGCGACAAACGAAAGAAAAGTGAGGGTGACCAACACCACCTAGGTGTTGGGGTGACTCGCTCTTGCAAAAGATCCTGCGTTCTTGCCGTCTACGAACCTCCACACGCGTCGCTGCCACCGTGTCGAGGCAGACGCAATGAAGGAAGAACACAGCCGACAGTCGTCTAAGCTTCAAAACAAGAAACCTCCGTTTATTGTCAGCGAACCCTTAATTTATACTCTGGCTGGCGGTGACGCTATCGATGAGCTCGGACGCCGCAAGTATTCGAACGCGGGCATGGCTTGGCCGCGTTCATCCCCCCCCCCCCCCCTTCCTTCCTTTTCTTTTTAAGGCGAAAGCCTTTAATGCCTCATACTGTCGTTAGCAGACGCGTCGGCAGGAGTGTCGACAGACTCGTCGGCAGATTCGTCATCTAGTGAATGCATGGGCTTCATAAATTAAATAAAAGGAGTAAAGTCAAGAAAAGGAAAATAAAAATAAAAATAAGAAAATAAACAAAAAACGAAATAAAAGTAGGATGTGAAAATAAAAATAAAAACAATAAAATTAAGAAAAAGAGCAAAATAAATAAATAAGAAACAAAATATGAAAAAGTAAATAAAAACAAACAGTGGCCAGGAAACGCTTTCACCTTGCAGCACTTTAGAGAGCCAAAGTGCCCCCTGAATTATTTCCAATAGAGCTGCGGAAAAGATTATCTGATAGGACAGATGCGAAGATAAACACGCAGCCAAGATAAACACGATGCGAAGATAAACACGATGTTCCGATCCTTCAGCTTGATAAGCGAAGCAACGCTCCCGCAAACAGCAGCCGCGAGCTGCTAGTGAAATGCAAAAAAAAAAAAAAAAAAAAAAATGCATCGTGCGACACGCCTTGTCAGAGTGACGGCATAGGCCGGGAACAGAGCCAGTTAGCCGCACTAAACCCGAGGGAGACAGAGCAGAGCCGACGTTTCCATACGAGCACCCCTCGGATAGCGAAATAGACGCGCCAGACTCCGGCCGCAAGGTGATGGCGATGCATTTGAACCATGGGCGGCGCGTCCTCAACGCTCTGTCCCCGACAGTACGGCCAACCTATCGGTGCTGTGGGAGCTGCGGATACGCGATGGTGCGATGCTGCCAGTGCTGCTAGGAGGTCCGGTCAGCCTATGTTCCATTTTAGCATCTTTGGACGCAGCAGTCCCATCGGCGTAACCGAAAAGAAGGCGCAATCCAAGCCAAGAAGTGAGGATCCTAAACTATAGAAACGCAAGCAACGCAAGTGGCAAGTCGGTGCACCGAGCGTGATTGCCTAGCTCAGTATTGGACATTTGACCCGTTCGACCACTGGTCACCGGTAGTGCAGAATGTCCTTTTTTTTCATTATTTTTCTCAGTGCTCTTGCTGCAGTGTAGTGCAGTTACTCCTATTGTTTCAGTTATTGGTTGTACTACTGGCACCGTTCTGTTATACTGTCATTTTTTGTATTTTATCTCTAATTTCTTATTAGAAAGCAGGCGGTATTTTTATGTGTTATAACTTTTTATTACCAAACCGGTAAAAATTGTTCTTAACTCACTTTAGGTGTTCTCTTAAAATTTTGAAGCATGGTTTTAAATAAAGCCTCAGTGCAGTATGTAATGGCACCGTGTGTTAGGAAAATAAATGGTTTTAGAAATGCCTACTGTCATTAAGCCTTTTTTTTAGTGCCAGAAGTACTATTCGAACTATTCGCTTCGAAATTATTCGAAGAAAATTGCTGTTCGCTTCGAATTCGCTTCGAATCAAAAAACCACTATTCGCACACCCCTAGAAATATCAGAGAGGATGGCTAGTACACAGCATTGATTAAGGCTAGCTTGCCATCAGCACAAAAGCGCGTTGCTGGGATGAACATAAAAGGCTGTCGTGAAGGAAAACCAGCTGCTCCACATGGTCAGGCAGAAGTAGTTCCCTTCTAGCTGAAACGACTCCGCCAGCCACGGAAAATTCCCTCTGACTTGGCACTGACCTGGCACGTATTGCGAGGTACTTCGTGCACAGCTCTGACTATTGCAACTTCGCAGGTATGGCCGCAAAAAAGCTCACCAGCGCAGTTAGCTACGGCATGGCCCTTGGAAAAATTCTAAGGAAAAATTTTCCTTCATCCATTCGCATTGCTCTGGGCGCCGCCATATTGTTATGTCTCTGTCGATAGGGCTTGCGGACCGAAATGAACGCCGGTGCTCACAATGAATATTCGGCTAGATACGAATATTCGCGTCGGGTCGAATATTCGAAACAACACGAATATTTGGATTTCGAATCGAATACGAATACTAAAAATATAATATTCGAAATATATTCGAAAATTTCGAATATTCGCACACCCCTACTTAAGTTGTATCCGACTATAGACCCCATGGGATGTCAAGAGAGAGAAATCGGAACATGAATCATTGGGGGTCATTAGAAGAGATAATTTCCTCAATATAACGTATAGAGACAAGCTGGTGCTATTGTCTTCGTGAGTTTCATGAAGAACACTCTATCTAACACGGGGACGCCGGGAAGACAAGGCTCCTTATTTGTCTTGGCTAATGTTGGGCCCAAAACATGGATTCTACCTATGAATCGGCAGCAGCACTGCGATGCTGTCCTCTGCGAGCAGATGAATTTATTTTAACAGCGCGCTTTTAACTTCTTCAATAAATTTAGAACAAGTTTTAGGCTGGTACAGAAATCTTCTCAGCATTTCTTCGAGGTTCGCTGCGAGAAGAGTCGTCCTGTTATACATGTATCCACGTTTCAAGCCCAACAATATATAGTAAAGCCAAATACGCAGCCTCATCTTCCCAACATTCCTGCATCTCTCCATGGTGGATATATAGTGGATACATAATGAATGAAGAGCAGCGCCATCTGCTTGCCCCCTGGAAGTCTTGAGAAACTGTGTTGCAGGAGGCCTTTGTTCTGCAGTAGGCTTCATTCGGAACATGGAGGAAGGAAACAGTTAATTCATTAATTCAAGAGAGGCCGTTGCGTCACATTTTTTTGAAACTGTACGCGAAGGCTTCCCTCCCACGCCGCTTATGTTCACTTGCGTATGCGCAGCAGAGAATGCAGCAGACGACTCTGCTGCTTTGTTAAAGGACGTGACTTCCGGTACACATTTTGGCGTGCAGCTTCTGAGAGCTAAGGCCTCTCCTGAGCTTTCCTTCCTCTATGACTCGGAATTTGATGATGATGATGATGACATTGACGGTGATGATCTATGTACCTAAGCTTTGCCTACTTCAATAAGCTTCCCAGGTGCCGCTGCTAGTCTATCCAAAGCTCATTGAAGAGCGCAGTGATGGAGAAACTAAGGTGATCAGCCTCCATAGCGCACTGACCCTGAACCTTCGCAAGAGCTCTGTGCTCGCACCAACACTACTCGTTCGGACGTTTGCAGGAGGGTCTCCGGTGGAAAATTATGTGAGTACGCCTTACGCAGACAAACTTTAAGCTGTCATGTTTTCCTTAGCCAATACAGAAAAGCAAAATGTAGGCTTTGAATTGTGCATGAGGCAAAACGGGGAGAAATGAGAAATTACGGCATACTGGAAAACGAGCAAATATTTCTTAAAGGAGAAACGTGGAATTAAAAAAAATTGGAGCTCTATCAAATGGCGATAACAAAAAAACGCATTCTGGGCAACCATAATTCACAAACAAACAAGAAAAGAGTATACTCATTTTTGTACTCAATTCACGAGAAGTTAACTGCGACGTCATTATCCTCTTTGCGCAATACGGGGACATATTATTTCGCACACTCTGACAATGGTGTTGACATCGTTCGGTCGAGCGAAAGCATGGAGTATGGCACGCTTATTATCAGCATACGTGACCACGCAGTTGATGCTTTATATACTCTCTGTTCGCGGCGCATTGGCTGCCTTTTTCACCCATGGCAATGAAACCAGGCGGGCATGTGACGTCACGGCACATGCATTCAATTGGTGGTCTGATTGTTGACGTCACATCACGGTGGCGTCAGTTTCGGTTCATGCAACGCTCGACATCGATTCCGCAAATGCCACAAAACACGTCTGCATTGTTGCTGTTTTGCCCATTTGTTTTCATGTTACGGCACTAGATGACAAAAATTATTTAAAACTACTCATGCAAAGAAGAAAAGAAATTGTTGTTTTGAGCCTGCTGCATAGAGCTGGTTAACATTTGTAGAAAATAAGTGAACAGTAAGGAACAGTTTTTTGTGCTTTAAAACATGTTTCTATTGCACTAACACCACTTTTCAGGTAAACAGCAGCGCCATTGAAAGACATTTGTACGAGGACAAGGAACAACTAGCCGCCGTGAATTTTATTCAAGATGGAGCAGATGGAGTTTCTTTGGTAAGCATATATTGTGTTCCAATAACATATATTGCTGAAAAAAAAATAAAAATACCATAAAAAAGGTCATAAAAGACCATAAAAGAGATCTACCTTGAGCTCCGTCTCGACAAACGCCTTTACCCTCCCCCTCATCCATCACTCACGGTGCCGGAGTCTCGCCTTCTTCGGCACATTCAGATGAATGCAGTTATCACCCCGTCCCGCCTCTTCCTCTATCGCTATCGATCGGACCCTTCCTGTCCCAACTGCCCCTGTATCTATGAGGACCTGGCCCATTGCCTCTTCTATTGCCCGGCTGCTCAGCAGTCGGGTTCCTTCCCCCCACCCTCTCTATCCATCACCACCTGGCTCGACTGGCTTGGCGCTGAAGGGGAAGAAGAACAGCGGCTTCTGGTCGCCCAGGCGGTCGACATGCTCGGCCTATAAATGATGGTCGATTAAAAGTCTTTTACTACTACTACTACTACTTGCTGAAAATATACCACGCAAGCAAAACTGAAGCCTGATCTATAGTCGGTTTTCAAGCAACAAAAAAGTAACGAAAAACTCTCTGATTCCTTTGGACCCGCTTCTTTTTGAGCGCTGTTTTTTCTGTCGCTGTCGTAAACGTACAACTTAACATCGGAACGGCCAATACCTCTCAAAGGAGACCTTCCAGCCAATGGCGTCGACGGACTGTCACGACGCTACGGTTAATCTGTGGTCCTCTCCTTGCCTATATTAGCCCCCTGCGATGTCACGCTTGGAGGTGCAAAATGGTGAACCGAGATGTCATTACAATCGGTCGAAGCCATTGGCTGGAGGACCTCCATTGAGGGATGTTTGGTGCTTCGTTCTTGAGTTGTATGCGAATATGGTATATATGCAATATACCGGGAATGAAGAAAATAAAAATCTAGCTGGTAAGCAAGAGAAAATTTCTCAGGTTGAAGGTTTACGTGGATGTGTAGAAAAAGAGAACAATAAGGGAGTAATTACTCATTGACATCCACCTAAGCGCAGCCATACGGCTACAAAGGAAAGCTATACAGCTTTCTCAGAAACTTCGTAGTTAAAGAAAAATTCGTCCTGGTCCGGGGTATGGCTGCGCTTAGGTGGATGCCAATGAGTAATTACTCCCTTATTACAAATTTACTCCACCTTGGGGGATTCCCCTAAAACATTTGACCAAAAAGAGAACAAATATCACCGAAAAGCAGGCGAAAACTATAAAAATAAAAAAATAGTCGGAGAGAGAGAGAGAGAGAGGGAAAGGCAGGGATGTTAACCAGAAAGGATTCCGGTTGGCTACCCTGCACAGGGGAAGGGAATGAGGGGAATTAAAGAGGAAAGAGAGAAGTAAAGGGAAATAATCACAGTCTGTCAATTAAGGCAGACAGGAAGGCGGAAGTTTAGTGCTTTCTATAATGTGCAGACAGTGACTGAGACGGAGTCATTTTATTCAAAAGCGTGATTCAACAGCCTTATCCAGCTTAGCACATCGTGCGCCTGGTTGACTAATCCATGAGGAACGAGATTAAAGCAGTCCTGAAGTGAGATCAGTTGTAGCTTGCTGCATTTCTACTTGAAAACAATTACCTGAACTTGTTCTACTGCACGAAGGGAGATTTCGAGTCGAGACTAAAAAGTCCTCGGCAGCTGAAGAAGTCGCATACCAATTACTGAAACCTGACACGTGCGTGAACAGTGAGGCTTTCTTTAGCCAGTTCGATATCAAAAATTCTAGACAAAAGAGTAAATAGAAATATTATTTAATCTTTTCGTCTCTCGTTCCAGGAGGGTGTACTCGGCCCTTACCACAGGATAGAGCCGGCGAAACAATTGTCAAGATCAAACGCAGGCGGGATCCCGCACGTGATACATCGGATCAGAGAAAGGAAGTTCAAGGACAAAGCTTATCTGCGAGTACCGACTCGTAAGTATCTGTGTCGGTCTGTGAAAGCAAATTTTTCGCTACAGTGCAGTGCTTGCACACGCGGAGCACCTGCTAACATGGCCAACTGAAGCCTTATCCCACCAGCCTTTAACACCGCTGCAATCAGCACTACCCAATGGGCACTAAAACTCCCCTGCGCGTCCCATGAACGTCTTGGACGTCCACAGGACGTCTAAGGCAGTTTAAGTGTTCATTTGGTACCACTCTCGTGTACTCTGCGAACCTTTCGTAAAAAAGAAACAGAGAATACACATTTCTTTAGTTGTACAAAAATTGCGAGGACACTTTGGCAACTAAAGTGTGGAGAGGCGAAAGCCGAGGAGACTATGCCGTGACGACTTCCGGTGGATGTGACGTCACACCGTTCCCGTGGCTATATCGAAGTCCGCGCTATTTCGACGCAACTGCGACATGTTTGCCTATAATTAATTAAATAATTAATCTATTTATAAAACTTGGCTTCTAGGCTAATTTTTCCTCCTCTATCTGAAGCAGTCATCGGTTTTCTTGTATCTTTTTTAGTTCCCGAGTTAAATGCGTGTGACACGCTTTGTTAACGGTTGACAGTATGAGCCATTAAAAGCTTTCGCCTTAACAAACGTAGAAATTACAATTTTCCCATGAAGTGGAGGTACCACATTCTGGAAGGGGGGATGACTGTAAAAAAGTATCGGGATCCTAAGTCTCCTCATGAGTGGGATACGACTCCATTAATTTCACATTTGCCGCGGCTTCTGCTGCAACGTGTTTGCGTGTTTTCGTCAGTTTATTCGCAATTCTCGGCCCATAAACCGCAATATTCGGACTGCTAGCTGCAGTAGCCGGTATCAGCTGTGCTGTGGAGGTGCCGGCTTTGCATATGTCACGTTTTCCTGATTTTTATTACGAATTTTCATCTAGGTTGCCGTTTAGCAACTATAGGTTGCTGATAACCCGGTAGGCAGGTTGTGATGACGTAACAAGCTCACGTGGTTGCTCTCCACCAACCATTAATTTCATTGCTACTTGCCACGATGGGCAGGTTGGGATGACGTCACAAGGTCACGTGACCTCTCTCGACCGATGAGCGAGTTCTCTGACATCGAACATCAGCGAGGTTTCCGTGCGATAACTCTAGTCTAATCATATCGCCTTAAAAACAAAGACAACAAGGACAAAAACATGTAAAGATGGTGGGTGCACGCCGCTGCTGACTCCTCCCACGTGAGTACGCATCTTGAGGCCCTCCTGAACCACGTGACCAAACTACGCGAACCATGTGACGTCACCGAGGCACATATCCAAGAGCACCTATTGTCGAGCATGCATCTCCCTTAAGCTCGTGATGCGCGGCATATCACATAGGATACAGGCAGTAAAAATGTGAATAGCGTACATTTCTGCTTGCAAAACTACGTGAACTCTTTAAAAGAGTTGGATGTTGGGCTAGTTGGATTTGTGACAAATTATGCATATCTTTAGCGCAACCAGTACGGAAACATAACGTGATTTCGTGACAGTATTGTAGGAAGAGCCAAAAATTTTCGCTGACGTACTGCAACCCTTGAAGTTTTAATTATGGCTCATTTTAATTGTGCAGCAACTTTATCTTTCTTAATAAATCTGCCAGTATTTCGCGCTTTTGCATTGTTGGGACCACTGCAGCGAAGGAATTCTTGAAATCCACAATTCTTATCCGACGTACTCATTGTATTTGCTTTACGGGGCTGATGGTCTGGCCCACTTCGGCAACGCCGTCTTTGGATAGCAATTAAATGCGGAAGTTATCGATTGAAGTATGGTGCGACACTTGTTTATCGGTCAGAAAGTCCCCCATTCAACTATCGCCGAAATAAAATTACGAATGGCACTTGAGGCTTCTTACGCGCTCTCTTACGTGTTTACGGCGAAAGCATAAATTTTTTTAATTTATATTTTTGTCTTTCTAATCATACACCTACTCACTAGCATACAGTAGAAAGGCAACGCATAGAGTAGGTTTATTTGCCAATAAATAATGCTGTTCTGTGGCCCGTGGCTTGCGTTCTCTCCTTGCAATCTGAGTGTCCTTGGTTGAATTCCCCGCACCTTCGGAAGGAATTTTTCATTTTTGCTGATGACGTCATTGAGGGTTTTCTGGACCAATTTTCGTGAACGCCGGCTACGACGCCAAATTTCGACGCCAGAAAAAAAAAAATACTTCCTGCAGTACTTCGTGTTTATGCCGCAGTTCAGTCCATGGAAGAGTGCCTGTGAGGTAACGAAGCCTTTAAATTATCGGAAACTCCGAAACGTTCATTCTAAAACAACGCGAAGGAAAACGCAAGGACGCAGGAACTCATGTACACGCGGGCGTGCATACAGCTCCTGTGTACAGGGCGAATCACATTTAGAGGGAACATGGCTCCGCGTGGCCATGTAAGTACCTGCGTAGTACCACTGCATCCAACCCGTTCACGAATCATTGAACAGTGGCGCACGTGAAGAGAGACCTCGACGTGGTGCTTCGTGTCGTCTGCCCCTTTGCACAGGTCTGCCACCGGCTTGGTCGCAATAGTGCTCCGCGTGTGCGCAGCCACGCGGAGCCGTGTTCCCTCTAAGTGTGATTGACCCTGTACATGCGTACACCCTTCCCTTATTCGCGCTGTTTTAGAATGATCTGCTACCAGCTCTCCTAAGCTTCTTCACTGGAAAATCGCCACTCCACGTCAGTTCTCTCAGTAAAACGCAACACGCTGGATACGAACGAACATATCCAAAGCACCGTATGTCATTGAAATTCTTCTGTTAATGAACCTGCAGCTGACGTCCTGTTTTGTTTTCCATTTGTGTGCAAGGTAAGGCTACCGATGTCGAAGGAAGAGCAGCAAAGGCAGAAGAAGAGTATGGTCAACTTCCGGAAGAAGTGAAAGTTGAGCTCTTCGTCGTGGCCGACACTGTGCACTACACGTACTTCTCCACGACGAAAGCGTTTCTTGCGTACTTGTGCACTCTACTGCTCAGTGTGAGTTTATACGTGCAATTGAAGTGTTCATCCAAGGCAGTGTTTCGAATTCGAAGCCACTTCATGCGCTAATTCAGACACCCCTGATCAGGCACCTTCAGTCTTACCAAATCAAAATTAAACTCTTAGGCAGTGTGCGCATCTCAGTGGAGATTCTGACATGGTTTCTGGAAGATCCAGAAATCTCATAGTAGTGTCGCATAATGTCAGTTAAAGATACTTTGAATACCTTTCCGTGCAGCAAACGTATTTTATGTCAATGTAGAAGAAAGTACCGATAAATACCAGCAAATGAAAGTACATTAACGAAACTATACATATTTTTCACATCTTTTTACAGAACGTAACCTTCACTACGTACAATTAGTGAAGAAAAACTTCCCTGCATTACTTGTTCGTAGCAATCGGGAAAATTGATAAACTATTCACTAAATTGCCACATTACTCGTTAGCATCAGCGGTTTTCACATTGGCCCACTGAATACGGAGTGGAGGATTTATTTGTTCTGAAGTTAAACAGCAGTTTCTGCTCTGACCTTCACAGCAGGCTATCTCAATGCTTCACCCTTCAATACAGCCGTCGCCAACCGTGACCAAACGTGGTGCTCTTCAAGTGCTCATGCGCAAGTTGCTCAGATTAAAGAAGCAGACGACAACTTCCGCAAAAATTTTGACCTATATATGATGGTTAACGGTTCTGCGGACAGTAGTTTTAGTGGGCAATAGAAATGAAAAAGCTTCGAAAGTGCGTTCATGCTAAACGCGACAGCGAATGTGCTTCTATATGTACCTTTGAGAGTAGAATAGTGGTCTGTTTTCCTCTTTGATTATTTTTTCTTAATCTGGGCTGTTGTTCTTGTACAGCCGTTTCTTTTTTTCTGTAATGCTTTAGCATTAATACCCTCACTTTCGTGAAATATTTTCGTCTGGTGTTGCGTGATGCCGTCGCCACCTTCCAGGAGGCCTTCACCCACTACCCACTCACCTCTGCCCTCCACCCACCTCCAAACAACCCGCCGCCATCGTCCAGGAGCTTCTCCCACCGCCTCTCTCCAGAAGGCCCTAACCATCCACTACTGACCTCCCATTGCCCACCATTCACCTTCATCGTCTATAAGCTTCCACCCACCACAAAACACCCACCACTACCCTCCAGACGGCTCCACCTAAAGGCGACGGGGAAATACAATTCAAAGGGAAAACGATCATTGTTGAAGATAGATATAGATCCACTGCTGCTAACAAAGATTTGTTGCATCACATCGTATGATCGCATTTACGTTGCCTTTTGCGCTGTGAATACCTATCTCTAGTTTTTGGTTCGGTATTGCACTTGCCGTATACCATACCTTGCCGTATACCATACCTTGCCGTATACCAGACACTTGTTGATAACTTTGACTGGTTCTTGTTCACTGCTGGATTGATATGTACCGTTATTTGTGTCTGTCATTTCTCCTTCTCCCCATTTTTCCTCGTGCGGCAGTATCCTGAAATCATTTTGGCAGCAATTCACAAAATTAAAAGACATGAATTGATTGACAATATAAAAGAGTGACTGTGTTACTTTTTGTTCTCTTACATCACTGCAGGTGAACTTACGCTTTTCCGGCATGAGTGATCCCCGTGTCAAAATACTCCTAATTGGAGTGGAGTTACCCAAGGTAAAGTTGTTCAACCTTTACGTGTGCTCTTCACACTGGAAATACGAGCTATGCAGTTACTCCGCTAGAATTTTACGCTATTTCGGCTTTGTCATTTCATGTTCGGTTACGCGCAATTGTTGTTTAAAGCTGGCCTGAATCGATATTATATACTAGAAACTGCGTTAATTATATTCTAAGCTTAGAACATAAAAAACGAAGAGAGCAAACACAAGCATGCTTTAAAAAATCGATCATAATAGATGAAAAAATTAGATTATATCACAGAAATGCAAACTTTTAAGGTGTCGACTAAAAATATTTCTTCTCACACTACCTATCTCAAAACATCTGGGACATGATTTTTAAAGCGAAGGCTCTACTACTCGAGGTACAAATCCGAGTTTATCCTGGCTTTGCGCGTTTGACCTTGAACCCCGACCAAGGTAAAACCAAGCACATACCCCCTAGACAAAATATGCATGACTGCCTTGCAGCACATACCCATGATATGCCTGTATGGTATAGTCATAGCTAATGACCAGCAACCACGTGACCAATTACCAGTGGTAACTTTACCTTTGAACTTGACCTCTGACATTAGATTTTTTACCTTGACCTTTAGCGCTGAAGTTCGCATCGCCTGATGCGACGTCATACGATGATGTAGCAATGACGACACACCATTCTTCGCTGTAAATACCGCCGGCTTTGCTTTCGCTCGTCTATTAGTTCAGACGGGTTGAACCAGAGCCAATTTCTTTTAAGCACGTCTGTGTGGGTAAAAGATATGCAAGTTTTTAGGCTGTCAAAGAATCTGCCGGTTTGCCTACGCTCAGTTGGGCACATAGATGTACTGCCAGCGTCAAGTGAAAGCGAACCAGACCGTAGAGAGTGCTCTATAGTTTAGGATTTGTAAATATGTGACTGGGGCCACAAATTGTATTTCGTACTTGTGGGAAAGACTACGGTGTTAACGTACTGCCTTGCTATTTGTCGCACAGTGATGATGTTGCTTCGACGTGCCATTTCAGGAAGAAAAGTACATAGTCGGAGACGATAAAACCATGTACGACGATCTCACGCTTCCCAAGTTTCAGAAACATGCCCGTCGACACAGGAAGTCATACAAGAACGCGGATGCCGTCTTTCTTTTAACTGGGTGAGCATGCTTGCAGGTCTCTCGATCACAGGGACACGTAAACTGACTTATCGGTTTCTGAACATTTACAGGCGCGACGTTTACACCAAGGATGGCAAGAAGATGGACCATACAGCCGCCGGTAAGACTCCAATCCATCTTCTGCCCGTAGAGCAATCACGGTCGACGCATTTCCGTACAGTACAACGAGTCACTTAAACGTCACAATAAATAAGGGCAATCCAGTCAGCGATAACGCATGCGCCTCAGAACAAACGCACGTTGAAGTACGGAGAGTTGAGCTAGTTGGTGCATGGCAGGATTGAACAGCGCACACAGGATGAGGACACAGAGAAGAAGCGACAAGACACGAGCGCTGACTATCAACTGAATGGTTTATTGGAGTAACATGTATATCTACAAAATAACATTGTGACAACAAAGTGCGCATGGTTCGCAGATAGGATCGCTATCATCAGGCAGCTTCGTCTAGATACGCTATTTCGCGGGGATGAATGATGACCGAAGGAATGCTTACGCACGTGTCAGAATTTTTGTGAATGAGGTAGGCTTCTTTTAATTCTATAATAAAATAACTAGCAAAAACTGATGACGTCGTCAAATGGCATAGTATGTCGTAACCGAAAATGTAATGCGCAAGCGCGTGACGTCCCCTATGACGTCATTACCACTGTCTATATACGGAGCGCTGACCGTCGCTGCGACTCCACCCTGGCACCTGCCGGCGCATGCGCGTGACGTCTCCTCTGACGTCACCACCACAGTAACAGGGGCAGCAACAGAGGCGGAAATCGCTTTCGCCTAATAGCACTTTATTAACAGCAAAGTGTCCCCCAGAATTTTATGTCTACGACAAGTACGTCTCCGCTTGCTAAATGTCTCTAATATTTCGTCCTTTTGTATTCGGCCATTTTCAGCAACTACCGTGCTTTATGCTCCTCCGGAACGGCTCCTGCGAAGTGCATTTTCATGAGCCGCCTACAAATCGATGTCACGCTGCACTTTTGAGGACTAACGCACAAAGGTGTTCGCGTTTGGGCTTGGCTCGCTTTTAAAATGGCTGGCCTTTCTGAAGGCGCCCACGCAGGGACCTCTACGAAATACCATGTAATACTCTGGTCACGCAGACAGTGTCCAGAATATGCTTCGGGCGAGTGTCACTCCGAGTTAGTACTGTTCGCAAATGTGTCACACGCAGCAAAAGTCAGTCGTCTCGAAGCGAGGTCGGCGAACTCGCCTGATTCGACCTGAACGTCCTCACGCCGCGCGTGCGAGAAGCCTCGATGCCGGCGCTTGGAAAATTGCAGTAAACGGTACTTAGCACTAGGATACTGGGACGCCGAAACTTGCTATTGTTTTATACGGCTTAAAGTTATTTTCAAGATAACGATAAACATAAAATAGCAAAATTAAGAGAAAACACTTCGTCTCGCCCTATTTTATATCCAGAAATTTGGTTCGTACCGACACCTCGCACAAATTAGGGCATGCAGACGATTTGTTTCAGACTTCCACAAGCACTCTACACCTCATTGCAGAAAACTTGCGTACATTACAGAAAAAAAGAGTTGTTCGCTGTGATCGCATCAGGTAACTGCGAATGACGTTTCTTTGAGTGTATCATTTTCCTAATCATATCTCCTGTTTATTTTTTTTTCATTTATTTTCTGCAACTACATGATATTCTGTTGGTGATTTATGTTTGGTGATGTTTGGCTTTGATGATACTCTTTTCCCTGCTGCCGCTGTCGACGTAGATGTTTTGTTTCTGTGGGAGGTAGGGCCTGTGAAACCACAAAACCGTGGCTTTTTTTCTCTCCATCCTTATCACAGTACGCTGTACAGCATTTTTCCTCGTACGTTTCTATGATGTAAAGTTTTGGCTATGGTAGAATAAAGAAACTCAACTCAACAAAATAAGCGTGAAATGCATACTCCACCATTTTAGTTGTCCTAATGCTGGACGCGTTTCGTGCTTGACTACACTTGCATAGTTTTAAAGAATTGCGCAAAGAGCTAACAGTCTTTAATTAATAAAATGAAATCCAATTGAAAAGCCTCTGAGCGATGATGTAAATGTTGACCTCGAGCTTGTTTGCAATAATGATCGCAGTCTACACTACTTACGAATCTTGCGAATTACGGTTCGTTTTACTCTGTAGCATCGCGCTGCAGAAGTTGCAACTCACGGGCCGGAGAACCGGCAAGGCTGTGACAGCAAAGCGAGAGATATCGGGAGTCCTGGTATATATATCATTAAACAGAGTACATAAATGATTAGGGTACAGTTATTTGCACAAAAACACAATCATCGCGATGGTTCAGTCAGACCTTCAGGTCAGTGATGAGATCAAGGGCAATGGTTTTTCAAGTTGCCCGCCTCCAACTCTACATATCTACACCTTTCTATCTTTGTGCTTAATTTATTAAATACAGGGCCTTAGATTGCTTCTTTTTAATGTTCTTAGGGTGCATTCTTTGTCGGTATTCGCGTTGTTTTTTGCCTCTCGGGCGTATAATATATATATATATATATATATATATATATATATATATATATATATATATATATATATATATATATACGAAATTGAGAAACGCTTCATTTAAGTAAACATTTATTGGGGGTCGACGTTTCGGACAGAGCCTGTCCTTCTTCAAGTCTTTTTCAAGTCTTGAAAAAGGACAGGCTCTGTCCGAAACGTCGACCCCCAATAAATGTTTACTTAAATGAAGCGTTTCTTAATTTCGCATTTTACCTCTAGCAACCAAGTACGTTTATCTTTTTGTGCTATATATATATATATATATATATCGGGCGTGCTTCGGCTGACTGATGGTACTGTAAATGTGTGTAATATAAGTTAATTAGCCGCCGTCTGCGACATTGATTGGTGACATATAAGACATTGCACAAATTCTATGCTTTTGTAGCGTACGCGCAGATATTCCATAGTGATTAACAGCGTATGAAGTGAAAATGAACACAGCAGGGTGCTTCATTGTTTTGTTCATGTTCGAAAAAAACTTGCGCCCATTTCTTCAGACTTTGATTTCTGTCCTGTCATTGCTGCTTTATTGCTACTGAAATGGTAGGATGATGAAAGAATAATATTTTATTATGACACCAGTGCCGAGAAGACGCCATAGTGAAAACGCCACTCCCACCATAAAAAAAAAATAAACCTCTTTCAACACACTAAAAACATACGTGCGGCTAATAGTGAGTGGGCGTGGTTTTTTCTGACTTAGGAATGCTCAGCCCTCTTTGTCGGTACCAAGCCAAATTATGTGACTGCTCAAGCAATGTCAGATAACTAAGCAATGAATTCAAACACAAGTTAAGACTGGCGCACTAATGCTGTTAACTGATGTCGTCTTAAACTATATTTTTCTATTTTTAATCTTTTCTATTTTTACCTCTTCCTCCCTTTCACCTCTCTCTCTCTCTCTCTTTCTCCTGCTTAACCTCCCCACCTTCCGTCTTCCTCAGTCCAGTAATTTGTTTAAGGCGCTTTACACATTCGTGATTAGGAACAACCTGCTGTACTGATAACACTTCGACGCTATGGTACCACTACGGTAATGCTTTTATAAGAATGTATCTGTTTCTCTGTTCCGCAGGCGTAGCTTACTTCGCTGGACTGTGTACTGAGAACTTCGTTGGGCTGGGCGAAGACATTCCGGGCTCGTATGATGGCATTTTTGTCCTCACGCACGAATTAGGCCACACGTAAGAAATCCTACCATCTCGCCTTTCTGTCAACCTCAACCCCAGTAGCCCTGACAGCCGAGTCTGGGGAGAACAGCCGTCTTCTTGACGATTAGGTATTTTTCAGCCTGGGTGCTGCGCACGACGGGAGTGATCCTGAGCCCGAGCTGGTCCACGGGGACCCAGGATCAAAAGGCTGCCCGTGGAAGGACGGCTATCTGATGAGCTACGAAGACGGGGGACCGAAGCATCATCTGTTCTCCGAATGTAGCAGGAACCAGATGAGGCACGTTTTGAGGTTAGCGCAGCGTTTTTTGTCTTTTCCTAGACATACTCGTAGGGCTATGATACAACGGGCATGTGTTGTTGGGAAACTACGGCGCTTGCTCCTGCTAATTATTCACGCTCAAGTTCAAAAAGTCAAACATTACTGTTTTAAGTGACTCCGCTTGTCGAATAGCAGGGAAGTGCAGGACATATAACAGCTTTAACTATGCCTGACTAGCAGGGCACACATTTGCAATTAACTTTAGTTCCCCGGCCGCGGCGGCTGGAATTTCTTTGGAGGAGAAATTCTAGAGGCCCGTGTACTGTGCGATGTCAGTGCACGTTAAAGAACCCCAGGTGGTCGAAATTTCCGGAGCCCTCCACTACGGCGTCCCTCATAGCCTTAGTCGCTTTGGGACGTTAAACCCCTTGAACCAAACCAAACCACTATTCTGAACTCCTTGTCGCAGACCCCAGCAGACCGATGTGGGATACTCCCGGAGAGTAAATGATGCCTTGTTCTTACGTGACGCCGTCGGAGAGTGTGGTAGCAGTGAGGTTGTCCGTGTTATCAAAACGCATTGATTGCTCTCCTGAATGACACATTTAGATAATGCTATTCAGTGTCACTGCAGGTCTGGAGCTAAAAACTTCTCCCTCTCCTTCCCGTTCCACCTCCAGCCCTCGCGGCTTTTCCCCGCTGCTACCAGTATGTTATGATCGCACAGTGTGCAACGTGCTCATATAATTTTTCATAAATATTTCAAATAGCGAGTGACGCGCAGAGCACAATGCAAGCGCTAGTAGCTAGTCGAGTTGTGCCTTCTGTCTGTCAGCTGCAAGCTACCCTTGATGTGCGCTTTAAAACTCCACAGCAGCTCAAGCTTAACAAAAACAGTTACTCTGCAGCTACATTACATGCCTGACTTCACACTATATTCTGCGAGCAAATATCCCTTTAACGGCACATTTCAGGATGCGGGGACCTGAGTGCTGGATTGTGACGACATTGAAGCCTTACCCTCCCTCATCATCTTTCCCGGGAATGGAGGTGGAAGCCGATTTCTACTGCCAGAGGATGTACCGTGGGAAAAGGACTGTCAGAGCAGAGCTCGTAAGTGAACAGACGGCTCACACTGAGAGTTTAGTTGGAAAAAAAGAAATCGTCAGTAATTTATGTCCTTTATGAAAGAGAATAATACCCCTGTGACACGGGCACCGCAAAGGCCTTTGCGAATCAGGTCCTTATGCTCAAAGGCGTAAAGAGCGCAGCCACGCGACACAGATGTTGCGCCTTCGTCGCTAAGGGCCTTGGAGGCGAAGGCGTCCGTCGGAGACCTTTGGAGCCCAAAGGAGAGGCCTTCGAGAACCTGCGATCGCAGTGCCGACCAACGTCAAAAAGCAAAAGCAAAGAAAAAAATGTATGCAGCTGAAAATGTTTGGAAACAGCATGAAAAAGTACGAAATTTGTCTGGTGTTGCTTTTTGGTCAAGCGTTTATATTTTACGCCCAGATTTCAAGAAAGTGAAATTGTTGCAGCAACACCAAGTGCCCCTGGTGGCCAAGACAATATACAAAAGCTGCTGCTGCTGATAAAAGTAGCTGTGGCAGTTCTTTTAAGGAAGCTGTAAGAAGAAACAAATTTTCTGAACTTAGCAAATTAATAAAATGTAACTAAAGTGTTAAATTGTTTTTTTGATGAAAGGAAATGGCGCAGTATCTATCTCACATATCTCGGTGGACACCCGAACCGCGCCGTAAGGGAAGGGAGGAAGGTGGGAGTGAAAGAAGAAAGAGAGAAAGAGGTGCCGTAGTGGAGGTCTCCGGAATAATTTCGACCACCTGGGGATCTTTAACGTGCCCTGACATCGCACAGCACACGGACGCCTCTTTGCGTTTCGCCTTTATCGAAACGCGGCCGCCGCGGTCGGGTTCAAACCTGGGTACTCCGGCTCGGTAGACGAGCGCCCTAACCACCGAGCCACCTCGGCGGGTGAATAAAATGCCCCACTTTGATTTTAAAACACTCACTTCAGCCATATCTTGCACAGCAGCGGGTGCTAAGCCTCAACGCCTGTTTCACCTTTGGACTGCACTGTGTAGCTGCTTCGTTGCTCCTTTGAGCTTTCCCTCCTTTGGCCAAAAGAGATGCCCTTGCTGTAAAGGCCTTCGAGGAATGCCGTGTGACAGGGTTATTAGTCCGCTTTAATGCTCCTTCTCTTGTTTTGCCGCAGAACGCCAATGAACTTGCGAAATGCAAAATGACATGCTGTTATGGTCATGGACGAAATGAGAAATGCTATTACCATGATTTGCTTGACTCAATGCCCTGCGGAAGACAAAAGGTAATCCTTTGTACACCTAGAACTGCCGCATGTTGCGGGAAAGGTGTACATGTTTGAAAACGATGCGTTTACTGTGCACGACATCAAATAATATTTTCATAACACCAATTTTTTTTTGCAGATTTGCCTGCGAGGAGTGTGTCACAGACAATCATTTGAGTGACTGTCGAGACAGGTGCAACGAAAATAAATATAACTGAATCACCGCTCGAACGATCTGTTACTGCCTTGCGTAAAACATTTGTTTTCACAGCCCGCATAAATAAATTTGCAATCATAACAAAGCTTTTTTTGCACTGTGATACATGCAGGAGGTGTTCATGTGTTGGACTAAATTCATCTTCTCAGGTAAAATATTAAGATTAATATTTGATGGAACATTATCATAAAAGTTTCAGACTGAATATCTTCCGCAACTCTACCAATGGTCTTTGCTATAATTTGTAGATGAAATAGACATTTAAAGCACGCTTTTAAAAAAAGCTAACTTTAAAAGCCCTGAGGAATTAATTAAGCAAAGAAGGGAAGGGGAATGAGGGGCTCGTTATAAACATGAAAGAAGCCAACAGCCACAGAAACCAAGGGGATTTTTTTTTTATTTATTTTGTGGTGTTGATCAATTTAGAATATTGCTGAATATGTTATCGCTTAAAGCTAATTGATTAGAAAAGCAGAAGAAAAAACAACCACCTGCCGCCGGTGGGATCCGGTGGGATAGTTAGATATGGCACCATAGTATATGAATGGGCCTTGCAGTGTCAAACAAATGCATGAGATAAGGTACTTGCTTTGGTTTATTGGGGTTTAACGTCCCGAAGCAACTCAGGCTATGAGGGACGCTGTAGTGAAGGGCTCCGGAAATTTCGACCACCTGGGGTTCTTCAACGTGCACAGACATCACACAGCACACGGGCCTCTAGAATTTCTCCTTCGTCGAAATTCGGCCGCCGCGGCCAGGATCGAACCCGTGTCTTTCGGGTCAGCAGCCGAGCGCCGTAACCACTGAGCCACCGCGGCGGGGCATGAGGTACTTGCTTACATAACACGTAATATTACGTACGGGACAGGAAGCAAATTTGATATATTGGAAATAATGAATAGGTTTTGAGCATTCAGTGCGAGAAAAGTGGTACTGTTGGCAGCATTAGAAAAGCGCTCATTTTAAAATACATTTAAAGCAAGAAATGTCAAAAAGCGCGAATTGAGAAAAACGGAATAGTTCGTCAGAACCGAATAACAACTTCAAAAGTAAAAGCGAGAAATTGACGACTGAATGTGTTCTTATGAATGAAAACTGACACAATAAGTTTCGGCAGTTTTTTTATAGTCTTTTTTTTATAGCGTTCCTCATAGCCTGAGCTGCTTTGGGACGCTAAACCCCCATAAAAAAATTATAGACGTAAATGCAAACCTCACTCTAGATTTTAGCTCACCAAAGTATCGTATGCTGAAATTTGATCGTGGTATCACTTTGGGGGTATGATTGGTAGCGGTTAAACATTATTTTTAAATATATATGTGTATATAGAAAGTGAAAAAGTATGAGCAGCTGTGTGTATTCGTTTCAGATTAGTGCATCTGTATTGCACTCTCACAATGGACTACCGTGATCCCAGTAAAAGCGCTCATTACTTGTGCGGGCAAGCAATATTTGATATAAAGTGCAAAATAAAGATATTAAGATTGAGGCGGTAAGAACAGAGAGGAGTGTCAGTCAACTGGTCTACAATAAGTGTCAGTTGAAAAGCTCTGACACAATATTTCTCTCATGATCTGCTAAGGCCTTCGAGACAAGTTATTTATAAATGGGAAATCGAAGTAACTGTTCCGAAATAATGTCGGCTGCGCTGGACAAAAATAGTGGAAGGTCCATTATGTTCATAGCAGCGTGATGTACGCGGCTGCGAGTGTTTGGGCGCGTACCATCATTCTTCGCGCCCTTTTCTTGGCTGCACTGACTCCCAAGACCATCTGGACCTAATGACTAAAAATAAGATGTATCGATGGAGCCTATGATAACACGCCGGCCTTAAAACTGTGTTTATTGTTAACAAAGTTTCACTGACAAAACAGCAACTAACTACATGGTTGGTTTGGTTATGGTTTATGGGGTTTAACGTCCCAAAGCGACTAAGGCTATGAGAGACGCCGTAGTGGAGGCCTCGGGAAATTTCGACCACCTGGGGTTCATGAACGTGCACTGACATCGCACAGTACACGGGCCTCTAGAATTTCTCCTCCATCGAAATTCAGCCGCCGCGGCCGGGATCGAACCCGCACTAACTACATGCTTGCAGATAGCATTTGTACAGGACGTATTGTAGAACACACAAAAAAGGGACAAGTCTTGCAACATGTGTTCGTTACTGACAACAAATAGCTTCACCAAATTTATTCCTATCCATATTTTTTGTCAAATTTCGCTGAGGATAGGTGGTATCTCAAAGGTTATGACATCGCAATAAGGAGGGTGTTAAAAATGAGGTTTCCCAATTTTCTGGAACAAATGATTAATACTTATTTATCTAGTTAATGAAGTTGCCTCATAGCCTCTTAAAGTGGGAACATTCTGTGAGAGTGTAATTATATAAACGTACTCAACAGAGTACAAATAAAATTACTGAATGATGTCATGAAAACATAAGAATTGTACAAAAGGTAATTATATAATAGTTTAGTTTAGCCCAAAAGAGCTTTTTTGTACGTCGATAATGCGATCAGGTGGACACCAGGTGAGAATGTCATTCTAATCTTCATTGTCCAAATTAACTAAAATAAATATCAGGCTTCCAAATTACTGCAGTGGGTGCGAATGATCACAACGCAAACTTAGAACTAGCCATATTCTCAGAATGCCCAATTTGACAGAATTATTGCAGAACGACTGTACTCCTAGATGTTCGCCTCCAAACTCTGACTCAGTCGAAGTAATTATGCGTGCAAAGCAGTGACGATCTGCGCCAAATTCCTACCTGGCATGACGCAGCTCTTGGGTATGATGTTTCTTCGAATTATGCAAGCCAAAAATGAAAAGAAAGAAAATATCATCTTCTTTGCTGCTCTGCGCCATTGGCAGATGAAACGCTGAACGCAAGAGCTGCGTCACATTAGGGAATTTTGCCTCGGATAGTCGCCAAATTGCGTACTGAATTGGAAGTTTGGAGGTGATACCTTAAACGCGGCCGCGTTGGAATTTTATCTGATTAGATATAATTTGCCACAACAAACATGTAACGCTAACTTAGGTTACAGAAGCGCGCATTAATCAATTATAGGTAACTGAGAGATTCACAGTGACATTGCTCACCTTACTTTGTGTCCGACCGCGTAGGAATGAATTTCGTGCACTGCTCACCACTAGGCTATTAAAATAAATCATGAAAATTTGAACGAGGCCAATAACGAACGCAACTTACTAGCAAAAACGAAGAAGTGGGGCCGTGGAAGGACGTTGTTCGTTCTCGACAGCTGTAACACCGCTATAATACGAACAGGCATTCTGGAGACACGTTACACATAAGAAATTATAAATAAACGAAACAAAATAATTTAAGGCCCCCGAAATAAAAAAAATGACGAAGTTCTCTCCCCCAATCCTCTCACCGTAAATATTTTGCCAGTGGATCCCCGATGTGCAAAGGTGCGAACAGTTGAGTGTGTAGACACGTCCAACTACGTCTATGGAGGTGACGTAGTGAGAGCGTGTAACGTCACTGTCGTCCACACGTCATGGCATTTGTTAGCTCCAAAAGTGCGTCACACGAGCAGTACACTTTGGTTCTTGAAAAGAGCCTGTCGCAGGATGTTTACAAAAGCTCCGCGACTTTTTAATGGATAACGAAGTATACAAAAAAAAAACAGTCAATCACTGTGAGGGTGCTGCGAATAACAATGGCAACTGTGACCTGACGTGTGGTTCTGAGGTACGATTTTGGAAGATGGTCTAGAGGTCTGCCTTTCAAAGGTGGCTTTCGGAGATTGTATTTAAAAAACGCTATTGATACGTGCTTTAAAAAAAAAACGTCATTAAGAGTTCCTTTCAAGAAATGCGATGTGGTTCTGAGATACGGTTTTGAAAAATAGTTTGGGATATATACGCCTTTCAACATTATTTTCGGTGATTACATTGAGAAATGTTATTACGACATACTTTCAATATCAGCCCTTCAGAGTTCCTTCCAAAAAATGCAATGCGGTTATGAGATATGTTTTGGAAGGTCTTTCTGGGACACGCTTTTGGAACATGCTTTTGGGAGACTATGTGTAGAAATGCTATTGAGACACGCTTTCGATATGTTTCAAGAAATGCGTGCAATACATGTGACTGAGAGATGACTGAGAAGCAAAATATTTCAGTCGTGTCCCCAATTGCTGGACAATAAATTTTGCAGAAAAGCAGGCGCATTTCCCTCCTCATAGCCTATTTCTCCTCGCAAGGAAAAACATGCTGATTCTCTAGTGTTAGAATGCTATCCCACACTCTTATCTCATTTTTTTTTTTCGTTGATTTTTCCTAAGACATCGCAATAATATGAATCATCTTGTTCAATCCCGGCTGCGGCGTCAGCGGTCAGATGGAAGAGAAACGCAAAAGGCGCCCATGTGCTGTGCGATGTCAGCGGATGTTGAAGGTCCCCAGGTTGTAGAAATTATTCCACAGCCCTCCACTACGGCACCTCTCTTCCTTGTTTCGCTCCCTTCTTCATTCCTTACTAATGGCGGGCGTGGCTGAGGTATCCACCAAGAACTCGGACAGTTACTGCGTCTTTTCGTCAAAACCAATAATTTACGAGGGATGTCAGCGCATGCTAAAGATCCCCAGATGGTCGAAATTATTCCGGAGCCCTCCACTACGGCACCTCTTTATTCCTTCCTTCGCACCCATCTTCTTTTCATGCTCTGCCTTTAAAGTACTTTTTTTAGCAGTCAAACTTTCCTGCCCTTCCTCCTCCACCCCGGTGGCTCAGTGGTTATGGTGCTGGGCTGCTGACCCGAAATACGCGGGTTCGATTCTGGCCGCGTCGGTCGAATTTGGATGGAGGCGAAGTTCTAGAGGCCCGTGTGCTGTTCGATGTCAGCGAACGCTAAAGAATCCAAGGTGGTCGAAATTATCCGGAGCCCTTCACTACGGCGTCCCTCATAGCCTCAGTTGCTTTCGGACGTTAAACACCAACAAACCAAACCATTTAATGTTAGAAACAGAAAAGACGAGTCACTGTAGAAAAGTATGAAATGAGAATAAGAAAATGGTTGGTTTATTGGTTTGGTTTATTGGGGTTTAGCGTCCCAAAGCGACTGAGGCTATGAGAGACGCCGTAGTGAAGGGCTCCGGAAATTTCGACCACCTGGGGTTCTTTAACGTGCACTGACATCGCACAGCACACGGGCCTCTAGAATTTCGCCTTCAAGAAATTCAGCCGCCGCGGCCGGGATCGAACCAGCGTCTTTCGGGTCAGCAGCCGAGCGCCGTAACCACTGAGCCACCGCGGCGGGGCAGAGTAAGAAAATGAAAATTTAATCATTATAGCAGTTTTTTCTGCTTCAAGTAAAACTCCAGGCAAGGCGACATTAAGATCTAAGGCCAGAGATTGCTCTGACCCGCGCAAGGTGGCGGTTAACGTTTCTTCTGAAAATTTCAGACAAGTTGCAGCCAGCCTTCTCTTTTCCTTTCTTTTTTTTCCCCCGTCACGACATGTGCAACGTAGCGTCTGAGGCGACATGGGTCGTGAACTAGTCATCTTTACTCCTCTGAAAGATTGCAGCCAGCCATTGTTTGGTCTTAAGATCAATGCCTGATTTTCGCGTTGGCTAGGCGACCTCTGCCAGACGAAACGCATCCTTCAGTGACATTTCAAACACATGTGTCGCCAGAAGAAGTAAAAACAAAAATTGTTGGTTCACTCTGTTGCACTGGGGCTTGCGTTCAAAGCAGAAACAAATTGACGACAGTGGCCAATAACACCGGTGGGCCCTACGTCAGTACTGAGTATGTTTTTCCCTCTACTGACCTGCACGACGCATTTAAATACAACACTGCAGCGGTACTTGTTTCAAATTAGGGACTTCAAGACGGAACAGAAGCATGGCATCGAGAATGTCTTTTCCCGGTCTTCACAAAGTGGCAGCCATCCTTATCGCCATTTTTCTGGCCGGTGCTGTCAAAGGTAAGGCATAGAGTGATTTGCTATGTTACGGAATTCTTCACGGCAGTAGCGCTTAAGGTACGATTACTGATAAAGATGGAATGGCTCTGTCAGGCGTATCACAAGGGTGCTAGGATGATAAGCAGAAGCGATTAGCACAACTTTGTCTGGACAGTGACGCACCAGCGGGAACGGATAATGCCATTACCATATCCTCCATGTGATGCAAGTCTACGTGTGGACATAAGGATGTTGCGGATGACGGATTGAGTGGGCTTTCACTCGGCGGTCAGGTAGAAGCGAATATCATTTTCGAAATACGTATGCCCAGCAAACATTACTAACCGTGCTAGAGCTACGATAAAGATTAAAGAGAGAACATGTGTTTCGAGTTAGCAACGATGCCACTGCCCTTTTTTGATTATGTTGTTAATTTCTGCGAACACGGATATGCTTCTAATAACAATCTGAATACCTAGAATTGCGAATACGTTGAAATCGATTATTTGAAGTCACTTGTGGGCTACGCATGCTTTAAGCCAAGGACTAGTGTGTTTCGAACGTTTAGAGCAATGTAGAAATTTCACAAGGGAAGAAAGAAACACACTAACGTGAACGAGGAGCAGCGTTACTCGAAGCCTTACCATTGAACTCTGACTTTAATACATTTTCTTGTTCCTCTGCCGCTGTCCAGTATCCATATTGCGTTGAACGATTCCGAGAAGCACTAACCAGCCTCTGTCTCTGCTTTTGTTTACTTTTGCGCTTCCCGGTCTCCTCGCTTCTACCGATGGAGGCGGAATTCTAGAGGCCCGTGTACTGTGCAATGTCAATGCACGTTAAAGAACCCCAGGTGGTAGAAATGTCCGGAGCCCTTCACTACGGCGTTTATCGTAGTCTGAGTCGCTTTGGGACATTAAGCCTGCATAAACTAAACCAAATCTATCTTCTACTCTTCCTTCACGCAATCGATCGATCGATCGATCGATCAATCAATCAATCAATCAATCAATCAATCAATCAATCAATCAATCAATCAATCAATCAATCAATCAATCAATCAATCAATCAATCAATCAATCAATCAATCAATTAATAATAGGAGTTTTTCTTCTTATGTGGATATCTGCGCGGCAACAAAAGACGCATTCGACGTGGCACCGCGGTGGGATCACTCTGGTAGGCGTAAAAAGATTCGTACTGCATCGCGTAGAAGTTTCATGACCAGTAGGAAAGTATCTAAAGAAAGTGGCGATGTTTACCCACATTAACTCGCTTCATTTGCTCTTGCGACAAAGGGGCGCCGGAACCGAGGCTCGTCTACCCAAGACTGCTGGAAGAGCGAGCTGCTGACGGCGCTAAGCTCGTGCACATACACGAAGACCTCACTCTCAGCTTACTCAAGGCGTCCGTTGCAGCACCGACACTGACCGTCCACGAGTTTGAAAATGGTGCACCGTCTATCCGCTTCGTAAGTGCGAAAAATGCCTGCTGGAATGCTTTAGTGATTAAAATTTTAATCCCCAACAACGGTAAGACAATAAGTAAAATGCCATAGGAGTCCTGTACATCGCATGTAAATAAAAACAGGACCTGCAGTGGTGTTTCCTTATGTCCAACAAAAGTAAGACGACGCTGACCTAAGTTCTAAACCGGTCCTGCATGCTTTGGCTGAGGGGTCAAAAAGAGCACAGTTGGGAGAAAGTGGCCTGAATGTTGAAGGCCTTCACTGCATTGACTGCCGGCACAATGCTGCTGGAACAAGGAGACTGGATGCAGTGATGGTTACTCAGAAGGCAGCGTTGACGTCATGTATGGGGAATGAAGTGGAGGGATAAGTGACGTATAACGTGATCGTCGAAGTCTAATGACCTCTCCCCTCCTTCCCCCCCCCCCCCCCCCATAAAAACAAAAAGAAAGCTTGGTAGCACTTCAACTTTAGAGTCATTAGCCCTTTTCGAAGTATGGATATTAGCAGTTTAGAAATGCAAGGACTTTTAATCTGACAGGTTGCAGTTCGGACAAGGAAAGCTGGGACATGTGAGACGTTAAAATTATAGAGAAATTAACAGCCCCACTAACTTCATGAGAGTTTGTAATCGTCACAATAAATAAAGCATTTTATCCACCTTTCAACACAGAAGAAATAGTATAGCGTTTGTGACTGCGCTTTTTAGCACGCCTTCTCGATTGGGCAGTTTCGGCATTCTGGCCCCGATGCCCTTGCAAAAAAGCTGTCAGTGCAGAGAAACAAGCCATAACAGCTTCAATGCTTTGCCGTGTTTTCAGATAAGAGGTGAAGATATCGACGGAAATCTTTACGAAGACCACAAAAACTTCGCCACGGTCGCAGTAAGAACTGCCTCCGATGCTTTGGAGCTGGTAAGTTTCGCGAAGGATTCGTCGGTCTCCATTAAGCTTTTAACCACAAGGCTTTTAATCCACGATAACCCATAAGATTCTGCGTACAAAACAAGCATGTTGTGGGACTGAATTGGAATGAGAATATATCTGTCTCTTTCTTAACACCCGATCTTCCTTAACATGGATGAAAATCGCACTGCCTGAGCTACATACGGGAGAGAGTGAACGGCTTTGTGCAGACAAAATAAGTCTGGTTGTTGCACAGCAATATGGAAGACACTCTCAACCCCGAACAGAACAAGGCTCTCAGTCAATCACCTTCCTCCTTCCCTTACGGGCGCGGTTCAGGTGTCCACCGAGATATATGAGGCAGACACAGCGTCATTTCCTTTCCTCAAAACCAATTTACCAGTCAACCAGGCAACGCGTGAAGAGGGATTGAACAGTGCAGCCAGTTGATGAGTACTGGAGTAGAATTCTGCCAGCACAAGCCTGTGTATATCATCCCTGTGAAAAAAATTATCATTCCTGTCAACTGGAATCCGTGTCAGTTTTTTCACCTATCCACTGATCCTGCCACTGTGTATGTCGTTATCGGTTAACTTACGAGGGCACAAAGTTTGAAACGCTTAGTGTTATGTGAATAGCAGAAGGTTGCTCAGACGTTTAACCTGGAAACTTGCTGTCCATTTTTGATGCCCAAATAAAAGCAGAGGAAGAAGTCAACGTATCATTCATACCGAGGGTGCCCCGCTTACACGAATTAAAAGATCTTGCAAAAAAGAATCGTTATTGAAATATAAAAGTCACGGTTTTGTTGTGTGGTCACTGGCCAGTCCAGTAACTGACCAGTGGTCACTGACCAGTCCAGTTTACGATCCTGTAAGTCTTTTAACTGGTGCTCCTCCGCATACAAACAGAAGTGGATCAGTAAGATCGGACCCCTGTGGCAACGCCGATGTTGCCGTCGTCTACCACATTTTATGAGCATTAACGATTTGTTTTTAATTCGCACTATTTCTCTGAAGGGTACATGGAGACGTTGCAGAGGAAAAAATATATTTCCTTTGAAAAAAAATAAACTGAGTGCTTCCACCGGCAGCCACCAGTACCGAGTAACATTAATAGCAAGGCAGCGTAATCTACGAAGGACAATACAAAGAGAATACGCTAGCCAACTTGGCAGGTTTGGGAGAGGGACCAAGGGAGAAAAAAGGCTTAACGGGGCTGTGTTCCGAGAGCTTTGTGGCCGCGTGCTTTGGAGCGTCTGATGATAAGCAGGCATTTTTGTCAACCACAAAATTGTTTCTGATAATAAGCAAGAAAGGTCAAACCGCTGTACACTTTTATTTTTTTATGTCCAATTTATAGGAAGGCGTTATCGGACCGCGTCACAGGATCGCTCCTGCACCAGCGATGGAAAGGTCCGAGGAAGGACACGTGCCGCACCACATCTACGAGATAGAGGAGAAAGAGGGGGCCAAATACGATGCCCTCCTCCCAAAGAAAGGTGTGTGTCTATGCTATGTTGCAGAACAATACATATGCATCCATGTACTCGTGTCATTCACAACTGCACTAGTTATGTACCGCTGCGCAATCTTTTTGTGATATCACGGGAGCGTCGACTAGTCGACGGTCGGGTCGTTCAGTGCCCCATGGAGGATCCCAATGGCGACACGGACGAGAGTATTGCGCTTGCCAGTTTGCAGCGTCGTCTGCTCGGCTGTTCTGTTGACGTCATAGAGTTTCTTACTATTATCTAGAGGGAAAGCTAGCGGCGCTGCACTTCAGCCACCATGGACGCTCAAAGCATCATGGTACGGTGAGCTACTTGTTGCGAAACAGTTGTATTTTTTCGGGAACATGGAGTGGCACTACTGAGATGTTTCATTCCGAAAACGCTGTTCGTGTGTGCGCAGACGACTTTCGCGCGAACGCAGTGTGCAAAATCCGTAGTAGTGAAAAGGCAACGACACACGACGCCTATAAAAGGTTTCACTTTTCCAAAATGCTATTAAAAAACCTCTTAAAGTACGTAAGCATCAACATTTTTTTCGAAAACATTTATTTTTAGAAATGCGCTTGTTAATTACGAAATATTAGTGTTCATTACTTGGCCAATAGGAAAGCTAGCCATCTCTTATTTTGGGCAAACTTTACATTTACATGCTTTTCTGCTTGTTTGTTGCAATTTACAGACAGGATATTAGGACATTCGTAGTTATCGTACAGCTTTATTTTTCTATTATTTTTTGGCCAAATGTTGTAGTTCTGCAGTTGGTAGCTCACCGCCCCATGATGCTTTGAGCGCTCATGGTGGCTGAAGTGGTCTCCTGGGGTCTCCATGCAAACTCCCATAGACGGGCTGCCAGCTTTCCCTCTAGGCAATAGTAAGAAACTGTGTGGTTGACGTGACACTACACCCACTGCTCTTCTGCTAGCTGCATGGGACGCCGAGCGACTGTCTGCTCGGCGCTCCGTTGATGTTTCTAAACAATTTGAGAGCTGTACACTACGGTGCCGACTACGAGTAGAGTGGTTGAAAATGTTTAACGGTTCTCCAGTTCTGTACACTACGGCGCTTTACCATTCAAGCAGCATCTGTTTTCTGTAAAGGCAGCAAGCGATTTGCAATGAAATCTGTATATGTGGGAAAGTTTTAGCTCTTTTCTTTTTGACGCAGTGATCGAGTTTTTGTTCACGCTTACTTTTATACGCTTTCGCTTCGTTTTGGAGCACAGCAAGAAACGATGCGGTATGCCCTGACTCACTGAGAGGAAACAGTTCGGTGCCCATTATTCATATCTTGCCTGCCGATGCTGCTTTGAAGTACATAACAGCCGTAGCGGACGAGTGAACCACTGGCTATTAAGAGTTCAATTGTGTACTGATTTTTCGCCAGCAGTTTCCGTTAACAGATTTTTCAAAGTAGGCTTAGCGTGATCAAAACCTCGCAGATTTGTAGTTTTTTTTCAGGTCGGGGCTTCCGGGGCTGATTTCTCCCCTCTAATATTTCAGATAAAGCCACACTGATAAGGGAGAGGCAGTACAACCCTTACCAAAGGGTTCCCGCGGAGGTCACAATAGAGTTGTTTGTCATCTCAGATAAGAAGCACCAAGAGCGCTTCGGCAAGACGGAAATGTTGCTGGGATATTTGTGCGTCATGGTTAACAGCGTGAGTAACTCGAGACATTTCTCCATATTTATCTCGTGGCTGAACCTCGCACGAGCACTCGAAGTTATTTCGACAAATACCTAAGCATCATTTGGTCACATAAATTAGTTTGTAGTTTCGTTGTTGCCGAAGAACGCGGCAGTGTGCAATAAGATGTACAACATATACTTGAAGGGGGGGGGGGGGGGGGAGTGAAATTAAAGAAACGCAAGTAAGCTAACTGTTCCACTGTTAGATTATTGCTGCTTTTCTACCTAGCGATCTGGCACAACAGAGACCGGGACTGGCAGTACGACAAAACAAAAGATAAGCCGCTTATTTGACGGCACCCGTGAAAGCAGCTTCACCGTCTTAGCGGACGCTTATAGTAAGCCTCATAATTTCCTTAATATTACGCAGCCTTAAATATAAAAGGATGCTTTCACACAGCAGTTGCAGCCATGGCTCCCGTCCCTTAATCCTAGGAACTTCGTCCTGCATGTAATCTCTATGTTGAGGCTTTAAATGTGAATTAAAAACAAAGGCACCTCTCTGCCTGAGTCTAAGGTTTTTTAGGTCATGCTTAAACCAATCAGGATGAGAAACGACTAAGCCCAAGGGAAAACAAAGTCAAATTTTATCCATGAGTAGGTGAAAATAACCGAAAAGAAAAAGAGAAACTACAAAGCTATTCCATAGAACGGGAGGGAATAGAGTTGTAGATATGGGCCCTTTCTCATATGGAAGAGATCTGAAAGGCTTACATGCAGGTGAAATGCCAGTTAGCTGGGTGGTAAGGATTATGAAAATTAGGAGGAACACCATCATAACCTCTTGAAACACATATCGATCCACCTTTGGTCGAAGCTGGTATTTGGGCGTCGCCGAGACATGTCCATTGCTAGCGTGCTTGGAAGCACAGCGGCAACACTTACAAGGTCCGCGATGTTTTGGTCACGGGCTGCACTACTAGTAAAGGAGCTCTATGTCCTTGAAGGTGCCTTATTCGGAGGTTTGCAACGAAGCATTTATCCCCTAATGTTTTCCTCAGTTTCGTGACGAAGTAGTATACAGACTGGACAAATTCCGACAGCACTTTTAGCCGGGAACACCGTCGAATCGCCAAGTGCTTGTCGTACCGGTTATTATAATGACTGTGTTAAAACTAGCTGCATTAAAAATCTAGCAACTTTATTTATCAACGTATTCTGTATTATCATGGCCTGTTGGATCATCCGGTTTACAATGGAAATAGTACAGACGCCTTTTTCGTCGGCCATCCATCCGCGATCTGGCGAGCACCGGTGGGCGCCCGCGCTACGTCACTGCGGCGCCGCTGGAAAGCGGCCGCCTAGTTCGCATATCATCCACGATGTGGCGCGCTCCGGCTGAGGTCTCATGTTACGTCACCCGGGCTGCGCACCGCAATCTAGTAACGTTTGCGCGCCGGGTGGCGCTTCCTGTATCCTCCGCCACGTGGCGCAGTCCGGCGTCACCCTACGTGGCCAGGCTGAGCTGAGGTAAAGCTGAGGATTGGCAGGAAAGCTAGCGACCCGGGAAGGGAGGAGGGGGGGGGCGGGGGGGATGGGCAGGAAAGAACATGACTTGCCATTTTCGGCTGATATGGCAGGCATTAAGATGAAAGGAAGAAACACCGGCTACTAAAGAAAAACAAATGCTTGATAATTAGCACCCCCCCCCCCCTCCCCACTGTAGCTTGTAAGGCCGTGTGGGGGCCGAAAGCTCAAACATTTGCTTCTCTTCAGTGGTCGGCGTTTCTCCCATTCGTAGTCACGCCCATCCCCAGCCAGACGGGTTGTTGTCAAAGTCGCAACTTCATGAGGGACATTGATAATACGGAAGACGTTAGTTTTATAATCGCAATTCGATGTACACTTCTAACTTGTATGCCTGAGGGGCTTACTTTTCTTTTCTTTTTTTGTTAAAACGTGTGCTTCGTGAAACACAATCTCCGTTTTAAGGATGCGGATACTCAGACGGATAATTCGCTCTGTATTCACACATCCTCCCATTTTCTCCTTCCAGGCCAACCTACGCTACCAGGACACCGTCTCTCCCAGGGTGAAGCTCCTGCTGGTGGGACTCGAAAGAAGTCAGCAGGTGACCCTGAAGCTCTGTTGCTAGCAACCTGTGATATGCTACATCGTCATCCGCTGGCTTTACTTAAAGTCTGTTTTTTGTTTGTTTTTGCTTCTGAGTAGGCAGAACCTTACTTCCACGGAAACGACAGATACATGGACGACACAGTCACGATACAGAAGCTGACGCACTACGTTGCGCTGAAGAAGCGAGAATATGGGTACCCTGATGCAGTGTACCTCATAACCGGGTAACTAAACCTTCCCCTTCTTGGAACTTTGCGCGGGTTCTTCGCGTAGTCATCAGGTTTTCATCACGTTGCAGTGCTGAAACTTGTATATTGGTTGTTTTATTTCAGACGTGACATGTACGCTATGAATAACGGTGTACCCGACACCAGCCGCAAAGGTAAGGCCTAACGTTTTTTTGCGAACTTCATTGAGGAAATACTAATGGCAGCTCCATCCAATTTTTATTGTTCGTAAATTTGCATAGCTTGAATCCGTGTTTTATGTTAAGATCGCCGGAAAAAAAACAAAATGTATATTTGTTCTTGAGAAATTTGAAATAAACAGGAGCATTTCACCCGCCACCCAAATCAAACTCGCGAAGTTATTGATGGCTAGGAACCCAAACTTCCTGCAAAGAAAACATTTAGATTGCGCGAACTGAGAATATAAAATCTGCAGTATGCTCCGGGGGCTATCAAATAATGCTTCAGAATGCGCCTCACGTTTTACCTAGAACCATGCAACGCATGCAGAACGATTTTTTTTTTTCCTTCAAGACAGAAAAAGAGAAAAGCGGTAGAGGGACGGCAGGGAGGTGAACCAGAAGGGTGTACCGGTTGGCTACCCTGCACTGGGGTAGACGCATGAGTGGGCGTAAAAATAAAAGAGAAAATAGAGAAATGCGGTCCGGAGCCGACACAGTGTGCGAGATTTCTTTCACGTCCAGCCAAGTTCGGTGCTTGTATTTCGACTAACTCTTGTTCTGCCGGCGTGTCGTCTGGCGTCCCTGAAGGTTCGGTGCTAGGTAGTCGATTATTAAGCTAAGTGCTGGGCGCCGAGCTCTTCAAGGCTGTTAAAGAAACTTTCGCCACTAGGCTTGCAAATTACTAGGAGAAGTCATCTTTTCAATCTTCCTGGGGTAAAGCTCACGGCAACTAAATGCAAAGAAGGTGGCTATAGAAATGTGGAAAGAAGGTGATACGGGTAGTGGAGAAAGAGGTCACTGAAGCTGTTGAGTGGAGTAAAGAAAGCAAAAGCCAGGCAGAAGCAGGTTTGGGCGGCTAGAAACATCGACTAGCGGCGGCACAGCAGTGACGGAGGCAACTTCTGAGTGGGAGACTCAGTACAACGAATTTCAGACAGCGTCCAGACAGAACCGCTAGGCCTAATGGCATATGACTTTCTGTTCTCCAGCCCCTCGGCCTTATCTTTCTTACGTCACATATGATGTCAGCGTGCTATTTTTTAATGTTCAAAGCCATGCGCCACGTACTGACACGCAAGGGAATTAGTAAAGCTTTCCCTTGAAATCATGTATACGAGATTTTTCTTCGTTCGATTGTGACACGCGCATTTGAAGCGTTGCCTTTTAAATAACGTCGACTTTTTGATTGCTTCTCTGATTACGTACCTTTTTTTTATGTGAGCTAGGTGTTCTCGACTATTGTTGGCCTGACCAAGATGAGACTGCGTTGTAAACGTAACGTATTTCTTTAAAAAATGTTCTGAGGTCTCAAATTTCCCCTCGCGTCATATTTGTGCAAACGAGTTAAATAAGCCATTTTCCCACCGTTCTGTTCATCCTACTGATGTCCGAAACAGCCGTGGCATAAAAAAAATGAGCCCGTGACCACCAACACATAATTCCTGCGAAAAATGCATAAATCCGCGATTTTTCGAGGAATCGCTGAAAGTTAGGAGTCGTAGTAGAAAGGAACAACGACGTAATATAGACAGAGGGGTCAGCAAACGTAATCAGAGTTTGCATGTGGAAAGGCCTCTGACCAAAATACCAGCAGTTTTTTTTTTTTTCCTAGCTTATAAAAGCTCTAAGGAGTACTTGAAGCTGGGCTTGTTGGTGCATATTCGTGAAAGACATGAGAGCGCAAAACGGGGACACGGACGAGGAAGGGAACAGGACGAGCGCTGCACTTTCAACAGGATTTATTCAGGGAAGAACGTTTAAATAGCCTTTGCCCTTATCCATGCTCTTGATCGCAGACAATCGCCTCTCACAGATACGCATCAAGAAACAGCATTTCACTGTGGCGGAGAACAACTGACGTGTCACTAATACAACTATCACCTCGCTTCTTGATATAGAAGGCTTCCACAAGCTCACGTTCTCACGTTGTGGACAATTTTTTGTCATTACTTGAGTTTTATCTCAAGGCCACTTTTATTGACTTTAATGACCAAACGTATCTACAAAAAAGGGGCATTTGTATTGGCTCGTGTGTCGCCCCGGTACTCTGTAATATGTTTTTATCGGAAATTGACCGCTCCTTGAGTGAAGAACTTGACACGGATTGTATAGTCCACGTTTTTAGATATGTAGACGATTAGCTGGTCCTTTTGGCAGATAACGATTTTACTTTTGACGAAGCAATAGCTGATGTTTTAGGTACGTTTGGTCGGAATAGCATGGGTCTCACCTTCACACACGAACTGCCTAGCAGTAATAACAAATTACAGTTTTTAGTAGTAGTAGTAAAAGACTTTTAATCGACCATAACTTACAGGCCGAGCATTTCGACCGCCTGGGCGACCAGAAGCCGCTGTTCTTCTTCCCCTTCAGCGCCAAGCCAGTCGAGCCAGGTGGTGATGGATAGAGAGGGTGGGGGGAAGGAACCCGACTGCTGAGCAGCCGGGCAATAGAATAGGCAATGGGCCAGGTCCGCATAGATACAGGGGCAGTTGGGACAGGAAGGGTCCGATCGATAGCGATAGAGGAAGAGGCGGGACGGGGTGATAACTGCATTCATCTGAATGTGCCGAAGAAGGCGAGACTCCGGCACCGTGAGTGATGGATGAGGGGGAGGGTAAAGGCGTTTGTCGAGGCGGAGCTCAAGGTAGACCTCTTTTATGGTGCGGCGAAGGGTGAGTCTCCCACCGTCCTCCGAGGGCTTGGGCCAGGGGATCAACGGTGCCCGGAAAAGTGTGTCGCGGGCGAGCTGATGGGCCAGCTCATTGCCGTCAATCCCTGAATGCCCAGGGACCCAGCGGAGGAAAACGATGGAAGGCTGCAGTGCGGAGACCGCTCATTCGACCTCCTGTTGGAGAGAAGGGGTCAGGGTGCGTTTCTGTATGTGGTGTATAGCGGCTTGTGAGTCCGAATAGACTGTGTAATCTTGGAGAGAGGGAAGGAGGGAAAATGACTGGAGGGCATGCGCAATGGCGAGGACCTCGAGGGACAATGCGTCTGGAGGGTGTAGATACGGCCCGCTGGTGTGGGTTTCAGGAGCAGGGAGGTGTGGATGGTACAGGGCGTAGCCGCAGGAACCTCGAGGAGCCACGAAGGAGGCATCCGTGTAAGCTACACCCTGGGTATCAAAGAGAGGGGAATGGTGCTGTGCGGCCGCATGACGACGTCCGGCGTGCAGGACGGGGGACATGTTGGTCGGGAGGGGAAGGATACGAAGATTGGGGGCGGGGGTGGGAATAGGAGAGGTAAACGGGGAGATTGGAATGGGCAAGATACCCGCTTGAGTCAATAACCACTGACCCTGACGGGTAAGGGAAAGCCGGGCAAGCTGCGAGTCACGATGGAGACTGAGAAGAGAACGAAGAGGATGGAAGAGGCCTGTGGCAAAGAGCTTAGTGGTAGAGGTAGTGATAGGGAGGTTGAGAGCTGCCTTGTAGAGGCCCACAAGGGCAGTCTCGAGAGCGTTAAGTTGAGTCTGAGTGAAGGAAGCGTAGGGTGCAAAGTACAAGACCTTGTTGAGGGCCAGCGCGTGGGCAACTCGGCACGCGTGAGCCTCGTGGAGACCTGAGCGTCGAGTGACCACGCGCCGCAGGAGGTGAGTTACAGAGTGGCAGGTGGTGACAGCGCGGTGAAGTGATTGCACATTCTTAGCCGCATGCAAAGGGAAGCCAAGAACTTTGCACTGTGTGACGACAGGAATGGGAGAGCCAGAAAGGTGGAGAGAGACGAAGTGGTTGTGTGAGCGCTGGTAGGAGGAATGGTTGAGAAGGAGAAGCTCGGATTTCTCAGGAGCAGGAGAGAGGCCAGCGGTGGTGAGAAAGGAGTCGATGAGATCTAGGCCACGTTGCAGGGTGTCCTGTACGTGACCGGGAGAGCCAGATGAACACCAGAGAGTGATGTCATCGGCGTAAAGTATATGATGCAGGTCGGGAATTTCAGCTAGCTGGGAGGCGAGAGGGGCCATAGCAAGATTGAAAAGGGTAGGAGAGAGAACAGCACCTTGAGGAGTGCCTCGGGTGAGGTTGTGGGGGTCGGACAGATAGGTGTCGACTCGAAAGCGAGCGACACGTTTAGAGAGGAATGAGCGGATATAACAGTACATGCGGGAGCCACAGTCTAGGGAGGCGAGTTGGGAAAGGATGTGGTCGTGGCAAACACCGTCGAAGGCCTTGCGAACATCGACGGTCACAAGTGCGTGAATTTGAGTGGGGGTAGGTGACAGAAACGTGTGCTGGAGAACCAAAAACATGTCCTGTGCACAGACGTGGCGTCGGAAGCCGATGAGAGAATGAGGGAAGAACTCCCTCGTCTCGAGAAAATTAGAGAGGCGAGTCAGGGCCATTCGCTCAAGGGTCTTACCAACACATGATGTCAGGGAGATTGGGCGGAGGTTAGAGAGAGAGGGAGGCTTGCCCGGCTTTGGAATCATAGAAATGAGGGAGGAGGTCCAGGAGCTGTGCAGGCAGCCACTGTCCCATGCATCATTGTAGGTTTTAAGGAGGAATTCTTTGGCGCAGTCAGGAAGGTTGCGAAGTGTGGTGTATGTAATGGCATCCTCACCGGGAGCCGAGCGTGTAGCATTAGCAGCCAGAGCCGATTCGAGCTCCCGGAGAGTGAAGGATTGGTCCAGATCGGGGTTAGGTCCACCGCAGTACACCGGGTAGGAGGGTGCCAGAGGGGGCGGGAGATAGAGAGAGGCGAGCTGATCAAAACAGTTTTTAGATCTCACCCTAACCTTTCACCCTTCACACGTTTGCTGGCAGTACTGTCCACGCGCAAAGAAAGATTTGTTGCCTTTCCATTCGAACCATTCTAAGACCGTTAAGAGAGCTATCGCTTCCCAGTGCTTAGCTTCCGCACTTAAGAAGTCTTGCCACCATGTCATGCACGCAAGCTATGCTTCCCAGGTATCCAGGCTGCAGAAAGCAGGCTTCCCGGCTTCCCTGGTTCTCTCCGTGGCGCAGACCTTGCTGAAAAAGCTGAAGGGCAGCAAGGAAAACAACCGACCTCAAGAGAAAAAGCAGGCAAGGCCGGAAGTTGTGCCTTACGTACACCACACTTCTCATAACCTAAAGAAGGTGGCCACTAAGTATGGCGTCGATGTGGTATTTTCAGCGCCGCGAAAACTCGCCGGAATGTGTTCACGCATTGGAAGAAAAAAAGTACAAGAGTGCACCACCAGACACCGAATGCCACATGTTGGCTGCAAGAAAGGAGTAGTCTATGAGTTCCCGCTTACATGCGGCAAGGTGTACGTTGGACAAACCGGACGTTGTCTTAACGAGCGCCTGCTTGAACACAAGAATTCATTCAACAAGAGAGGACATCTTCCAGACCACTGCCAAGCCTGCTCGAAAGAGAAGCGGTAGCCTGCAAGCCTCGACTATCTGACTGCAAAGTGCTATTGAAAAGCCGAGATAGGACAGAACGTGAGCTTGTGGAAGCCTTCTATATCAAGAAGCGAGGTGATAGTTGTATTAGTGACACGTCAGTTGTTCTTCGCCACAGTGAAATGCTATTTCTTGATGCGTATCTGTGAGAGGCGATTGTCTGCGATCAAGAGCATGGATAAGGGCAAAGGCTATTTAAACGTTCTTCCCTGAATAAATCCTGTTGAAAGTGCAGCGCTCGTCCTGTTCCCTTCCTCGTCCGTGTCCCCGTTTTGCGCTCTCATGTCTTTCACGAATAAAAGCTCTGCCTAGTTTTAAAGTAGCATCTCTTTCATTAAACGCAGTAATCGATCGATAAAGCTAACTTTAATTTGTGTACAGTGTCACTTTAAAAGCCCATGTAACGTTCATAAAAATCTGCCCCCCCCCCCCCCCTCCCTCAGTTTTTTCTTTTTTTATTGCTGCAATCTCAAGTGAAAGTTTTCACTGCAATGTTTTCTATGCGTTGCAAACCTTATGCAATGGAGAGTTTTTGCAGTAGCTGGGGTCCTTCCAGGCTCCCCGCAGCTGAAATTAAGACGCGAGCAAAAGAAATTTCGCAGGCTGAGCTGTATCAAGGCCCCAGTTGTTTGGTTACGCGTTATTTATGTTCTACGATTTCTATGTCTTTCAGCGCCCGTTTATTGCTTCATTACCAGCGAAGCTAGCGCAATGAAATCTGTAATCACTGACGTCAGCAGCATTTGCTGAGTACCACTGACACTGGCGAGCGGCGCGCTGAGTCGCGAGTGACTTCACGTCGATGTCAATGCCGCAAGGTGCTGCACTTTTCAGTTTCGACTTTAAGGTCGGCTTCCGCGCTTCTTTTATGTTTTTCTGAACTTGTCTCCAGCTCCGCTTCTTGGCTGTTTGAAAGATCATTTATCAAGCTCGCCAATACACCCTAAACGCTGTGTTTCCACATTGTATGGCACGTATACATATTCGCTTCTTCCTGTCAGCGCAGGACTCGCCTTTGTGACCGGCGTGTGCACCACTAATCTTGTGGCCATCGGCGAAGACACTCCCGGCTCGTACGACGGAATGCACGCGCTCACACACGAGACGGCGCACTTGTAAGTCGGGGGCCATCACCAGCATGCCATCTTTCCACGTGTGATAAACGAGCTGCAACCGAGCAGTAATTTCAGTGTCTTGCTATGGTTACCACAGCGGTAGCTTATTCGTAAGGGACTTTCCTCCTGGATGAACGGCGTCGCCGTTGACGTCACCGCTGACGTATAATGTAGTAAACCGAAACTTCCAACCATCAGGCCAAGTGGGTCTGAGCCGCATTTAACATATGAATGGGAAGTGGACGCTCTGGAAAATGTGGCACCTGTGGTCACATGGGCAGTGTAAACCCGCAAGCATTTAAAATCGAGGGGTGGCAAGTAAGGTAACTAATTAACGCTCTCTCTTCCTCACCTTAGGAGTAAGTGAAAATGTGGATTCTTGAATTTTGGATATTCGCAGTTTGAAAGGGCGTTTGAATCAATGTATGAATTGTTTGAATCAACAAGATGTATGTGATCGGTTCATTAGAAAGATTCTTTATTGAGCTTCAGTAATAAAAAGTGCTGCGACTTCGGGACGACATGCTATACTTTGCAGCATCTCCGGAAAGCAGGGTTGTTCGGTATAGTTCCTTCCGTTGTCTTCCCTCATCCTAGGTACTCTGGTGGCCAAGAAATCAGAGTAAACGGCATTTTAGCCCTGCAGGCGCGCTTCTTCAAAGCGCGACATTGCGCTTTTCGTGCAGGATTACATGCGAAAAAAGTGTTCCCCTTCACACTTCACTTGGGTGTACCTACGCCTATCATTGTGTTTGCAGGCTTGGCGCGGCCCACGACGGGGACCCGCCGCAGACCGAGCTTGCTCCGGGCCACCCAGGCGCCCTCGAATGCCCATTCAGTCAGGGGTACATCATGAGTTACATAAACAACGGACCTAACTACCACCGCTTCTCCCAGTGCAGCGTTCGGCAGATTCAACACGTATTGAGGTAAGTCATCTAACGCCAACTAAGGCGAGTTTTGCTTTGTTGGTAAAGCCACGGGGTGCAGGTCATAGCTTATACAGAGTTTCGCAGAGTTTGCCAATGTCGAGTAGCGTTCGTGCTGCAGGTAGCATTGAAAAAATCAGTAGTTACACTGCAAGAACAAACGTGATAGTTAGGGGAACGCGGTGGTTTGACGCAGATGAACTGCGTCAAACTAGTTAATAGGAATGACCAATGAATACCTTCATCACAGCATATTTGCACCGCTTGAAAGTGGCGCGCCGGTAACCGGATAATGCCTACGTCTTTCATTCAATATAACAGAATAAGTGTAGCAAAATAAATCTGCTCCAGTCTGAGGCAACAAAATCCAAACAACCTGTGTACGTTTCGGCGAGACACTTCGAATTCTATATTAGCTTTACAACGAAAAAGGTCATTTTGAAGGCAGCCATTGTGTTGCATAGGCATGTCTCATGACAACAAAAGTAGGAGCCAATTTACATAATGTAATGAGAGGTTAGATATTTGTGAAATAATTTTGCTTTACCTGAGTAGCTTTTTGGGCTTTCAAATCAAAATTATATTACAGCTTTCAGTAATGCCAAGCTCACTGGGGTGATCCCTGTCATTAGGCATGCTTTGAATTGCTCGGCCAGAACATTAAACACTTATGTTTGAACTGGGGCAGAAAGGAGCACGGATTTTCAATGATCATGGTTTAAGGCGGCTGCCCAGCATGTTTCGGCAAAGCATTATTCCTTTCATCTATATATATATTTTAAACATGTTCCAGGCTGAGAGGGCTACCCTGCTGGCAGGTTAGGTCTAAAGGACACACACTGAAAGGCTACTACCCCGGTATGGTGGTGAAGCCGCTCGACCTGTGCAAGTACACGCTTGCCGGCAGAACGGACGTTACAGTGGATATGGTACGACCTCTTTCTTTCCATTTGTACGTGAATGTCTGGGCACACGGACCACAACGTACTCGGGAAGATGTGTGTCAGTTCTGTTCCACTGGCTGTTAAAAGGCCCCTGAAACAATAATCATAGAATTTCTTAATCCGGTGTCTTTATCATTCACAATAGAGACGTTTAGCACAGAGCGTACTGATACCGCTTAGCGCCTTCCGCGCGCCACCAGTGCTCAAGCGCTGATTGGTACCGACGCCGCATGCGTGCGGGAAGCTGCCCGGAACCTGGCGCCATCTCGCGCCCGCAGGGCGATTTACGCATGTGCGCTGATGGCGCTTGCTAGCCGGAAAGCAGCTGTGGTACACGCTATGTTTTAGAATAAGATCACAATAAATGTTTCGTCGTTTTATGCGACAGGCACGTGGTGCAATGCAAGTTAACAGTCCTGTTTGACGACGAACTTAAGAACGCCATAGCAAAGCTTTCGAGGTTGTGGACTCCAGCGTCGCTGCTTCGGTCTCCAGTGGCAGGGTCGAACGCCCCAATACGTAATCCCGGCCGCGCGCTATACTGCCTCTTCCACTACACTGTGTCCATGGCTCTCGTTGGCCGCAGGTGCCCTTCCGCCATTAAAATTCATCATGACTAATAGTGTTTCATAGCAAACCGCTCTTTAAGTCAACCCGTATTCTGCCTTTTCACTCTCACTTTAAAGGTAGCGCAGACAATTCACCAAATCTTAAAAATTAATTATCCACTTCCGCATAGCATATTTATAAGACCTAAAAGGGAAACTAGGGAGGCTAGTGCCAAACATTTCAACTTACCATTGTGTCGCAATAGTTACGGGCGAATACTAATAGAGTTCAGTGGAGTTCTGATTTGGAATTGTATACCTGATGATATTAAACTGAATAGAAACTTTGCGCAATCTTTGAAAACGTTCCTGAGGAATATATGAAGTTATGGTGTATTGTTTTTCTTTTTTTGAGGATGTGTGTATTGTGAACGCACGCTTTTGTTTATCTCTAAATTGTTGAGAATGTCACTTTTACTTTATGAACGCAATTTGTCATCTTCGCGTGCCGCATTTAAAAACTACAATACTGTGATGGACTCGAAACTCGCCTCTGGCTATGGGTCCTAGAGCATTGTGCGTATTGTGCCCTTGTAAATGAATTTTCGTTTGAAATAAAAAAAAATATACAGTAGCCTCATTGCCATTAGGAAGCGGATAGTCCATCAACCTATACCGTAATATACTGAACATTCGCCCATCCTCGATTAAGCGTCCTCTGAAGGGTGCAGCGGAAGGGGGAAGGTGGTGTGAACAGCGTATGTGCCAGTGCTTTGTTCGAGCGCTTTGTTTTTTTATTTTTATTTATACGGAGCAGCACACTACGGTGAGAAGGTGGCCTAACGCGTCGCTTAGGCCGAAGAACACGGGTTGAGCGCTTTGGCTCGTCAAGCAGCGAAAGCTGCGAGGGAAGATGAGCGCGCAGCCTACAGAAGTGAACGCGGCAGCATGTAAAGCACTTAAAGACGCGAGAGACAACGAGCACGCTGTCCAGCTGAAAGGGAAGCGGCTGATGTCCGGGGAGGCGATGCGCGCTGCCGAGGGCAAAAGTTAGAATTGGGCGAAGACGCCATAGGACATCGCATTGATGGAGCGGGGCTACGGCCATCCATCTCTGAGCCGTCGCATAATGCGCTACGTCCTTGCAGAAATGATTGCCGCGCTTGCGTCTGCTCTCGACGAAGAGGTGGACTAAGATTTTTTTTTGTTTCTTTTGCAGTCAATCATTAAGCGCTGCAAAGTGCGATGTATCGCCACCACCACAAACGTGTACGGCCACAGGAGCCGCTCGTACTTGGACCTGGAAGCACATGACTTCACAGGTTGCGGGACTGGGACGGTAAGAGAGTTCTCCTCTGGGAATATTTCAGTTGGATTCGTAACCCTGAGATAACTTCACTGTCATTGTCAGTACAAAGAGCAATCTTGGGGACCCGCCAATATTAAGCTCGGGTGGATGCCAATATTAATTACTTCCTTATTACAAACCTACTTCATAATGGAAGTTCCCCTAAACACTGCAAAAGCACTGTTGCCACTTGAAGTTATTGTTCAATTCGCTCTCGCCCTACCACATGCTAGCCGTCCCAGTTAGTTCAGTTGGCAGAGCGACTGCTCCGGTGAAGCGGTGGTCCCGGGTTCGAACCCCGGACCAGGACGGAACTTTCTTTAACTACGAAGTTTCTGTGGAAGCTGTGTAGCTTTCCTTTCTAGCCGTACGGTTACGCTTGGGCGGATGACAATGAGTAATTACTCCCTTATTGCAAATCTAATCCTCCTTGGGGCGGTCCCCTAAGCATCTGTATTCATAGCATTCAGGGTTTCATTATTGTCCTCAACTTATCGTCAAAGTGTTCAACCTATTAATCTTTATTAACCCGACTGGCTCTTTTCAATTCCTTTTCAACTGCGCACTCAGTGCACAGACGCGCTGCCATTATTGAAACAACTCGAACAAGAGTCAACTGATTCGAGAGGAATCAAAGACGCACTGTGCTGCAACGATCAATTTAATCTGCTCATCTTGGCGACCCAGCAAAGTGTGGTAATCCCCCGGCAAATGTTGAAGTGGGATGTTTAGAAGCACGGTTACATTCTCAGAACCACCTCTTACAAACTACCCCTGAAAATTTTGCAGGCAACATTTTATTTAAATTTTAATTTCATTTAAAATCATTTTTATTTTAATTTAATTTTTTGGCTAACTTTAGTTCATTCAGCAGTAAAGTCATACCCCAACTTAACTGGCAAAATCTCTCCAGCATGAACACATTGCGGAATTTAACCGTTCCTTTACGAACATTGATTTTACAGGGGCTATGAAAAGAGATGCTAACGAACGGAGCCCACGCACTCCGCTGTTTGCATTTTTTTTACATCATTCTTTTACATCAGTGGCAGCAAAAATACGCTAGAGTCGTCCACAATGCATTCTAGGATGACTACAACGTCTTTTTGTGAACACCCAAGTGAAAACACGATAAGAAAACATTTGATCAGGCACCGCGTTGTACGCATTCCTTTTTATCGCAATGGTACTAATACATTGCGCGGTTTCTGGGGTGCAAACTCATATCAGACAAGACGCTGAGACTCTAGCTTTTGGTGCGCAAGCACTACTTTACGGGGTCAAACCCAACCAATAATCTTGTGCCTGCTCTGCTTGAGGGTGCAGAAATAAAATAAATATTGCCGTGACTGGGTTTGGAACCCGCGCAGGTGAAAACAGATCATCTGCGCTGGCCACTGCCCGAGGGCACTATGCTATCGCAACAGTTTTTCTTTTTCCTTTATTGCATGGAAGTATTTAACCGATCACGCCTCGTGTTAAACTGCAACACAGTGTCGTCGTTGTTGTTGTTGCCTTAGTTGCATGGCACATACCCCAGGTTTCAGGGAGGAGAGCCAAAGGAAGGTAAATAGGAGCCAAGCTAATGATATTTAACTTTGAGTAAGAATTGAGAGGAATTAAAGATAAAATATAAATTAAAAAATAAAAATGAAATAGAAAGCACTGTGCATTGCGCATCGTTGTCTTCATCAACTTCCATCTTCTGCGCGAACAGAGATCAGCTTAACGTCGTTGCAGAGCTTAACCTGAGTCTAACATCGTCGCCATACGTGCCGACTAGTCAGCAAAGCAAAACTATGAGCCAGCCAGGCTAAACTCATGCTTTCGCACATCTACTATAGTTTAACTATGTTGAAAACATACCACTTTTTTGCCTCCAGGTTTGCGTCCGTGGAATATGCGGTAAGGTAACAAAAACATCTTGAGCTTGTGCAGTCTATACCGGAATGAATGTAGCGACGGGAACAAGTGGATGAGCGAGTACTTTGTGAACAATAACTGCCATAAATAAAATCTGCATGAAAATGGTGGTTGTGTCGCAGTTTTTTGTGTTTGCCAAATTTATTTTTAACCATAAATATCAATATATGCCCACTTTTCGTGGGTTCTCAACTTGTACTGCGTGTCTGACGCCTGGTGGCGGCTACTGGTGTACGCATGGAGACGATCTTCAATTCTGAATAAAAGACATATTTTGTATGATGTACTGAAGTGCACTTAACAAGCGCTTTTCGAATTGCAGAACAAGTGGTTAAGAAATTTTGATAAATTTCGCCGCATTAGTGGAACGAAGAGGGCATTAGTAAGGCAGTAACTTACACATCACTTTACTCGAGAACACAGAGCTTTGAGCGCGAAACCGTGGGTTGCCGTGGAGTCAAATGAGCTCTGACACAGTTTCTTCACTTTTTCTTGCCTCATATTCTGTAAGAATTGGGCATATACAGTACCAAAAGAGAAACGCGGCTATTTGCACCTTTAATGTTAAAAACACTGCAGTCATTGAACGCACGTTTATTAGTTGCAGCAATGTTGTTTCAAATGTGAAGGTATAGACTCCGACAGCCGCGAATAACTGATGATCCCAAGCAGGATAAAACAGACCATCGACGTCACATGAAAACGCTTTACCAATCACTCCATTTTTAAGGAGATAACTTCAGGCGAGCTCCTTTTCATACAAAGCTTACGCAGTCTTACACAAGTCAACTGATTTCGAAGTTTTCACTTTTGAAAGAGAAAACTGACATGACTTTGTCATGAACCCCCTTAACGAACAATGATTATGAGAGAAAATTGTTTTTAATGCGAAAGCATTAAAGTGTCCAGAAAACGTGTCAGCACGATTTTAAGATAACAATTTATTGGGTACATATTGGTTGCATGATTCAACAAGGGGGAGCTTTCGGCCAGTTGGTCAGACATGTCGGGGAGGAGGGATAACCGCAAACTTGACAGGACTGTCCTCTCTCCTCTGTCCCAGTCCTCTTCTCGATCTTCAGTCCTGTCAAGTTTGCGGTTATCCCTCCTCCCCAACATGGTTGCATGAATTCAGTATACAGGCGAGGGTCCCAAAGTCAAGCGACTGTCACGGGACCCCCGGTAGATTAATACTAACTTGAATAAAAAACAAGCAGCATTACAGACAGGTACGATTAGCAGTAATAACAATGGTAATTTAAATAAGTAATATTTATATAGTGAGAATGAAATAGAAGATTAGCAGGGCGAAAAACATACAGACAAGCAAAACAAAAATAACAAACCGCTATAAATAATACTGTACAAAATACAGCGTTGTGAAAATACATATAAAGAAACAATTTAGAATACAAGGATACAGTTGTCAAACCACAAAAAAAACTCGAAATTTCCAGCAAATAATTAAGCACAAAAATTTTCTAAAGTGAATAGAAGCGGTTCATTGCACTTATTGCTGCAAAAGAAAACTTTTTAAATGCGATTTAAACATAGACAAAAACATAGCCGATATTAAACTCAGGGGTAAATTATTCCACAGGGAAATTCATGCAAAATGAGAATGACGTTGTCCATAATTAGTAAAAACTTGGGTAAGCAAGAAATTTTTTCGAGCTGCAAATCCCGTAGGGTTGTAATTCTTCAAAATACATTTCTCAATAAATTCAAAAGAAAGTGTGTTGTTCATTAATCTAAAAACATTATGACTAGGTTGTAATCAAATAAATTTTTAAAGGATAAGATATTATATTGATAAAGCGAAGGGAGAGCAGTAACAAGGTATGAACTGCGCGTAATGATACGAATACCCCGATTTTGAATGTTCTGGATCGAGTGCAAATGACAGTTGTAAGTGTTCCCCCATACTACAATGCCGTAATTGATGTGTGCGTGAATAAATGCAAAGTGATAAGAGTGCTGATGATGGAAATGACGGGGCCGTGAACCCCGTCAAGCCCAGTTGGAGGCTTTTGTTCACGGTCCTCAGCATCTGTAATGTTGATGTTGGAATAAAAATGATGATGAATGATGATGAAATAAATGGCGAGTCTTTATTAATACACGAACTCCAAATGCAGTTTTTTTCTTCACATGGTCCAAATGATGACGAAACTTCAGTTGAAATTACGTCGTTTTCTAAAGATAAATGTGTGAAAGTGCGATTGTGACAGATAGTGCGTGATGAAATGCTGCCGTGGGAAAAATTCGGTTTATGAGGTGTAATTAGTTGATCAACTAAACGCGTCAAAATAGCCTGCATGTCGATATAGTACGTTGACGTCAGAACAGCCGCAGACGTCGATATAGTATGTGGACGCTTAGCTTTCGCATTGCTCCAATGCGGGTCGCCGCAGGGATCCCATTTTGTTTTGTTTTTTGTTTTCTCAGTTTAAAACTATTTCAATGAGCATGCGTGTGCAAGCGCTACCTGAATCAGCCATATTATGCTGTTGAAACCTTTTTAACAGTGCTAAGGCTTTCCTTATGATATCCAGATCATAGTACGTTAACCATCGATATTCTTTTCCCGACAGACCAGAAAGCCCTTTGCTATAAAATCTAGATGTGAGCACTAAGCAACTATAGTTCGTGTCATTTTTCAGCAGTCAAAAGTTTCTGTCCGAGAACAAAGGAGACTGCTCGCGGTATAAAGGAGATACCTTTCGTGACCTTTTTTCTCAGCCATAACCGCTACGAATCTGACTGATGCTAAAAGCTCATGGACCCTAAAGGAGACTTGGTGGCTTGAAGAACTGACCTGAGGGAGGATCAATGCAAAAAAAAAGGCTCCTTTGTTAACTTGTTCCTGTACGCATAGCAAGTGTCATGATGTTTCGAGCGTAAAAAGTGGGAGGATCGAGTCCGTGTGGCTTACGCATGTTTTCCAAGTCTCCAGCTAAAAGTAAACAACTTTCAAAGGAATCACATGCAAAAAGAGAGATCTTTCAGGCGAGGTAAGAAGGGCAAGGAGCAGAACGTGACATGTTGGTACCTAAAATTAAATTTACATGACGTGCATCTTTATCGCTTTACGTGACTGATTTAAAGTATCAGATGAGCGAGAATAATCACAAGTTGTGCTTTCGGTATTCTTTCTTTATAAAAAAAAAATACGAATTTGTGCAAGCTCCAAAAAAATCGGGAGTGACCGCTTTCACATTGGTTTCGAAAAACCGGCTGTTCTGGTGGTAATAATAATTTAATGACGATAAAAGCATTTAAAACACAACGTTGACACCTCGGCGAAAGCAGAGTAGTAATTTAATAGCGTTAAGGAAGGTTTTGTCAATTGAAATTAATGAAAAATCAAAAACGGAATTTAAAAAAAAATTTAGGGCACTCAGGGTCCTTGAAGGGACCATGAAACGATCTTGATAATTGTTAGAAAAAGCGTATGAGCGTTCGGTATTCCATCACTCGTCAGCGCGCAGAAAGTTTCTATGTTCATCTCATACACGCCGAAGCGAGAGAAAGAAAAAGAAAACAGGTCGAGACTGCGTCCCACCTCGCCACGCCCCTCCGACGTCACTGGGCACACCCAGTGAGAAGGCTCTACGTCAGAGGAGGAGGAGCCGCTAAGAACACACGATGAGATGCCGCCATATTTAGTTGTGAGAAGTTTCGAAAATTAATTGTAAATTACAAGGCTCATGCAGAGCTTTCTACTTTGACTCGAATACTTGCAAAGACCACCTCTAAAGATTTGTTCCATTTCAGTGCAACCGTAAGAAATATTTCATGGTTTCTTTAAGAAGTCGATTCTTGCCACAAAGGACCACACACACAGACAACACAGAGGTGCGAGCTAGTTTAATTGTAAAAGAAACACGCACTTGTAACAGGTATCTTATGCGGGACTTGTTCTGTGAAAAGTTGTGTTGCCTTAACAGAGTGAACACCATCAGAAGAAAGTGGGCGGCGAAGGAATGCGCGGGAGGATGAGATTAGGAAATCGGCGTGGATAGGGCGGCCTCCTGGGGTGCAGCATATTTTTAGATGGAAATCAATGGCAGAGACCTTCGTGCATAGTAATGACTGCATTAAGTACTCAGGTTGACACAAAACCACGCATGGTAATGACGAAGCATGCAGACTATTCCCCTTTGTACGCGCTGATTGGCCTGACCTCGAGCGCGGTAAATTGAGAGCACATCATAATGCTGATATGTACCTTTATTCGCGCTAAAATCCAACTGGCCCTGCTATCTGGCACATACCATCGCTCTGTATTGCACTTAAAATGCCATACAAAAACATATACCCGAGCTGGATCGCTGAAAGATAAGCTAGCTGAAGTACAACCAGCATGGAGCTGAAACTCGGATATCTTTTGAAGGCGTCTAGACCACCAATCAAGCAGCACAAGATGTTGAAAGAGTTGATGACATTTCAGTGTCCCGCGCATTGTTTACGCCACAATCGTAGATCAGTTTTCTTTTCGTGACAGTTAAGGAAAGTGCAACAAAGGGCCGTGGAAACACCTGGCCTTCTGCGCTTCGAGTGCCATACATCGAAAATATCACATATGAGACGTCCGAAATACCGGCGTGCAAAATAAAATAAATGCTGCAACATCTGGGCTGGAAAAGTCACTGCGGTCGTTGCAGCATCAGAAGAGGTTTCGTTATTCAAGGCCAGCGACAAAATTCTGTGTCGTTACAAGGTCTTCAGGCTACGACCATATCACTCATAAAAAAAAATCTAGTAGAAAATGCCCTACACGAGGTATTTTGCTTAAAAATGGCTACGCGTAGCGACAGCGTCTTAGATACTAGACAGTTATAATATAGCGCGATCCGCTACCATGATCCTCTTCCGCGGGGCGCCACTGCGCGTGCGCAGAACGCCATGGGGGCGCGAGATGGCGCCACGTTCCCGTCAGCTGCGTGTGCGCCTGCCGCTTTGGGACCAACCCGCGCTGATGTAGTGGTGCCTCGCGGAAAAGGATCACGGTAGCAGATCGCAGATTGCTCTGAGCTATAACTCTCTACAAACGGACATTACTAATTACGATGTAGTAAGGTTAGTGTCATGCAGTGACCAATACAAAATCAATTCACAGAACAGAGTGACTGTTAGAGCTCTTTCCGCGGATATAATAAGCATCTTGGGACACAGCATAATGTTCACTGAACTCATATGCCGCAATCATTACAGCTGTGCGATAAACGTACTCTCTGCTTGTGCTCAAACTGAAACATTTCTTACTGTCAGAAAATGCCCAGAAATTGGTTAAAATAACATATGTCAGATAGCTGTTACGACGGCTCATTAATGCACCCTGTCTGTATGTGTGCTTTTTGCGTCCGGTGTTGCTCGTACCCATCAGTAGCGCACTAATGAAGTCAAACATTATCTGGCGCTTTACGCTGCGTTTACGTCGCTGCACTCTAAACACTAATACATCTATGTGAGAGTAAAAAGGAAGTACGGTGTCCTCTAGCACACACACTTTTATAAAAGAATGTGCGCTAGAGGACAGTTTACTCACTTTTTACTCCCTTCTGTTCAGAGTGTGTAAGCAGCTCGTGCTCACGCTATTCCGCATGTCTGAAGGACGGAAAAAACCGAATTTCGAAAAATAAATTGGCTGTAGGCTGAATCCCCTCTTGGTTGCAACGTAAGACTCCAACTAGTTACACCGCAAGTCTTTCATTACTTAACCTTAAGAGAATAGTGCCACCCAACACACTATACGAAACGACTGACAGTCGTAGTGGGAAATAGCTTGCCATAGCCTCGGCTACGAGGCATGAAGCGGAGGGTTCCGGAACATGCTTAGAAATTTCAATAAGGAAATCTGTACCCACCCGTGGAAACGTGACTGCCGCAACCGAGTTCAAATCCTACCTTTCATGCTGAATATCAGGACGCCATAGCAACCGAGTTATCGCGTTAACTCGATCATCGCAACGGTCATCCGAATACGACCAGCGGTGGCGGCAGAAAAAAAAACAGACTGAAAGTCTTCACTCTCTGGCATTGTCACATGTCTATTAAAAGACAGCACACGGGTTGCTTTTGTAGAAGCTGAACTTTCTCGGCGCCGCTCCTTGACAGCGGCATGTCAGAAGGGCCAGAAAGAAAGTAATATATCAGATGGAACGGCAAAAGTCTTCCCTCTCCACGCAAAATAAAAAAGAACAGTACATTCGTGCCTTAAAAAGTTGGCTGTGGTTTATCTCTGGTTAAACCTGGAGGATTGCGAAAGCAACATCTGCCCGTGGCCATATATTGTTGCGTGAGCTATATACAATGCCCACAGTGTCCCCGTTTCGCGTGCTCTTGCAAGACTACACTGCGCATGCGCGAGGAGCAAATGACGTCACTACACATAGCTGGCGTACCTCGCCTTCCTTTCCTTGAAATGATCGGAGTGTAAAACGTTGACAACGCCAACGCCAGTGAACACGATGAACGCCGGCATCAGCGCCGCGTTTCTGGCACAACCTTGTGCCTATAAGCACGATTCAGGCGCCGCTGACCCAGGCAGCCATTATGTGCACTTCCTTTCCTTAAAATGATCGGAGTGTTAAACGTGGTCAACGCCAACGCCAATGAACACAACGAACATCGACGGAGACAGAAAGAACAGAGGTCATTCTAAAGGTCAAACGTGGCTACCGGCCTGAACGTAGTATTGCTTTCGCAATAAAAGAGTTACCCGCTACACTCATCTGTATTCACGCTGCCATCAAGTTTCACTCGTAACTCTACACATGGAAATTGCCTTCTTCCGAAGACAAAGAAACGTCTACGGAGAAAGGACCATACCATGTAGGTACAAGTATGTGGAATGACCTTCCAGACGCAATAAAGCAGAGCAATATGTTTCCTGTTTTCTTCAAAATATACTATAAACGAGCGTGACGTGAGTGCTTTTTCTTTTCTGTGTTGAGAGTGTTGTGTTCCGAACGATTTCTTTTTGTTGTTGTTCTTGTTTATTGTTTTTAAGCGCATATTTTACCGTATAAATAGGAGTGTGATTGAAAATGATATTTGAATTTTTCTATATTATTGCACAAGCTTTATAAATCGATATGTGTGTAAATAATATTTGTTGTGCCTGCGATTCGCTACTAAAGGAACTGATTTCTATGGATCTCAACTAGCTTTTAGCTAAGGATCCAGATCTTAGTGCAGCCATGCCTCTCTAACGACAGTCTGAAAATAAAATCTCAATCAATCAATCAATCAATCAATCAATCAATCAATCAATCAATCAATCAATCAATCAATCAATCAATCAATCAATCAATCAACCGAGCTGCGACTGCTGAGTAGCATGCGACGAGCTGGCAGCCGAATTTACCCAGCTCATTGACACGCTTAAGCGCGTCTGTGCCGGTCTTCAATTGGTAATCACTGGATTTAATCCACATTTAGGATGCTATGATATGAAAACTGCTCAAGTGTGTGCCCGCTTAATATTATCACTGCGCCGCCTAACACTCACGCCGCCGCGCAGGCTCAGTGGCTATGGTGCTCGGCTGCTGATCCAAAAGACGCTGGTTCGATCCCGGCCGCGGCGGTTGAATTTCTTTGGAGGAGAAATTCGAGGCCCGTGTACTGTGCGATTTCAGTGCACGTTAAAGAACCCCAGGTGGTCGAAATTTCCGGAGCCCTTCACTACAGCGTCTCTCATAGCCTTAGTCGCTTTGGGACGTTAAACCCCATAATCCAACCAACCAAACCAACCAGCCTAACACTCACTCGTCCGCAGGCTTCAGTGAGGCTAGGACGAAAATATGGAACGGTGTAAATTGACATGAGAGACTCTGCAAATAACGGTACTTGAACACTGTCGCCGCGAAAGAATTGATTGATATTTACAACCTTAGTCAAGGCAGTCAGGCAGGGAACTATTGTTGGAGGACGCACGAAGTCAGAGCAAAAAGGCAAGCCAGCTTCAGTAGTGCTGCATGCTAGGTGGTAAAGCACTATCCCGGCCTCAGCATCTGCCTTGGCATTTCCGAGTGTCAGTTAGACCCAATGCAGATGGAAAAAAAATACGAGTGAATGTTCTTGAAGACTTAAAAAAACCTGCAAAGCAGTGGTGACATTTTGGGAATGTTCGCGTCTAAAGACGTAGCTACTTTCCACCAGCAAATGAAAAAATAGAGAAAGCGAAAATTGAATACAACGATTTAACAGCTTTCATTTTTGCGTAAGGCTTCTAGAACTTCAAATGTGTCGAGGCACACGTCAAAAGAACGGTGGATTTTTTTTTTCTCATGCTTCTACAGAAAGAGCTTAGTAGCAAATGCGCATGAATCACGATAACCTGCCGCCTACACGTGTCTTTGCATGCACTTAACACTTAAATAGTGTTTTAAGATATATTTTTGGAGATAAAATAACTCGTCTTGCATAGTGCTTTAAGATATATGCTTCAAGTGCAAAGAATGACTCATCTTACGAAATGCTATAGAAGCAAATTGGAACATTTTGATATTCGTTAATTGCCAACGTTCATTTACGAACACTGCGCATTTTCAGATCAATATTGACAATATTACGTCATGACCTGCCTTCGACTTGACCTGTGGCGCCAGAAAGCCAGGTTCATTTGATTTTGTGTAAAGCGGACACTATACCGCTCTAGTCTTCAAATTGAAGCGAATTGGCATTGAGTCACATCACAGTGCTGCCAATGACTTGTCGGCGCAACTTGTGAACGCTCACAGCACGAAAAGGGGCACGCGGACGGAAAGGAGAAATACAGGATACAAGCGCTAACCTTCACCACCTTTGATATAGCGCACTTTATTAAAAAAAAAGGACAGACAGGAAAAGGGCGTTACAAGGCTTATCATCAACAAAAACATGACAAAAGCCTGAAAGGGGCTCTCAATAAAGGTGCAGTATATCCTACAGCAAAAACTTTTTAAAGGTCAACTGCGAGAATTTTGCGAATTTTTTGCGAATTTTGCGATATTCAAGGATTCAAATCTATATAGGCTGTAGGTAAAGCATGCCAAGTGTTTTTGCACTAGTATTTAAAATAGTGACGTAATCAACGATTCCATTTCGCGCTTATCCTCAATGCAACTGAGGAGTGCAAGGAAATTCAGCGTGCCGTCACGGAAGGTACTATTTCAAATTACCGCTGTGTCAGCTGCACCCTGCCCTGACTCGTTAGACGCTGCCAAACAACTCTCGGCAGGGTTTCCCTTCGTGTGGCGTTGGTTTCTTTCTTTCAAAGCTGGCGTTTGTGGGTTGAAAATGTACCCGTACCTTTGATGACGTCATCATGCTCTCCTCCCCCCACCTTGGCGTTGTGCGCTGCGGAGAAGCTTAAAGGGCATCCGGATTTTAATCGGCGATTACTTCACTATTTCAAGTGCTAGTCCAAAAAAACTTCGCATGCTTCACCTGCAAGTTTCACACATTCGACCCTCTTAAGCTCGTTCATTTCTAAAACATATGCAGTTTTCCTTTAATGCGTTTAGGAGAAACTGAGCAATTTGCCGCTGCAATTTGAATTTCACCGTCTTCACGCTGTTCCCTCTCCTGTCGTCTTTTTTCGCACTTTCCTAATCCGCCGGTCCTAATCTCTCGGCCCCACAGCCGGCTGCCGGCGCGCGCGGGAATTCACTAAGGGGAGTGGGGGGGGGGGGGGGGGGGGGGGGGGCGCCGGAAAAGCGACGCGGCTGAATGGCCGCGGCCATGGTAACTGCATGAGGTCTGAAAGATTATAACCAATAGCCATCTCTGAAAAGACATACGGAGGACGTGAGATGGAGGCGGGTGCGAGTATGAAAAAATCGCAGGGAATGGGCTCGCCAACTTTGGCGCTCGATAGTGCGCTCTCTTCTGCATGCAGAAATGTATTATTAGGCTCACGTGTTCATGACAACACAATGTAGGAATTGAGCGGGTTTATGTACTCTCTTCAAAAGGTGTTTCAGATCTCCTTCAAAGCCAGAAATCCTGAGAAAACATTGACTTCTCATATGTGCACAACGCACGCACGTAAGCCAATTATTTTCGCAATAAGGATGCGCACAGAAAGTTGACGCGTTTCTCAAGATTTAAAACTACTTCATTTAGGCAGCTTTGATAAACTCTCTTGTTCTTTAGTCAGCGTTCAATTCTACCTCATATAAGACGGGATACATCGAAACACTGCACCCTGATCGAAAGGGTACTCAGTAGTAGAATGACACATGGAGAAAAGTTCTCTGCTATTACCTCAAAAATACAGCGCTAAAAGATAGAATTCCCGCTTAGATAGAAATGCCACCATGACGCAGGGCCACATGACTAAAAGACTGTAGATACTGTTGCTGCCTAAATGAAGCTTCGATAATCCTCCGTCCCCTAGGAAGAAGCGAAAAGGGTTCTACCACTACCCCGCCCTTGAATAACAGCGCCTCCTAAAAGGTTTATCTGCATCGCATGACTACATCGTAGATGCCACTCGAGTCCCCCTCACACATGATTCCTCTCCAAGTCACTCTCAAACAACTAAAATAGCAAGTGCATCAGCTAATGTCGTGTAGTTATTGGCAATCTTTCCTCTAAACCGGCTATAGTGACGTTCACAAGTAGTTTTCACACTTACTATTCTATTGCCGTAGTCTCGTTCCTGCTCTCTTATAGCTCTCGATAAGGTGCACAAGGCGCTAACTGTAGGAGGCAATTTTATTGCATGTCTCAATTGCTTAACGCTATCAAAAATGAAACAAGTACGAGCGGCTTTAAATTTCATAGCGCCGCGATGACTACCTTCATTGAAGTGCATGCAATGTGCACGCGTAGACAGTGGAACAAAATGTCAGAGCATCGCTGGCCAATCATTGGAAAGTGATGAATGCATTCACTTGGAGTCGCATTCGTACAGTGTTTGTGGGTGGTGTTAAGCTCGGCATTTCGCGGGATTTTTGTTTATTACTGCATAGCACCAGTAATTAATAATTAACATATAAAAAATTAGAGTTGTAACTTAAAAGTCATGCAGTGACATTTAATTCCAGCGAAAAACTGTAACTAGCAAGATCACTAATAAATGACGGGAGCACTCTGTCTTTGCTAGAAGCCATAAAAATACCGTCTACCTCCGAGATTCGTGCATTGAGCTGTTTGTAAAAGTATCTCGTCCGTCATTTGGCTGACAAATCTGGCTTTTGGGCTGCTGTTTTTATTTGGAACATTCAGACGCAATTCGGTCTTGGATAACAAGACAAAAGGCAGATATTGTCTGCGTGATGAAGGCGTTGTCCCACTTACATTGGTCAGCAAGTACAAGTGAAGGAATACATTATTACAGCAATGTTAATGAAAGTAAAAAGTAATAAAAACACCAACAACACAATTTCGCAAGTTTTCGAACATGTATGCACGTTTTGCATAAAAGAAATGCATAATACTCATGGTATTGTATAAGACAGCATGTAACATTTCAAAGCATATCCTTTTCAAAGCTCCTAGGGGACCTACACTGCTGAACGATATCAAGGAAAGATAGGTGGGTGTTCAGAAATTTAAATGCATGTAATAAGGGAGTAATTGCTCATTGACATCCACCCGAGCGCAGCCATACGGCTACAAAGGAAAGCTATTCCTTTGTAGCCGTATGGCTGCGCTCGGGTGGATGTCAATGAGTAACTACTCCCTTATTACAAATCTACTCCACCTTGGCGGATTCCCCTAAACATTTGACCAACACTGTTCCCACTTCGAGTTATTGATCAAAATAGCTCTCGCCCTAACCTGAGCTTGCCGCCCGGTTAGCTCAATTGGTAGAGCGACTGCTCCGGTGAAGCGGTGGTCCCGGGTTCGAACCTCGGAACAGGACAAATTTTTCTTTAACTACGAAGTTTCTGAGAAAGCTGTATAGTTTTCCTTTGCAGCCGTATGGTTGCGCTCGGGTGGATGTCAGTGAGTGATTACTCCCTTATTACAAATCTACTCAACCTTGGGGGATTCCCCTAAACATTTTACCAAATGCATGTTTGGGTACCATAAGTGATTCTTACGGCGGGTAGTTTGAGGAAGCTTTGTTTCATGTACAGTGTATTACTGGGCAAGCTGAGTTTAGACAGTTTTGTTGGATCTCGTATTATTTCATTTCCAATATGTGTGACAAGTTGCAGCTAGTATAACTGGTTAACTTTAAGCACGTTATGTCTCAGTAACAACGAGGACGTGTGTTCGAGCCGCTCAAGGGAATAAATGTTATCTGACCTGACAACGTCCTCGTGTGTGTGTAAGGTTATATCAAAGAGAAAACGATATTGAAAAAGAAATCCGGCAGATAATATTATCAACAAAGGTGACGGCTTGTTCGCGGCAAGCAATCTATCCCGAAACCTAAAGTGACACACAAATGTCAAGACGTCAGTGCCAACAGCGGGGGCACTGAACCGAACTTCAAGTTTTCGATTCAAGGAAACAAGAGTTACCGTTAAGTGACGTCAAATGTCTGCTCCAAGAAATCAACTACATAAGGGGCCAGCACTGTGATTTGCGCGTACGCACGGAAGACAATGAAACTCATCGTCTTGGCTCTGCTCGTGACAGTGCCCGCGAAAGGTAAGGCGCCTTTGTCGTATGCGAGCAAGGATGTGAACAGGAATTACAGGCGGTCGACGCTTAGCTGGTAATTTTTAGCATTACCCTGGGTTAATTTAGTTGCATTTCACACAGGTATAGCTACAGCAGCGTTGCCCACTTCGGCCAGACCTGCTGACGCCAAGTACAAAGTTGATTTGCTGTGTCATTTCGTCGAGGAAATAATCGAATTGAGGGTGCCGGCCATAGTTCAATCAGCGCCCATCTGATGCATGCATGGTCTTGAGTGTTCGATCCCTGGCATAAAATTTGGCCCTTTGAACAAAGATAATACATTAATTTCACCTCGCGCAGTTGTTGCTGACCTGGCCGTTTGTAACATTGTTTCTCGCTGGAAATTTAAAAGCCGTTGTTGATATAGTTCAAAACATCTTTCGGCAAGCAGGGTCAGAAAAAACTGCCCGCATTCAGCTGTCACTTATAACCTATTAGTCATCCGCTTACCAATTGATGAAAAGAAAGAACGCCACTCAGCTGTCGTCATTGGCACTGTTATCAAACTTTAGTGGTATCAGAGGCGACACTGAATGATGTGCGATCACTTTTGCTGAACATAGAATAGGCTGAGAATAATTTTATAGAGTTATATCTTGTTTCCGAGACTAATTTTTGTATATTTCAAGTGAATTGTGTCCTAGATAGCTTGCCCCATTTTATTCTTACCTGTTAACTTATACATTTTAGGCACATTTTGCAAATACGCTTTTGATTGCCAACTGTCCACTTTTACTATTTTTGCGTATGCACTGTTATGTCGTTCTGTTTCAGTACAATTGTTTCTATTCTGTACTTTCATTATCTCTGTTAATTGCCACAAAGTGAGTAGTACCGCAATCTTAAAGGGTTCCTCGGCCGCGTCAAGCTGTTTCAACAGCTTTTAGCCGTGGGACTTTTGCAGGATGTTTTCTGGGCAAATAGAGAAATGAAATGAAGTTAAAGAGGAAGCAGAAAGGGGGAAATGAGGTTTCGGCACGAAGTTGGTGGAACAGAGATGCCTGCTTCATCGACAGGGCTGAGATAAGGCACTGATCGAACAGGCATCAAGCTTTGCAGCCGCAGCTATACACTCCGAAACAAAAAAGGGCAGAAAAAAAGACGATGTGAGTTTCTACTAAGATCTATTTTTTTATTTTTTTTACGTGAGCGCGAGAAACATTCCATCCACATTTCCAGATCAATCCCGGAAAACTTACGAGCTTTCATAAACAGTGCGCAATGGGGGTTTGACGATAAGCTCTACAGGTCCCTGACGCTCAGCATGGAATCTACTCTGGGTGCTGTGCGGCGGCATTTATTTTATACATGCCTACTGCGCCCCGTCAGACGAAGCGGAGAGATGAGGTTACAGACGACAAGATTCCTGACGTCGAGGCTGATGTCAGGATGTTTAATGAATACCCAATATACGGCGCCAAATCGCTTAGTGCATGCGTACCTTTCTGCTGCACTACATATCGTAAGCAGTCACGAACAATATTTAGCACGTTTCCTCAATATTCTTCAGAAGAACATTGCACACTTGAAGAGACTTCAAGGCGCAAATTAATCATAACCGTTCACATGGTTGAATCTGCATAGAAAGGACACCGCGATTGGAACAAATATGTACTGTCTGTATACTTTTGTTTTACTTGCAGTGTGTGTTTATTGCAAAAGAGTTTCTGAATATAGCATTGTGAAATGTGCTCTTTATAATTTTATCCAATGAGAGCAGGGCAGGAATTCCATGGAACTCTGTTAAATGCAGATATTTTATAGCTGTATTTACTCTCTGCGTATGAGTCCACTGCTGTTGTGATCAGCTGCTGAGGCTATACGCCCGGCAGGGCGCGCAGGATGGCTTTCAAGCTTAATGAACGCAGCTTTTTACCTTGCGTCCTCACCCCTTGCTTATGCAACCTTGAGAGAGTTAACAAAAGACTTCATTCATTCATTCATTCATTCATTCATTCATTCATTCATTCATTCATTCATTCATAGCCTCTGCCTTACGTTTACTGCAGGGCTGGAGCAGCCGAAGCTGGTCTACCCTAGGCTGCTTGAAGAGCGGTCCTCCGATGGAAGGATGATGGTGCACGTGCATGACGACCTGACGCTGAGCTTAAGGAAAGCATCCGTGGCTGCCCCTGAACTTAAAGTTATCATGGCAGAAGACGGCCGCCCCGTGACACGATTCGTGAGTAACAGGGGAAAAAAAAAAGATTCGCAAATATCCTACCCTTGCAGGACATACCTAAAAACACATATCGTCAATAAATACTATTCAGTTGATAACTTTTAATTATGTAATGTAGTTCGTTCTGTGTATACAGTGATGACTTTGTCTCGTGTAAAAGCAGCTCAATATGAAAGGGAACATTCAGTTTGCATACAAGAGCGAATTTTGCCATTACAGTTGAACCTCGCAGTAATGAAGTTGAAGAGACCCAGCGATTACTTCGTTACAGCATTGTCTTCGTTATAGCCCGTGCTGACCTAGCTTCCAAGGGGAATCATCATTCAATCATTATATCCATTTATTTTGTCATAAACCGTTTCATTATAACGAGGTTTGAGAGTACTTGCGCACAGAAGTCGAAAATGTCTTACGGAAAATATTCGAAACGAGGACAGACAGAACGCTTACACAAAGCCAAAGAATGACACTTGACATCTCGGCAATATGTGACAGTCAATGAACAAAAGTTACGACACCCATATCCGTTCTTTACATTCTCTTCTATTTTCCATCCAATTTTGCTTAAAGAGACACTGAGAGTACAACCACCTTCCAATTTCTGCAGTTAATAAAAATCGGTTCTATCGCTCCTTCTGCCTCCGTTGATGTTTGTTCGGAAGCAAAAGACGCTTATATATTGCGAGAAAATTGGATTTAAAAATTTTCACAGCGTCAGTTTCAAACTCGTGACGTCAAGACCGCATAGAACCTAATGATCACCATTTAGAAGTCAAGCTCGTTTTAACTTAGCCTCAGACATACTCACCATGGAAATGTCTTGATGCAACCACGGTTTTCTTCCGAAAACAGCCGGCAGTGGTGACATCTGTATTTCATTTTTTGAACTTGCCTAGCTTACAACAGCTCTTTTATGAGTGAAAGTAGATTATTTGCAGTCAGAATTTATCGCCAGGCGCTTTGGAATTTTCCGTTCGCTTCACAGAGCCTGCATTTGTGCTTCACGCTGCGTTCGAGTTGGAGGCGTTGCGTTTAATATGCCTGTGCGTGATCTTGTAGCAATGATCTTTTTTTTTTTTTCGGAAACCACAGCACGGACATGATACATCAGTGAAAAAATTTCTACGACATGCTTTATTATTTACGCGAACATATAATGATATTCTGTGCAGATGTTCCATGGTTTTTTACCCCGCCTTCTCAATGACATATAAACAATGCATTTGAAACTATTTTCCGTTCTCAAACAGCAGTCCCTGCAAAAGACCACTAACAGCAGCTCCTGCGAAAGTAAAATTATTATTTTGCGATTCTGCAGGACAATCAGACACAGACGAGCACTTTAACTCTGTGCAAAGTCTGTCCTTCTAGAAACACTAGAGCCTTAAGTTCTGTGATGGTCAACTTGGTTCCTAGAAAGCCGAAATGAGTTCCCCCAAGAAATGAACGAGTTCCGTCAAAACAGGTCTGCGACTGACAATATCATCTCCCTCGTCTCATCAATTGAGGAGTACCTTCATGCTGGGTACATCACGACAGCCGTTTTCCTAGACATCAAGGCTGCCTTTGACTCTGTCTTTCACCATGCAATTCTCGCCGCCTTTGCCAGTCTTGGCCTTGGAGGAAAGCTATACAAATGGATTGAGCATTATTTGAAAGAACGGCAAATTTTTATGACCACTCCAAACGGTCCAACACGCTTTCACGCAGTAGAGAGGGGCGTACAACAGGGAGCGGTGCTCAGCCCTCTCCTGTTCAATATTGTCCTTATACACATAACAAGAAACCTTCCGCGAGGGGTCCGCATAACAATTTATGCTGATGATATCTGCATCTGGACCGCATCACGCTCGCGCTATATCACCCAGCAACGTCTACAGAGAGCGCTATTGCACATTTCGATGTACCTGGCTTCCAGAGGTCTTCGTCTCTCGCCAGAAAAGAGTGTTGCAATGGCGTTTACAAGAAAAACGATGACCCGATATTCGCTGCTCCTAGGCGGACGATCGCTACCATATGTACGATCTCAGCGATTCCTGGGTGTTGTAATCGACTATAATCTGTCACGGACACCTCACATCAAAAAACTCCGCGAGAGGATCACTGCAGCATCGCAAGTGTTCAGGTTCATGGCGGGAACAAGGCGGGGTAACAACTGCCGATCAATGCTTCTGCTTGAAAAAGCCTACGTTGAAGGAACCTTGCGCTAGTGTCTACCAGTGTTTCAAAGATTATCTACATCAAGCAATAAGTCTCTCGTTGCCGCACGGAACAACTGCCTGCGAATATGGCTAGGCCTCCCAAAGGGTTCCTCTGCATCAGGAACAGTAGCGGAGGCAGGATGTCTCCCACTAGAGGTGATTGCCGCCCAGGAAACTATGCGTACCCATCTCCGCCATGTTCTTCAAAGGAAGAAGCACTTCCTGCACCGTGTCCACCTAACTCAGCAACTCTAGCTTTGGCCAGGCAGTGCAGCTCCTGCCCATCCCTACTATTAATCAGCCACAGAAACTACTACCTCTGGCCTTTCCTCCATGGACACTCTCTCCTCTAAAGGCGAAGAAGTTTGTTTCAGGTGTGAATGCAAAGAGCCGCATGCCACAGGCAGCGCTTCTGCAAACTACTCTCGCCTACTTAACGGAGGAATATAGGCAGCACACCCATATCTTCACCGATGGTTCAACTACTAAAGAAACCTCTTCATGTGGCCTTTATGTACCCTCAACAGGCCATGCCCTTTCTTACCGGCTGCAGCGGAGGACATCCTCTACGACAGCTGAGCTTCACGGCATTAAGGAAGCTGTTTCTTACATCCTGCGCCGAACCGCCGACCGTTGGGTTATCTTCACCGATTCGAAAGCATCTCTCCAGATCCTGGCCAACCTGCTGAAGAAAACGAATCACCAGCCAGTTTCCCTGGACATCGGATATCTACATCATTTAGCTATTGCCGCAGGCCACTGCATAACATTTGAGTGGGTACCTGCTCACTGTGGCATTCAGGCTAATGAAAAAGCAGATGAAGCGGCGCGTAAAGGCCATCAACATCGGAGATACATTAGAACTTTTTTTACGAAATCTGATGCGTCCCAGATGGCCAACAGTTTTGCTTCCGAAGAAATGTATCGGCTTTGGAGTTTGCCGACACAACAGTACCAATTTCTTCACTCAATCGACCCACATCTTAGATCAAGACTCTCACCCAGAATTCCTCGACATCTGGAAACACTTTATCATCGACTTCGTCTGAATGCTGCATATACAAACGGCTTACGATACCGTTTTAGACAAATGGACAGTCCGCACTGTGACAACTGTGCCGCGATAGAAACTGTGGAGCATATCTTGCTTGAGTTCCCTACATATGCTAACGAGCGTGCGTACTATGAACATTGCATGCAGAAGCTCTGCTCAGTGCCCCTTACAATGGACAAAGTTTTAGGTCCCTTAGCCTGCCTTAGGCAACAGAGACTTGCAATGAACTTTCTATTCACATATTTAAAAGACATTGGACATCTCGATAAGCTCTAAATTCCCTTGCACGTTACCTTCATGTA